>NC_073692.1:236743255-237059755 GCF_029784155.1 Uranotaenia lowii | reverse complement strand
GAATTTTCATATAGACAGCGAATGAAACATAAATTATAACTACCAAACTCCAAATACAATTTTGTTAATGTACTGTACATTTAAAAAATATCATTTATCGAATATACCTGTAGAATGTTCGATCAACAAACTAGTCTTGAAATTTTATAAGATCGCTAAAGTAAAAAGTAAGGATTTTGCAATACTTTTTTATAAATATTTTTGCATTTGACGAAATTTAAATTATTTTTTAATTATATGTGATTTTTGTTCCCAAGCTTCACTGTTAGAGTTAGGAGATTCAGTAGGAAACATCAGGAGGTGTAGAACCAAATCATCCCCCGCAATGCTGGCCTAGCATCTCCCAGGGTTTACTTTTCCCAACTGTACCTGTCTAAAACCTCCCCACGTTTATGGGTGGATCGTAGAGATCTCTGCATCTACCATTAAAGTAAACGTGAGTCACTTAAAGCGACTTATATACCCTTCCCTTTCCTCTCACAGTCCGCAGGGTTCGGCCAGGGCACCTTCAACATTCTGTGGAGGCTGGTTTTTCAGTTTAAGAGATTTTATAATCTGAGGCAACGAATTGAAAGACTTTAGCTTCTTTCGAAATTATAGATCAGAAAGTTTAACATCATCTCAGAAGGGAAGATGGTAAAATTTCAAAACTGTATTTTCATAAAACGGAGAGTTGCTGAGTAGCACCAACCGAAGTTTTAGGCGACTGTTTATGCGAATGCGAATGCGAATGCGAACCATAGATTATCACCGGTTAAATGGGTTAGGCTATATTAAGACACAAAATTAACACAACCCAAGCGTCTTTGAAAAATCAGGACGATCTCTCTAAAATCGGGAAAATCCTGAAAAATCAGGACACCTGGCAACTCTACCGTGCATAACTAGTCTTTAGCGATGCGTGTGAGCGGGGGAAGGTGAAGGGGGGTCGTTAGATAAAATGTTTGGTTGCTCTCGAGTTAAGAAGTACAGACCCCGTTCGGCAACATTCAATTTTGGCAACATACGATTTTGGCACATGTTTCAAAATCGAAAGCGACATTACCTTTTAGTTTTCTCTATAACAGGACCAATATAATTCAAACAAGCACCATATATAAGTTTTTACGTTCTGAAATGATGATAAAATACAACCAAAACAACAAAAGTTTTTTAAACAATTTATAAAGTACCGTAAACTGGGGTTACTTTGATCAGCGGGGTAACTTTGATCAACATGAAATTTTGTCAGATAATCATCATTAACTAAGTATAAAGTTAAAATATCTGAAAACTGTTTACTACGTTTGAAAGCCTGTAAATTGAGTTACAAATAAGCTAAATTTGGTTGTTATTAGGAGATTTTTTATATTACTTAAAATATAATATTAATATCATGAAATATCTGGTTTTTTGAAGGCTTACAAACAAACATTTCTCCTGATCAAATCTAAACATTTAGGAGCAAATGGGTTGTTAAATGTGAAAGTTCAACTTTTTTCTTGGTTAAGGTTAAGTTCAAGTGTTATTTTTATGGTCATTTGATGATAAGTTCAGGATATTGAAAAAAAAACGGTCATTTTCCATGAAAAAGCCCGTATAGAAAAAATGGCTAAAAACCCTATCAAATGGTTATGTTTGAAGAAAAAAAGAACATGGGAGCAGTACGAAGACTTAGGGAATTGCATGAAGGTAAATTTTTTTTTGTTTTTGAGTCCAAAAAATATTGAAAAATGTTTATATTTTTTGCCCCTAAATGTATGCAACAACATTGTCCATCTTTCGATTATATCTGTTTTTGAAAGAAAACGTTGAAAAATTCAATTGAGTCCAAAAAAAAAATACTGTTATCGATGTTTTGAGTCTTCTGTACTTAATGGCATCAAAACAATAAATTTAAAGATGTTGAGATACGTAAAATCCAGTGTGATCAAAATTATCCCAAAATTCGAAATCTGGTTTTGTAACAAACATTTAATTATAACCACCAATGTCGTTTTAATTTACTGCAATCAATGATCATGTTTAATACTTCTCACCTCAGTAAGGGTTTTAAAGCTTTTAGGTATTACGAAAAAACAACCCCTTCCAAAATATTTAAAAATTAATGAAAAAAGTGATCAAAGTTCCCTCAGTTTACGGTACTCGAATCTGACAGAATGGTGAAAAGTTAAAAAAAAATTAAAAACTAATTCAAACAAAAGACTAAAAATGACAAAAAAAACAATTGAAAATGATGAAGAATGACAAAAACAGCTAAAATGACCTAAAAAACAACTATTTTAAACCAAACAAGAATAGTTCAAAATGCATCGAAGACATTATAAAAAGTAATAAAAAATGAATTAAAAATGGTCGCAAATTGACTAAAAATAACGTTAATGATAAAAAAATTGTAATTTTGTAAAAATAAGAGATAAAAGTTTAAGAAAAAAAAAACCGTTAGATTTTGGCAACACAAAATGTTCGGGAATGTTGCCAAAATCGAATGTAAAAACCGAAACTGATGCAAATATGATCGCTACTTCTATATTGATTTCTAAATTCAATTTTAAAAGTCTGTAAAATCGGTGTATTCTGAGCAAGAATCAGGGCAAAATCTGTGTCTGAGAAATATCTGGACGCAGGGTCAAAAATTTGAAAATTTTGTTTGAATTGCATAGAAAAAGGCAAAATACGTATACTGAAGAAGCCTTAATTTATGCACTAAGGCGAGCAGAATCTTGGCTGACCTGCATTTTATATAGAAAAACACCATTTAAATATCATCTGAACGGATCATTATTATCGATTAGAGATTTTATTACAGATTTGTTCGATATCCTGATAATTTAACTGTACACTCAAACTTGTACATCAAAAGTTTTAAGATTGATGGATCATCGAATTGACGTAGTCAAAAAATTATTGGTTTCACCAGTTATTTTTAATTTTACAAAAACATGCGATTTTCATCCTCCTATGAAATAGGGGTAAGCTGTAACAAACTTTTTTTTAATGAAAAATCTAATGAAAACAATCGAAAATTTTAAGTTTTCGATATATTTGTGATGTCATGACGCATAAAGTACTGATTGCAGAAATTTTTTTCTGCATTACGTACTTAACATGAAAAGTGTTTTTGTGTTACATGGCTGCATAAAACAGACTTTTGATCCGCTTCTTTTTTGAAAAGTAAGACTTTAGAACTGATATTCAACTGGAAGCAAACTGTTTATGAGAATTTTTTATTATACCCTTGAAGTGTTAAAAACAATATTCCCTCCTGTCAACTTCGGCAAGGGCAAACTTCGAACTTTCAAGAAATTCATCTTCAAAATGATTCAATATGTTGGAAAGACCAGGAGGGGTATTCCGAATGTTGAAACTAAAGTGGAATAATGCAGATATATCCATGAAACTTGACAAAACAAACAAACAGAAATACGTATAAAATCCATTTTAAAGCCAATACTCTGACGCATCTGAAAATTAGTTTTGCATTTCCACTTGCCCCAACATACGGGACAAATGTTAACTTAGAAATTTGTTTTTGCCAACAATTTTGAATAAGGTACACTGGGGTAAGTGGGGACGGTGGCTATTAAAACAATACTGTCAACTATTTATTCAAACTTTTAATGCAGAATGTTAAATTTACTTGTAATCTATCCAATAACTGTAAAAAAGATACGGTTCCGACATTAACGGATGTTTACGATGCCTTTTCGTTAATTTTCTATTTTTAACTACGATTTGAAGTTAATGTGCATCTTTTTCAATCGCAAATTTCTCGTAAACTAGCTGGCTCTTGACGAAAAACTCTACATTGAAACAATCCTTACATTAGAAACAACCAGTTAGGAAAAGAAACGACGATTAAAAAATGAGAAAAAAGAGTTTATTTTCAAAAATCTAAAATGTTGTCTCCAAACCCTACCTGGGGTAAGTGGGGACGGCTTTATAATACTTGATGTTTAGATATTTTTTCAATTTTCAATACATTTTAGCTTTATTTAGCATTCAGATCATGAAAAGATAGGAAAAGTACTTGTTTTTTTTTTTTTTTTTTGTTTCGATTATAGTCGTTTTACCATCTTTATGGCATTCGCGACTTTATCAACGTTGCAGTTGGCGGATCGTTATTGAAAAACTTATCCGGTACAACTGTGTTCGATGTTTACTCTTGGGCTCGAACTCGCGGACATCGGCTCAGGAGACAACAGACTTGCCAACTGAGCTATATCACAAGCCCTAGGAAAAGTACTTGTGTTTCTGGAATAAGCATATATTTTCGATAAAATCGGATCTCGTGTGTTGCAATATAAATTACACACAATTATCACTACCATGAACTTTTTTCAAAATTTTGGACGGTTCGAACAATAAAGTAACATATTCAACCAAGAAAACATAAATTTGTTGAAAATTTCCTGAAAAATCAAAGGGAAAATCTACCGTCCCCACTTACCCCATGAAGCGGAGTAAGTGAAGACACCAGCATAGCAGTCCATAACAATTCACGTGATAAGTTTTTCCATTTTTCATCTATCAAGCTCATCTCTTCAGCATTTGTAAACAACATGTTCTGCATCACATTGAATGCGATTTTATAAAAATTGATCCACTGCTGATTTTTTAATGATTTTTTAAAGTTGAACTATACGAAAAACCGTCCCCACTTACCCCTGTGTACCTTATTTGACTTTCAAAGAGAAAATAAAAAAACGCTAAAAATTTATTTAGTGATGCAGCTGATATTTTTTTTTAAATATTTATATTTTTTGCTTGAATACATTTATTGAAAAAAAAGAAATTTGCACTGTATAAAATCGAAAATTTTCATACCATGTCAAGTGCTGTTTGGGAAAACTTCAAGCTGTAATGTTGGCATATGGCGAAACATTTTTTTAACATAATTCTGGCGCAAAAAGGATAGATATTCAAACTGCTTCGAAGGGCGAGGATGTTGAAAAAAGCTGTTTGAAAATAGTTTTTAAAAATCCTTTTCATCTTTTTTTTCAAATTTCTATAGCTTATTTTTTCAACTCCAAAAAATACACCATCTAAAGCTAATCAGCTGAAAGTGCTCATAATACAGAATATTAGGAATATACTAAAAAAAACTGTCCCGATTCACGCTGAACGGTTTTCAAAATTCTACCTCCATAAAGTACAATATGCAATAAATTCTAATATGCGAATCTTTTTCTTTCAATTAGAAATTTATGTAAACTCGAGCCAGGTAAATCAGCCTACCTTCTTCAGGCAGTGGGGGACAAAATTGGAAAAGATGAAGGAATTCCCATGTAAGTTTAAGATAAAGAGCTTTTTTGCGTACGGATATTTGGCATAACTCAATAAAAGATGTGACAAATGTTTTTATGGAAGTTCGTAACTTCCCACTTTGAGAAAAAAAAAAGGTGGAAAATCCATAAATTTTGACATTATTTAAGTCATTATGAAGCTTTATAAACAGAGTTCAAATTTTAGATCTTGAAAAACAAATTTAGAGATCAAGTTTCAGTGAATAATATATACCATCTTCGAATCGCAATTCGGAACTCCAGCTGCAGCTCTTATTTCAAAGTTGTTGGTTCTGACCTATAATGAGGTTTGATTTAAAAAAAAATGCTTACAAAAATCTAAAATTTTACAAATTACATTTATTTTTGGAAGGTGTAGCAAAGCACTCCGGGTCAGCTAGTTCTATATTAATTGAAGAATCACTTGTTATTTCGAAATGTATTGAAAATTTCGCTCTTTGAAAGACTCTTTCCGAAATTGTTATGGGTAAAACGCCCACAAGTAGGCAACTTACTTACTTACTTAATGATCCCGCGCCGATCCTCCGGTGCATAGGGCCGTGGTAAAAGACCTCCACTGTTGACGATCCGGAGCCAGCGTCTTCACCTGGTCCCAGTCAAGATTATCGTCGACAGTTCGGATTTCAGCGGCTAGGCTTCGCCGCCACGAGTTTCTGGGTCTGCCTCTTCTTCGATGTCCTTCTGGATTCCAGTCTAGCGCCTCTCTGCAAATCTCGTTTTCATCTTTTCGCAGCGTGTGCTCGATCCATCTCCACTTACGTTCCCGAATCTCGATTTCTAGCGCCCTTTGATGACACCGGCGATGTAGTTCCTCATTCGAGATCCAGTTGCCAGGCCACCAAGCGCGGATGATATTCCGCAGGCAGCGGTTTACAAATACTTGCAGTTTTCGCGTCGTCACCGCATATGTGCACCAAGTTTCGCACCCGTACAGCAATACGGATTTGACGTTTGAGTTGAAGATTCGGATTTTTGTTCGTAGAGAGATCTGGCGTGACCGCCAGATGTTTCGGAGACTCGCAAACGCAAATCGGGCCTTTCTGATCCGGGTTTCGATGTCTTTTCTGGTACCACCATCAGGCGTAATCTGGCTACCAAGATACTGGAAACACTCCACTTTCTCAACTTGTTGCCCAGCTACCATGAAACTGGAGGGATTTCCTGTGTTGATCTCCATCGACTTGGTCTTTCCGACATTGACTTTGAGACCTGCTGCCTTGGAACTTTCGGTGAGGTCGTCGAGTTTGCTCTGAATGTCTTGTTGTGTTTGGGCGAGCAAAACAATATCGTCTGCCAGGTCAAGGTCGTTCAGTTGCTCCATTGTTGAAGGATTCCACGGCAATCCTCGGTTCGGTGCACAGTCAATCGATCCAGTCAGAATCTCATCCATTACGATGAGGAAAAGTAGCGGTGATAAGATACATCCTTGTCTCACTCCAGCAGTTACCGGGATTGGTTCGGACAAGACACCATCGTGCAAAACCTTGCACGAAAATGCCTCGTATTGTGCTTCGATGAGATGGACTAGTTTCTCTGGGACCCCTCGTCGCCTTAGAGCCGCCCAGATGTTTTCATGGTTAAGTCGGTCGAATGCTTTTTCGAAATCAACGAACACCAGCAGAAGAGAGTCCTGGAATTCGTTGATTTGTTCCAGTATGATTCGTAGCGTTGTGATGTGGTCCACACATGATCGTCCGGATCGGAATCCAGCTTGTTGCCGTCGGAGTGTAGCGTCGATTTTCTCCTGGATCCTGTTCAGGATCACTTTGCAGAGTACTTTGAGGGTTGTACAGATCAACGTTATGCCTCGCCAGTTACCACACTCTGTCAGGTCTCCTTTCTTCGGGACCTTTACGAGGATACCCTGCATCCAGTCGGCCGGGAATGTTGCAGTGTCCCAGATGTCAGCGAAAAGACGGTGCAACATTTGTGCTGACAGGGCAGGGTCGGCTTTCAGCATTTCAGCAGGGATGCAATCGATCCCAGGTGCTTTGTTGGATTTCATGTTTTTGATTGCCGCTTCTATTTCAGTCAGCGAAGGCGCTTCCGAGTTGACGCCATTTATGCGACTTACTGTTGGCGCTTCAAGCTGCGGGTTCTGTTGGCCATCGCTATTCGTGACTCGGAAGAGTTGTTCGAAGTGCTCAGTCCATCGTTTGAGCTGATCTGTTCGATCGGTCAATAACTGACCTGCTCGGTCTTTCAGCGGCATTCTTGCATTAGTCCTTGCACCACTGAGGCGGCGAGAAATGTCATAAAGTAATCGGATATCTCCATTGGCGGCGGCTCTTTCCCCCTCTTCGGCTAGGGAGTTTGTCCAGGCTCTCTTGTCTCGTGTACAAGCTCGTTTAACTGCCTTTTCCAGCTCCGCATATCGTAACCGGGCGGCTGCTTTGGCTGACCCAGTACATGCCTGCTCAATTCCGACTTTCGCCTTTCTCCGATCATCGACCATCCTCCAAGTTTCATCCGACATCCATTCACTTCTTCTTCCACAAACTTTACCGAGAGTACCATGGCTCGTCGTGATAAAGGCATTCTTGATTCCACACCACTGTTCTTCGACTGTTCCGTCTGTCGGCAGCTCCGAGGCTCGGGATTCTAGCTGTTCAACGTATGCCCTTTTCACCTCTGGATTCTCCAACCGGCGGACGTCGTATCGACACCCGACTTTCTCCTCGCGCCGTTGGACACGCGCAACTCTCAGTCGTATCTCGCCAAGGACGAGGTGATGGTCAGATGCAATGTCTGCGCTTCGTTTGTTGCGGACATCAAGAAGGCTCCTTCTCCATTTTCGGCTGATGCAGATGTGGTCAATTTGATTTTCTGTTCGGCCATCTCGGGATACCCAAGTGACCTTATGTGCTGGTCGATGGGGGAAGAGCGATCCACCGATCACCATGTTATTGTTGCCACAAAATTCTACAAACAGCTCTCCGTTTTCGCTCATCTGTCCTAGGCCATGGCGCCCCATGATGCGCTCAAGGTCTTGATTGTCGGAGCCAATCTTTGCGTTGAAGTCGCCCAAATGGATTTGAATGTCACCCTTCGGAATTCTCTCTACCACGCTGTTCAGTTGACTGTAAAACTGCTCTTTCTCCTGCAAATCGGCAACGTCAGTTGGCGCATAACACTGGACCATTGTAAGGTTTCTAACCCGTGTTCTAAATCTGGTTGCGATTATTCTTTCGTTTATCGGTTCCCATCTAATGAGGGCCGCGTAGGCCTGCGTAGGCAACGAAATTCAAAATTTGGCTGGTATTCCGGCAAATATGGCAGTAAATGTTTAGTAAGAATTGGTGCATCTTTTTGACTAGAACCAGGTCGTTGTTGTATTTATGCAATTTATGAATATGTTTAGATGTTCAGTATTTCAGCAAGTTCACAGCAAGCAAAAATTTAACGTGAAACACGTGGTCTTGCGCGCGTTCTGCCCCAATTTTGGAATTGACCGTTTTCAATAAAGTTTTTGGAAAATGAGTGTGTATGAGAGAGATAACGAGAAGCTGATAATTATCACCAGACTGCGCAGACTGGTTTACCAGTTAACCATAAACAAATACAGGTACCACACAGATTTGAATTATCTTTCCGTACCTACACAGCATTTTTTTTTTGCTGGAAACGAGCAAAATTTTGCTGGCTTTTGTCCCGCTGACTTTCCAGCAAAATTTCCAGCAATTTGAATTGCTGAAAAACACAGCAAATGTTAATCCTGGTTTTCAGCAATTCAAATTGCTGGAAAATCAGCAATCCAGATTGCTGGAAACCAGCTTTTTCTTTCAAAACAACCAGCCGTATTTAGTATCAAATTTATATTTCAATTCAAAATTAAATTGAAAATATTGGCTGTGCATATATTTAGCAATAAAACAAATTTTTTCTCCCATGTTTTCAATAAGGGATTTATTCATATCGAGAAACAGCATTTTTTTTAATTTTCTAACATCGGCTCTGGGTTGGCAGCTTTGTGCTAAAGTGTTGATCATCTGCCACCTTTAAAAAAAAAAGTTTTGATTAGTATCTTTTATGGAATATCTACCTGTCCAATAAAAACTCACCCTTGACTCGATGCCTGGTTGCTAGAATATAGAGGAAAATAAAAATAATTATATTAATCCGACCAAAATTCTTAAAATAGAGTCTCACCTTGCTTCAGCGTACGAAAACAAACAGACTCCAATTTGACATCTCGATTGCTGATTTTCCAGCAAACTAGATCAATTGCTGGAAAGTCCAGCAATTTGAAAACCGATAGCTGATTTTTCAGCAAAAATGACAAGACTACAACCGAATGCTGAAAAATTCAGCAATTGGAAAACCGATTGCTGGTTTCCAGCAAAATTTTGGATTGCTGAACGTTTCCAGCAATTTTTTTTGCTGGAAATTGAGGCCAAAATTTACTGTGTAAGAATAAAAGTCATTTTGATGAACTTTAAGCAATGAAAAGATAGAAAAGCTTGCAGTTATAAAGTTAATCTTCACAAGAACTAAAAAGATAGAATTTGTGATAAGCGGTGTTTTTTTTATTAGGTATGTACAAACAAAAAACAAAAATATGATTGTGGACGAAAAGCTAACCAGCAAAATAACCTCTGAAGACAACCCACTTGATTTCGGATGTCCTTTGCGAATTATGAATGGAATACATAGAACAACTTATAGCTTCAAGTTGTTTCTATTCTACTAACGTCAGCACAAAACGACCAGGTTTCATAGTTCCCGAAGAAGATGATGACATTTGCGGCGCGCCGGCTTCAACCTGGCGTTTGACCTTCGAGTTCCGCGCCTGGGACGTGGGAGAATTCAATCATGATGGCGCGATGCGTGTCGACTAGATCAGAAACATCGCGACTCGCGACGCAAACCAAAACGACTGAATACACAATCATTATTGCTTGCTTTGCTGGTCAAATGTCTGCTGAAGGTAAAGTCTATAAATGCTCACTTTGCGGCTTCAGCGCCAATAACGATTGAAATTAAATGTCGCAGATTACGTTTCGAAGCTTATCAAGATGCATACCAATCTCAGTTACACTCTCAGGTGTCCTCAATCCGTGCGATGTTTGATGAAGTTGTCAGTAGCACAAAGGGGTCTGTTCGACAATGTCACGTTATGAAATGATTGCATTATTATGGAACTTTACGTCTTTATACTAACTTCGTGAAAACATCTCAGCAAAAGGGCCACCGGGAGAGTAAATGTTTATAGTTCATAGTTCAATGACTTGTTCCGGTTACTTCCGTGCTTGCCCATAAACAAGACACCACCATGCACATTACGCGGACAGTTGACTGCTTCATCTATCTGAATTAGCTCGTAAGTAGTCATAGAAGTAACAATACTAACAATCCACTCAGTGACGCTTTTTACGGTTGCTGAGAATTCCAGAGGCGGGTAACACGATAATCTCAAAAATTATCAAATTTTTATATGCTTCTCAAATGTCTCAATTATATGAAGTAATCTTGCTGTAAAATAACTTAATTTCGTAACCTTCGTTTCAATAATTATTCTATCATAGTAAAAAAAAAGTCTGTAACACCTCTGGCAACATTCACCGGGCTGTAAAGTTGATATTTTCGGATAGCTGCACATTTCAACAGTCTCGAACGGCTGCTGAGAAAAAGTGCCTCTAACAGGCGAACCAAATCGAATTAATTTGTTCCCACGATTAAAGCAGCTCCAAAAGCTTCCCGAGGAGTTTGGAGTGGCTGGGGAAACAAAACAAAAATCAGCTACAGATATGTTCAGAGGGGCGTTCAGCCGGCCGGCTTTGAAACTTTAGAGATAGTATTTGTCATAATTAGTCATATATTAGTCATTGTGCTTGCTCCATAAATTTCGTCCGATTTTAACATTCAAAGGTAGGTATCTAAATGTTTTAATTGTATTTGCGGCATATTTAAACTTGCTTCAGATGGAAAAGAAAATTCGCAACAACCTTTGGAAAACTATTCTTTTTCCTTTGTTAAAATGGCTATAAATGAGAATTAATTCTTTTTTTATAGTTCAGTATCAAGGCCGTGCGAATGGGAGGGGGAGAGGTTAAGACGTTTAACCCCACCCCCCTCCCCCCCCCCCCCTTTATGGAGGTTTTTTTCCATGTAAAATTTTTAGGAAATAAATTTACCGTATTAAAGAAAAAATAATTAATCCTTAAAAGAATGTCCGATATCACTCTAGGCCTTAGACATTTCATTCTTCAAAACTATATGACATTCCCAAATAAGAACTAATTTTTCACTATAGATTCCTAGTTACATTTCCACAAACCTTTTGTATTTAAACTCAAATCTAGACACTCAAAACCCCTAACTCGTCTTTAGAATGGATTTTCTTTATGAAGTGTAACGAAACAAGTTCAGAATTTTAAACCAATCATTTTAACTTCAAAATCCATCCATCAAATACTTATTTACCACATCAACAAGCTGGTAGCCATGTGATAGGTGTTAATAAGCAAAAAAACCTAAAATCTGGTATCCTTTACTTAGTTAATAGTCACTTTGACTCTGAAAAATATATCGTTAATGTCATTACAAATGTTATTGCTGATATGAAATATTCTTTAAAAAACCAATTTTAGCCTCAATTTTATTTTGTGATACTTGTTCTTTTAAATGCTCAACATCGCCTTCAAAGGATTTTGAAAAGTTTCACAAGGCCACAAAATTAACATTTTTCCAATGTGCAAGGAATTAAAGAGCGAAGGTTTGGAAGCGCATTTGTATTATTAGCATCTCCAGCTTGCAGAGATGTTAAAATCGCGAGTCTACATACTCGCACTTTGCCTTCTTTGTAGAACGATTTTATTTCGTTAAACTCAATCTGCAATGATGCTATCTAAAGTTCAACTCGGAAAGCATCAAGAAGTAAGCTTCGGGTAAACTCGGCAGGAGTAAACAGCAATCGGGGGAAACATCAGCGGAGCAAACGAACAGTTCTGCGAATTGAAAAAAAATCGTTTTCGTTCGGAACACATCAATCGGACAACGCATGGGGGCGTGGCTAAAATTGATAGATACAAGGGAACGGAAAACGAGCGAGAGAAGGGTGCGGGGAATGTTAACTCGGTCCGTCGGGCAACGATCGCTCGTGAGCATTCGTGTAAGGTTAGCTTCGTTCTGTTGTTTCGTTGGTGTGATTTTATTCCTGCGAGGCATGGAAAACATCAATTCGGAACTGTTCTCTTCGTTTTGTGTGCAATCACGTCATGATTGGAACGAAGATAAAATCAACCTGCACACAACAAGTTAAACTTGGAAAAAATCAGCCGAATGATTCTTTCCGAAGCGAGTCTACACACTGCTGCCAGCTTGTAGAGGATATCTATTGCAATTGAACACACAATAGCCTGATGCTGATAATACAAATGCGCTTCCAAACCTTCGCTTCTGACATCGCGCAAGGAAAAGTTAGAAGAAAACACACGTGGTAGAATGCGCTATAGTTTCATAGAAATCTTTGTTTTTAATGCAAACATGGAAAAGTAAAATTGATGTATCTCGCTTGGATACAAGTGTATACAGACGGTTGTACCTGCATCTTGTAGACGAAATCTTAGACTTCATTTTGCATCTAAAGCGGGCTGCCCGAGGTTGCCCGGTGTATGTAAAATAAGGCGTGAAAAAGCCCTATTTTCAGTAATCTTTTTAACATAGCTCTGCAGTATCACATTTTAAAAACTTGAAATGTTTAACAAAGTGGTGTATTTTAGTAAGACAAACAACTTTGTGGACCACGTTATTAAACTTAAAATTAACTGAAAAAAGTTATTATTAATAAACTGATTTTTAGAGTCTAAGTTTCTTATTTGGCCGATATCTCTGAGAATAATTATTTACGAAACTTGACATCTGAGACAAAGTTGTGGAAAGTTTGTTTTTAAACAAGTTTGTCGAAGACATCAAAGAGCTAAAACCTATAACAGAGAAGTTCGAAATTTTATCTCACTTGTAGGGGGATTAATCAGAAAAGTAATAAATTTTTGTTATAGAGCAGATTTTACTGACAAACTTCTCCGAAGACATCAATAAGCTAAAATGTGACCTAAAAAGTTATAAGCAACGATCACGTTTTTCGCATTTTGGACCACTGTGCAAACGGTAGGGGAGATAAGGGCATAATGGCCACCTTAGGGAAATCGCTTATTTAACCATAGCTATAATATGTGAATTACATCGTTGTTTCGTGTTCAGACACTCCAATAGTCTAATGCCTAGTTGGGTGAAACTTGAAAAAGTAGATAAAAACGTTTAAAAATGCATTTTAAATTTTTTTGCCGAAATCTGAAAACCAGTCACTGTAGGGGCATAATGAGAACGCCCTGGGGCAGTATAAGCACCATTAATCGGGGCAAGATGAGCGTTTTCTGCCGGAGAATCTAGCAGCGAATTCGACTCGATGAAATCAACTGAATAATAGAGCTACAGCTTGACTTGTTTCATCTGAGGATTTGGCCTATTGGTAAGGTGTCTGAGAGGTAATCAGTAGACTCGAGTTCGATTCATGGTTAAGGTGATTTTTTTGTAATATTGATAGATTAACGGCTTTTCAGTCGATTTTTGTAATCAAAACGATTGTTATTTACTACTGTCCAAACGTTTCGGCTATTTGTTGTAGCCTTCTTCAGTGGAAAATAATTGTCAGGTTCGTTTCCTGTCTGATTTCTATTGTAGCTAAAGACCAATGGTTGAATTTTCTGTATAAAAATGCTGCCTCAGAAAGACTGCAACGCTTCATCATTTGACAGAAACTGTGATTTTTTTTTAATTTATCATTCATGATCGATACATTTTTCACTAAACGGTGAGGCGTAGATTCATCAAACAAAGCAATAACAATATAATCTAGGTCTGTTTGAAAAATTCATAGAATTAACACATGCTCATACATTACGTTTCTGGTGTTTTGTTTGACGGATGATGCTACTAGCCGTATAATGTAAAAATAAGTCTATTGAGTCGAGTCTATTGATTACCTCTCCGACACCTTACCAATAGGCTAAATCGACAGATGAAACAAGTCAAGCTGTAGCTCTATTATTCAGTTGACTTCATCGGGTTGAATTCGCTGCTAGATTCTACGGCAGAAAACGCTCATCTTGCCCTGATTAATTGTGCTCTGTACGCCCCGAGCCAACAAATTTAAGTAAAAACATGTTTTAAAATTGATTAAAGTGAAAAATCAAAATTTTATGATGGTGAAAATTGAGAAACAATGTGTAAATCATGTTGCAGTGCGTACATTTCAGATCAAGATGATTTAAAGGTCATAAAAGCTTATTTGGTGGTGCTCAAAAATTATAATATTTTCATCACTTGAGAACCTAGCTGATTATTATTTAATATTTCTGTAAAGATGAAAAGGATATTTCTTTTTTGATGAAAAATTAATACTTTAGGTAGTACGAAACAAATCCTCATGAAAATTTGTTTAAGAAAATACGTACTTTTGTAGAAAAAAGGAGTGCTTATTATGCCCTGGGTGCTCGTTATGCCCTTATCTCCCCTATGTTTACTTGAAATTCACGAGCTCCAGGTTTGAAACAGCATTTTCTTGGCGCATCAAATCGAACTTGCTGCTTCTCGGTCGGCCTTCGGTGTTTGTTTGCTACAGGGTGTATAATATTCTTTTTAGTTTCGTTAATACTTTTTGGATGAATGATTTTGAAAACAATTTTCTATTTCGTTCAAATATGGTAGGTAGCACTAAGTTTATCCAGAATGTTTTTTGAACAATATTACTTGTTATTTGTTCGTTGTACATTGAAATGTCCTTTGCAAAATGATGGAATGTGAGGAAGGGGTAATGAAACTTGACATTTGTTTGTATGGATATTGAAGAATTCAAAACGATTCACTTGAATAAAAACCTATGAACCTGATATTTTTAAAAAGTTTATACCAGGAATGAGAATGTCATCCAAAAGACAGTCGGAATCGTGACAGTCGCATAACATTTTCCAATGACATTCGGATATGTCTCAATGACATTGACGGTCATCCAAAAAAAATGTTAAACGACTGGAGAAAATGACATTCAGTTTTGCAATGACAGTCGCTCAGAAAAATGTCATAGAATTATTCATCCCGATAACATTTTTGACAGTCGAAGATTCTGTTGGTCCTCTGACTGTCGGAATGACATTTTTGAATTTTGGATTCCGTGACTATCATGGAAAAATTTAAAAAATGTCATGGTTTTGACAGTCATGACATTCATTGGCCACGGCCAATCTGGCCGGTTCCGGAATCCGAAAAATCAAAATGATCAGATTTTAACATGCGACACATGAATAGAAAGCTCCTGGCCAGTACATGATGGGATTTGATAGGAAAAGTGGTTCGGGGACATCTGGTCCTGGCCACGGCCAATCTTTCTATTCATGTGTCGCAAGTTGAAATCTGATCATTTTGATTTTTCGGATTCCGGAACCGGCCAGATTGGCCAGCTCACATGGCAAAGTCAGCAAGGAACCGTTTTGACTGTCGCGACATTCATTATAATAACATTTCATTGAGATTCTTGTGAATGTTACGATTATATTCTGTGACATTCAAAATGTTAAATGTCGCCATAACATTTGCCAATATCAGTGTTCGGCACAAAAACGCTAATCCGCTAATCGCTAGTTAGTCCGATAACTTTTTGTTAGCGGTTTAATTTGGTCGCTAAATTTAGATTGAACTAGCGAATCAAAAAGTTCTGCTATTTTTTGGTTCCGCTAACTGAAGAACGCTAACTTCCATTTACTTGTTTAAATTCACAAATTTTTACTGATAGAAGTAGACTTTTTGTCATTTGACAAGTAAATCATCGAGACATCGGGCATCATTCTTACACCAATATGCGCTCCAAGTGAAAATGGTCACTTTGAATGGTCTTAGAGCAGAAGTGCCTCACACAGATTAACTTTTTTTTCTCTTTAAGTACTTCTTTTCTCAACATTCTCAGACAAACAATTCAATAAATATTGTTAAACAGTATTAAACTATTTTAAACATCATTTATATAATTCAAAGCTAGAAGGTCAATTTTTAGATACTGTTTTTTTTTCTTGCAAAAGTACAGTAAACGGCCTACTTGATCAATATTTTACATGACTTTAGCATGGTCGTCCACATGCGGTGATTTGTTGAAATGTGCTTTCTAGGTTATTTCATTTAGTTTTTTAGATACACGTTTGGCAATGCTCCTATCATGCGAATTTTGCATCACTATTTTGAAAGTTTGAAAAAAAAAGTGTAACCTGGTTAAAGATTTTTCAACAGACAAGACACAATAAACAATCTGCACTATGTTTGTAAAGTATTTAAGCAAACGAATTGAGATGCAACCAACAGTTAGCGATTAGCGCTTTAAGCTTGAAGCGATAACTTTTTCTGCTCATTTAGCGGTTTTAATTAGCGATTGCTAAATTTGAATGAGTTAGCGATTTAATTAGCGCCGCTAATTTTTCAATTAGCGATGCCGAACACTGGCCAATATGAATGTCATCGATGCAACGACCGACTTTCATCAGCTTATCGTAACATTTTTTTTCCATGACTATCACAATCAAGACTGCTAGATATCAGTCAATATCGTTCCATCTGACCAACGTCTAGTAGTCAATTTTATCGAAAGAATATCAAAGTCGTCTACCAGTTGAATGACCTAGCTACAATGTCAGTCAGGCAGCAATGTCAATATTGAATGACATTTTTGAACTCCACTCGACCCACACATACGATCAACTTTCTATTTCATTTTCTGACGGAGTTGGGATGGATTTTACGTTAGAAGTTGCGCAACAGTTAAAAAAATGTAGTTTTAGGCTTTAAGAAGAAAAAAGTCACAGCAAGCATGATGTCGATCATTCAATTTGGTCATGACATTGTAAGCTTATGTCGCTGACCAAAAAGCAGTATTGCATGACATAGACATACTAAGCAGTATCAAAGTCGGCTGACATTGCCTGTCTGACACTGATAATTTGCAGTTCTGATCACAATCTCGATGCAAGTTGTGACATTCATCCCAAATGTTATTTGACCATTTCTCGAGGGAATTTCTTACCGATGACATTCACAAAATCCATAAAGGACATGACTGCGACAGTCGTTTTCGTACACCCAAAATTCAGCCTCTGTGCCAATGGCGTGTAGTCAATTACATAGCATCATCGGTACAAGAAGATAACGCGACCGGTGCTGATTCGATTTGCTCCCACCGGCATTAATCTCACAAGTTAACCGAATTGCGTATGTCTGAAAGAAACAAAATAAAAACGCTTTCACGTCCCTCCCTATCGCATCACAAGACGAAGAAGGATAGCAAAAGCAACAACAAAAACATCCTTCTAATTCAATCCCTTCAATCCACCGGCAAACTACCAAGACCAAGCTGTGCGTGTGTATGCAGTAAAAGCAACAAAAAAAACATTGCTTCAATTCAATCTACCGGCAAACAACCACGGCTAAGCTGTGCGTGTGTATGTAGCAAAAGCAACAACAAAAACATTCCTTCAACTCACCGGCAAACAACCAACGGCCAAGCTGCCCGGCTTTAGAAGCTGTGTATATGTAGCGTGTGTATGTAATAGCAGGCAGTAAGCAAAGCACAGTTCTCATTCAATGGGTTTCCCGTTCCTTCACTCCCGTTCCCTTTGCCGTTTCCATCGCAAGACAAAGGACTACCTTGAAAGGCGGCCAAACGCCGGGAAGCCACCGTTGTGCGATTTTTTTGTGATTGTTCGGTGTCAGAAAGCCTATGACAAATATCCATTGTCCTGCATGAAGCTCAAATAGTACATTGGTTAAGATGTCGGACTGGCAAGACGATATAATTGGTGATTTGAGTTCAACTCTCCCTCCGGGCGCAGTATTTTTTTTCTTGTTTCTGGGGTGAATTATCCAAAAGGAAAGAAATCCCATAAAATGTTTTTCTTGTTTCGCTTCAATGTAGTGGTCATGCATCATTTTAGTTGGAAGTCGAGTCCTTATGCCAGTTACGGTTTTTCAAACATATCATCTTCGGCACAGTGCACATTTCAGCGCATTATCGGCACAGAGATTTGCTAAATAGGCATTGGATTTCTGCAACCTCTTCTATGGGTGTACTGATGAATATCGCTCTAGGCTTCAGGAAAATGTCAAATGACATTCGGACAGTTATCATTCCTGGTTTATACTTTATTCCAAAAATAAATTGCAAAATAACGCGTTATTGCGCTAAAATTTTGCAACACAAATTGAGAATATTGTTTCACTTTTTTATACTAATAAAAATTTGCAAACAATAACACAAACGTGCGTGACTGGAACGTTTTTGATTGCAAACATCGTTTCGTACAAAAGTCTAGTAAAACTACAACAAATTTACCCGAATGAGGAAACGCATGATTTTTTTCAGGGCTGCGTTATAATATACAACACAGTTGACCGAAAACGCTCACTGAAGAAGATAGTAAGTTGCTATAGAAATACCGGTATCTGAACATTTCATTTACCGTGGTTGAATTAAAAAGAATCTTTCGTTTGCTTCGATTCACATTTGACCGAATTTAACATGAAATTAAATTTTTCATGAAATGTAAAGCTCAGATGTTTTTTCTGTGAGTTGCTTTTTCAGTTTTGGAAATGAGATTCAAATTTTCTTGTTTCAAAATTTTCTCATGATGATGGGGCTTAGTTTGGCCTGATCAAGCCTATCCAAATATTCGTTAGGAAGTTCACTAAAGACCCTATATGTTAAATTCTAACAAACATTAGAAAATAAGCCCTAAAACTCGTAACTAGACTACGCATTTGTTGAAAGCTAGTTCACAAACTTTTTTTTTTGTTTTATTATTTAAAGATTCAACAATTCAACAAATCTCTCTAAAATAAACGACGAATCTCTGACTTCACTTCATATGCAGTCTGCAGATATCTTCCGGAGTTCCAATTTTTAATGTTATTATTACATGTATGTAACTTGTAGTTTCAATTAGATGCTTCATTAGATGATGTTCAGAATTTTCAGACATTCCCTTACTTAAAGAAAAAAGAGGATGCCAGTTAAACGGGATTTGACGTATTAAAAACCTCAAAGAAATTCAATCGAAAAAATAGCATATTTCTACCAGTCTTTTGTCGGACTGGACTGAAGTAAACAATTTATCGTTTTTGAGTTGCTCGAAGCTTTGAGTTTAATTTTTTTTAAATAATATGGTTTAAGTGTTAGTTTCATAATTTTTCAGTAACTAAGGAGCATCGAAAGCACTGAAATATATGCATACTGAACAGCGGAGCCAAAAACTCCCGGTCTCTTGGAGGATTTCCCGACTTTTTCCCAATGGATTTTAAATCCCGGCTTTCCCGAATGAGTGGCCACCCTGCAATTGTTATTAGGTAAATATTTCTCGATAAAGCACAAATCAGTCGATCAATGATAAAATCAAAAACATTTAAAATATCTATCCGGACATTTTCCTAAATTAGAAAACTTTAGTTGGTGATGAGGGTATTGAAAAAATAAAAATTAAATTTTGCCGCTCAAATTAGAGCTTTCATTTTTGAGAAATTTCTAAACTTTTCCGCAATGTTTGCACGTGATAAATTAACAAATTTTATTTGAAGATACCAGAAACTATCTTTTACGCAGACAGACAACATGGCTACACCCATAGAAGAGGTTGCAAAAATCCAATGCCTATTTAGCAAATCTCTGTGCCGATAATGCGCTGAAATGTGCACTGTGCCGAAGATGATATGTTTGAAAAACCGTAACTGGCATAAGGACTCGGCTCCCAACTAAAATGATGCATGACCACTACATTGAAGCGAAACAAGAAAAACATTTTATGGGATTTCCTTCCTATTGGATAATTCATCCCAGAAACAAGAAAATAAAAATATAAACTACAGCGCCCGTAGGGAGAAGTCGAACTCAAATCGCCGACTATATCGTCTTTCCAGTCCGTCATCCTAACCAGTGAACTATTTGAGCTTCATGCAGGATGAGGGATATTTGTCATAGGGTTTCTGCCACCGAACAATCTCAAAAAATCAAACGGTGGCTCCCGGCGTTTGGCCGTCTTTCAAGGTAGTCCTTTGTCTTGCAATGGTAACGGGAAAAGGAACGGGAGTGAAGGCAAAGGGAAACCCATTGAATGAGAACTGTGCTTTGCTTACTGCCTGCTATTACATACACACGCTACATATACACAGCTGCTAAAGCCGGGCAGCTTGGCCCATGGTTGTTTGCCGGTAAATTGAAGGAATGTTTTTGTTGTTGCTTTTGCTACATACACACGCACAACTTAGCCGTGGTTGTTTGCCGGTAGATTGAATTGAAGCCATGTTTTTTTTGTTGCTTTTACTGCATACACATGCACAGCTTGGTAGTGGTCGTTTGCCGGTTGATTGGGGAGATTGAATTAGAAGGATGTTTTTGTTGTTGCTTTTGCTACATTCACACGCACAGCGCTCGGTTCGCTGGCTGCCTGGTGTTGGCCGGTATTTATTTCCATCCTTCTTCGTCTTGTGATGCGATAGGGAGGGACGTGAAAGCGTTTTTATTTTGTTTCTTTCAGACATACGCAATTCGTTTAACTTGGGAGATTAATGCCGGTGGGAGCAAATCGAATCAGCACCGGTCGCGTTATCTTCTTGTACCAATGATGCTATGTAATTGACTACAAGCCATTGGCACAGAGGCTGAATTTTGGGTGTATTTGAAGGAAGTATACTGAACTCATCTCCAGTTTTCTTACACGTTTAAAATGTTTTGTATTCTCTGGAATAGCATTTGAAAAAAAAGGAATCACAGGCCCCCCGAGAAAAATTGCCTTGGAGGTTTGATTTGAAATTTTAAATTAAAAAACGCGAGAGTTTGTTCGCATGCAATGCAAATGGAATTTCAATATATGGAGCTTACCTTATTCCTTTTAAACTGTAAATCAAGTTCTACTGATAAAGTTGATTGAATTCGAAAGACTGTTTCTCTTTCGCTTCCATTGTTCTTGCAAAGAATGCGTATTACTTCAGTACCTTTTTGTTACTAGATAAAAATTAAAATTAATAACTTTTTTTCCAAGCGCTCTTCAGCAATATGTAGGTAGTACATAATTCAGCAGGGTGCGCTACTCTGCCTTTAGTAGGAACATAGTTCCGGTTGTTTCAACTTTGCTGCCATGTTCTAACGTTTGTTGCGCTTCAAGCAGCAATAAAGTGCAACAACATTTCAAACGAAATACAGCGGGGAGTGAGAGAATAAAAACACTACGGAAGCATTGTTGTCCGTTTAGTTCCGGAATCAGATATCAACCGCCACGCTCACCCACCATACCTTCCTGTTTCATCCACAGTCAAATTCTATCCCATTCAAATACCTAGTAGCTTTCAATCGATTCGATTGTAATTTTCCCAAAACAAATACTCAATCAATCAACCGGTTTTCAGCCGCACACCGTTCTCGGATGAATGAGAAAAGGTTAAGTGTCAATCAAGGCCACTGGTTTGTCGACACCATCGAGTGAAGTACGGAATGAACTGTACCCATACTGGGTTCACATTTGGTTGGGAACCATTCACAGAACTTCAGCAGAACTTGAAAGTTTTGAGGTAATTCACCTCAAACTGCATCTGAGCTATTCCAAAATTAACGAGCTCGCATGTTCCAATTAATGTTTAGGTTTAATTCAAGTTCTCACATGTTCAGTGAATGGTCCTAAATCTCAATACAAAGCAGCATCGAAATGAATCGTCGTCGTTTTTAACCTTCATCGTTCCCAGATTTTTGTTACCTGTAGAAGTTCTCGGAGAACAATTCGAAATTCCTAACTATAATCGTTGTATCGTTCATGTTTCTGAACCGGTCTGAACAAAAATTTAAAGTGTCGAAACCCTGTAAATAATTATAATGTGATTTTTTTTAAACAATATTCCTTTTCAATACTTTGCATGTTATTCAAAATCTAAGTGAAAATTCAAAAAACATGCTTCAGAAATGTTATTTTAGTCGCACTAGAGAAATTTGGAATATGTAGTGGATTAAGAAGTTGGCGTAAACTGACCCATTTTGTCAAGTTTAGATTTAAAAAAAGTGATGGAGACGATTTTAAAAGGTGGTTTTGATATAGCGACTTCTAAGGCTATGATCATTTAGTATCCGGGCACTTTATTTCGGTGATAGCTACGTTGATAGAGATCGGATATGCAAAAATTTAGTAGCGTTGTGTTGGTTATAAAAAGGACTATTTTGCCTATTTTTGATAGATTTTTAAGTTAATGTGTGTTTGAGATATTTACGATGCAAAAAGACATGGTAAAAATAATTTTGCACAAATTTGCTCCTTTTACTCATTTTGCGCCTTGAAAATTCTTCATTGTTGACTTGAAAGCTCATGAACTGTTGGTTTTTTCTGTTTTTTTTTTGTCGAACCAAATGGTTAAGAAGTATAAGGAGTCACTCTAAAATCCACACGAAGTTCAAACCAACCCTTGATCTTAAATATGGTAGAAAGTCTATGGTTATTGGAGATAAATAACTGAATGCAGACTTAAATAATGCAAAAAATCCATTTCCGGCAGCCAAAAAGTATTGCCTGACTAGTAGACACCAAGTAAATAACTAATAATGATCAGTTCCAAAGATTGCAATCTGTGCATCCGGTTTTTACGCAATATGACAGATGTGTTCTGATGGACAACAAAATTTATGTTGAAACCGGATTTAAGAAATCAAATTCTTTGAGATGCCTACTCATGAAAAGGTTCCAACCAGATTCTAATTGCTTTTTCCAGGTGAGTTTGTGTAAAATATCGTGATTTTGCAAAAGGTTTTACTTGTGAGATAAAAAAAATAAATCTATTCATGACTGAAAAAACTGTGCAAAGATAAAAAAGAGATTTTATGAAAAAGTTACTGTATTTCTTGAAATTATTGATAAATAATTTTTTTTATATTTTTACATTAAATGTCATATTAACACCTTCATTTCCTCCATAGTAAGCTTTTCGATCAAATGAATAGTTTTAAAAATAAACACGTTTGTAACTGCCCGGATGCTAAATGATCATAGCCTTATTAGCGAAGAGTGTCAAAATGACATTAGGGTTTTCGCCCCTCAAAAAAGGTGTTGAGGTAATAGCACAGAGAACAGAGTTCGAGCTGGAGCTCAACACGTGTGTTTGAATACCAACCTAAGTTTCAAACCCAATTCATAAGTGGACTAACATCCATAAGATGTCGCTACCGGTACACCTATTTTTATTTTCATTTTTTCGACACGCTTAGAAATTAATACTCATAGCTTATCTCAAATGAGGCCAGTGCAATGTATGACAGTAACACAAATTTTGGTGTAATAAATTTTAAAACATCATGATTTAAAAAAAAAATGCAAATCATATTTCAATCACACTTGAACGCTGTCATATGTACCAATCAAACAATTTTGGCGCTGAATTGAAAGTTGAATTCCAAGTATTAAAGTATGTGTTGGGATTTTACTATCAGTTAACAGTTTACTAGAACAGAAAATGTGAACATAATATAATTGTTATAATTGTAAATTATGGCTCTATATTCTGGTTGATGTTACCTGGGATCGATAACTGAGGACTTGTAACTCAGGGTTAGTAATCAGTAGAAATGAATAAATAATAACTAAGGTACACATGAGTTACAAGATAACATCAACCGGAATACCGACCCATAATTAACAATTATAACATTTAACATAACATTCTCTGTTCTAGAAAACTATTTACTGACAGACATACTTTAAAACTTGGAATTCAACTTTCAATTCAGCGTCATTATTGATTGAACAATATGGGGCATATGCTGGGACATATGACAGCGATTAAAATGTGATTGAAATATGATTTGCATTTTTTTTAATCAAAATGTTCTTAAAATTTATTACACAAAAAGTTGTGTTACTCTCATATATAGCAATGGCCTCATTTGAGATAAGCTATGAATTTTAATTTCTAAGCGTGTCGAAAAAATGGAAAAATAATTGTACTGGTAGCGACATCTTATGGATGTTAGTCCACTTACGAATTTGGTTTGAAACTTAGGTTGGTATTCTCACACACGTTTTCAACACATTTTTGTTCGGGGCTCGATGTCTGTTCTCTGTGGTAATAGGTCAAACTTTCAAAAGTTCCAAATTGGCACTCTGAAGCGAATGCGGATTGAACTTTTGCTGAAAAGGACCGAAGAATACTAAGCCGATCCTGTGAAGTCACTTGAAATGTATAAATCGGAGAGCATTTATTTTCAGTTTAAGTGCCAGCTTTAGGGTACAATATCCTATTGAAAATAACAATGCTTCAGGAGATAATACTGTTTCGCTTTGGAGTACCTACATACCATTAGCATAAAACACATTTCTTCGGTTGATTGATTGATAACAGCAGCAGTTTTCCGATTACGCAATAACTCATCAGTATCACAAACAAAGGGCTATTATTAATTGCACGCGATACACCTAGAGGTACTAACTGCTATCGGAATCTCATCGTGATGCGCACAAAGCAATTACCTAAGTCAGTGTAGTTCAAAGGAAACCGTTCAGGGCAGGTCGATCGGTTTGATCTGGTTAGAAACGAACTTAACATGTTACGTTAATTGGTCGCTTGTAGCGCTACTAAGTGAATTTTCACTGAACAAGCTTAATCAAATCCTAAGTTATTTACTTAAATGTATGGGCTTCAATTTTGTACAAAATGAACCAATCAACAAACGTGTGAACAACGATTTCAAATCTAGAGGTACAGGAACCGCAATTAAAGGTGAGATTTGCAGAAAAGAATGGGGGGAAAGAGTAGTGAACGGACTAAGAAATTGCACAAAACTTAACTATATTTGGCCGGGCTTCGATCAGACCGAGCTGAGCGCCATGAGAAAATTTGGAAACAACAAAAATAAACTCTCATGTCCTAATTCTTATTCTGGATAGAAATGCGTACAAAATTGACTGCCATGATTTCCTTAGACTTCAAGCTATCGATTTTGGTTCGAAACATCAAATATTTCGTCTTTAGTATAAAGGGTGATACGGTCAAAATTTGGTCAAGGGAAAACGCGTGTAAATCGGTGAAATCGTTTATTTAAAACATCAAATTAAATTTATTTTTCAAGTTTAATTAGTATAAAATTCAGGAAAAATATTCAGTTAGGCTTCCGCTTTTCTAAATTCGAATTGCCGGGCCTTACGCTTAACCCCTGCTATCAGATTTTGTACAGCCACCTTTTCCACCTTCTTAGCCGCAGAAAGCCAGTTTGCCTTGAACTGGTGCTCGTCCTTAGCAGGTTTTTTGGTCTTCTTTAGGTTCCGCTTGACAATAGTCCAGTATTTCTCAATTGGGCGGAGCTCTGGCGTGTTGCGAGGTTTCTTGTCCTTGGGAACCACCTGCATGTTGTTGGCGGCGTACCACTCCATGGCCTTTTAACCGTAACGGCATGATGCCACTCTTTCACGTAAATTTCTTGGTTGGCAGTCCCGGAAGCTATGAAAATGCTGCTTTTCAAGCCACAGGTACACCCATAGAAGAGGTTGCAAAAATCCAATGCCTATTTAGCAAATCTCTGTGCCGATAATGCGCTGAAATGTGCACTGTGCCGAAGACGGTATGTTTGAAAAACCCTAACTGGCATAAGGACTCGGCTCCCAACTAAAATGATGACCACTACATTCAAGCGAAACAAGAAAAACATTTTATGGGATTTCCTTCCTATTGGATAATGCATCACAGAAACAAGAAAATAAAAATTAAAACCACAGCGCTGTAGTGAGAATCGAACTCAAATCACCAATTGTATCGTCTTGCCAGTCTGACATTCTAACCAGTGTACTATTCGAGCTTCATGCAGGACGAGGTATATTTGTCATAGGCTTTCTGTTACCGATCAATCACTAAAAAAACGTACAACGGCGGCTTCCCGGCGTTTGGCCTCCTTTCAATGCATTCCTTTGTCTTAAGATGGAAACGGGAAAGGGAACGGGAGTGAAGGAACGGGAAACCCATTGAATGAGAACTGTGCTTTGCTTACTGCCTGCTATTACATACACACGCTACATATACACAGCTGCTAAAGCCGGGCAGCTTGGCCGGTGTTGTTTGCCGGTGAATTGAAGGAATGTTTTTGTTGTTGCTTTTGCTACATACACACGCACAGCTTAGCCGTGTTTGCCGGTCGATTGAATTAGAAGGATGTTTTTGTTGTTGCTTTTGCTACATTCACACGTACAGTGCTCGGTTCGCTGGCTGCCTGGTGTTGGCCGGTATTTATTTCCATCCTTCTTCGGCTTGTGATGCGATGGGGAGGGACGCGAAAACGTTTTTATTTTGTTTCATTCAGACATACGCAATTCGGTTGCGCTGGGAGGTTAATGCCGGTGGGCGCAAATCGAATCAGTGCCGGTCGCGTTATCTTCTTGTACCAATGATGCTATGAAATTGACTACACGCCATTGGCACAGAGGCTGAATTTTGGGTGTACAGATGGCTTGCCAAACCAGATATTTCATCGCCAACTTTGACAGTTTCATGTGCTTGAAAATATCTGCTACCATGGTTGGTCCGCACTTCTCAAATTCAACAGTGCGCTGTGTAAATCGCACCGTTATCTTCTACGATTTGTAGAGCACCACACTTCATTCCGAAATGCTCTACACTCGTTTCCGAGTACAGCCGAAGCCAAAAGCCGAGCAAAACCGGTGCCCCAATAGCAACACTACTGTGTGAGCAGGAGAAATCCCGAAACACACAACTGAAGTGCATTTTTTTCCTTCTCTTCCTACCACAGTAGGCAAACGGCACGAAGGCAGCAAAAAGGCACGAATCAATATTGATTCTTCTTCTTCCTTTTCTTGTTGGGAAAGAACCAAGCCTACTGAGTTGTTTTAGGGCTGCTTATTGTGATGATTTTTTTCTCTTGCTCTCACCCTGGCGAAGCGTTCTCTGCTCTTTGATTGGGTATAAGCCCGGCGTCCTAACAGAGCAGGGCAAGTGTTTCAGAACGAAAAGTTCACTGAGTTGCATTTTTCAAGCCGCTCGGGGAGAAATGGACAACCATGTTTGCTACCTTGGTTGGAAGGAGGAAGGAAGGGTCCTTTTGACGTATAAAACTCCTGTCCCGGAAGCTGCTTGTAGTCGGCTTTGACGAAGGTTTCGTCGTCCATTACCACGCAGTCAAACTTCGTCAGCATCGTCGTGTATAGCCTCCGAGATTGGCCGTCGTATTTGGTTCATCATCGCGATTTGGAGTCACTACCTTCTTGTAAGTCGATAGTCCGGTTCGTTTTTTGGCTCGATGCACGGTTGTAGACGATACACCCAGCTTATTTGCGGCATCTCGGAGAGAGAGGTTAGGGTTTCGCTTGAAACTACCAGCAACTCTATTTGTCGTCTCAGCGGCTTCCGGTTTTCGATTTCCCCCCGATCAAGACTTCCTGGTTGTCGACAAACGTTTTCAAACACGGCATTTTTACAACTGGAGAGAGAATTCCAAAATAAAAGGAGGAGCAACATTCTACACCCACACACACACACACACACACACACACACACACACACACACACACACACACACACACACACACACACACACACACACACACACACACACACACACACACACACACACACACACACACACACACACACACACACACACACACACACACACACACACACACACACACACACACACACACACACACACACACACACACACACACACACACACACACACACACACACACACACACACACACACACACACACACACACACACACACACACACACACACACACACACACACACACACACACACACACACACACACACACACACACACACACACACACACACACACACACACACACACACACACACACACACACACACACACACACACACACACACACACACACACACACACACACACACACACTCACACATACACCTTCAAAATGAGGGATGTTCAGGTTTTTTAAATGCTAAATTGAAAGATTGAAAGTTGATATTGACCAAATTTTGACCGTATCACCCTTAAGTACCTATTGGTTTACTTTTAGTAACACGATGTGAGTTTTCGATGGAAACACAATATTATTCTGGTACTGTCAACTGAAGAAAGTTTTAAGGTTAATGGTTCATTAAATTGAAGTACCGTGAAACGGGGTAAGATTCATAACTTTTTTTTCGATATTTCTCGATTATTTTTTCTGTTAAGAGGAATGTGGCATGTTTTATGTTTTTAAAACCAGTACTGGGCTCCTATGAACGTTAAAAATGGTTGCAGAAATTTATTAGACTAAAAAATAAAATTTGATTTAAAAATCGATTTAATTTTTTTCTAGAATTTGATGCTTTGGGGTTACATTGATCAGTCTCTATTTTGACGGTTTCAACGAGTTTACTTGATCACAAAGAATACAAAACACCTTTATAATATTTACAAATGCTAGTAATTGATAAACTAAGACAGTCTATGTGTTAAAGCCGAACAACAATTAAAATCGAAAGATGGACTATGATGCTGCATAAATTAAGGGGCTAAATTTTTAACATTGATTATAATATTTTATCTACAAAAATTCAATTCTCTAGGCCCTCGCACTATTTTCCTTTAATTTTTTCTTTCAAACTTTACCATCTGATAGGGATTCTAGCCTTTTGTCCTAGACTGGCTTACTCTTGGAAAATGATTCTAAGAAAAATTGCCACACACAAAATTGATTCGCAAAATTCGAGTTTTTATTCGATTGCTATCAAATTTTTAGGGATTAAAAAATAATTATCAAACTTTATTTTACCATTTTACTCATATTTTATTTACAGTCCCTACGCAAATGCCCGCACATTGCCTTTATCCCGGCCTTAAGATTCTGCACAACCTGTGAATCAACCGTTATTTGCATGTAGGGGAAAAGTTCATATAACGCCCCATGTGGCTAATACGCGCCACCCTTGTTTTGAGGAATCTGAAACATATTAAGCCTGCATAATATTACCAGTTTGTTTTAAATGCTGTGATTGGCCATGGCAAGTATGATTTTTTCCTTAACATGCCCTGTGTCGTGATAATTTCACAATTTAAGTTTTTCTTCATTTCGATCTAAATTTTAAAACACTTTCAATAAGGTGTCACCAGGCATAGAAAAACGAATAAGACAATATTTTCTGACACGTCGATAGAGGAGAATCTAAACTATGATTTTATGCTAAAAAAACATACTAAACTCGCTAAGGTATGCTTTTTATGGGTATGTTCTATCACGGCCCATGCGCTCGTTATAACGCGCCAATCGTAGTAGGCTGAAAATAGCACTAATTTTTCAAAAAGGCCAATTTTCATTGAAAATTAACAAAAAGTCTAAAACCATATTCTAAGCGTTAATTCAGCCCAAAAACATATTTTCCTTTTTTTTATTTTGATTAGTCCATTTTGATTTTCTTTTCAGTCAAATTGTCTGTAAGTATTGGTGTGTTTTCGGTCTTCGGCTGCTCTCGGGTGTGTTCGGCTGCTATGCGCGTATTGAATACACAGCGGCGCGTATTTGCAACACAGTTTTGTTCTGTGGCTTGGAATATGGTTTTTAAAAATCAAGTTTTTGAAGCAATTCTAGCAATTTGAGTAATAAAAAATCATTGGCATTTGTAGAAAACACTTTTCTTCAACGATTACACCCATTTTTGACACAATTTGTACGTAGAATACATAGAAATCCAGCGATTCGCTTAGGTGGTGCATAATAGGGCATGTTCCCCCAAACCCATATTCCTTCAGTTCCTCGACTGTCTACCTTAGGTCGTTTGAGAAAGTGCTGCTTGAAAATCGCCCAGTACTTCTCGATGGGGAGCTTCGGAGTGTTGGAAGAGTTGAACATTTTCGGCACAAAATTGACCTTATTGTCCGCATACCACTTCAGCACGTCCTAGGAGTAGTGGCATGAGGCCAAATCCGGCCAGAAGATTGTTGGGACGTTGTGGGCCTTCAGGAGAGGAAGCAGCCGCTTCTGGAGTCACTCTTTCATGTACGTTTGTCCTTTCATCGTGTCCTGGGTCACGAAAGGTGCACTCCGCTTCCCACACGTGCAGATAGCTTGCCAAACCAGGAATTTATTCGCAAATTTGGACATCTTATGAGTGCGGACATGCTCCGGAACGCTGAACTTATCCTTGGCCGTGAAAAACAGGTAGCCGGGAATCTGTTTGAAGTCGGCCTTCACATATGTTTTGTCGTCCATGATGCAGCATTCAACTTTCGTCAGCATGTTGAGGTAGAACTTCCTGACACGGGTTTTGGCAAACTTGTTCTGTTGCTCGTCGCGATTAGGGCCCTTTTGTACTGAACAAAACTTCGGCTTAGGTGCAGTTTCTTAGCCATATCTCGAAAGCAGGCGTTCGGGTTTCGGTTGAAGGCCCCAACTATGCGGTTGTGATTTTTGGTGCTGTACGGAATACTTTTTCCTTCACTTCTGGGCTTCCGATCGGTGGTCAATCGTTCCTCGAACCGCTTAATCACTCGCGACACCGTGGAATTCGCGATTCTCAACGTTTTAGCGATGGAACGATGCGAGAGATCCTTGTTTTTGTGATGAATGCACTAGATTTTATCACGCACGACCTGTTCTTTTGACTCCATTTCCGCGAGTTTTTATCGCAGGACTTTAAAACTTGCTGGATGTAAACAATGCACTATGAACTAAATCCACCCAAATTTTCATTAAATTCTATCCAACGTTTAAAAAGTTAGAACAATTACATAGTGTGGCAATTTCATCGTGAACACCCTTTAACTGCATACATTTGATCAGGAGAGATGTTCGTTTATGAGCCTTCGAAAAATCAGATATTTAAGGATTTTAAAATTACATTTTAAGTAATTTCAAAAATCTTCTGATAAAAACCAAATTTAGCTTATTTGTAACTCAATTTAAGGGCTTGCAAACGTAGTAAACAGTTTTCAATATATTTACTTTTAACTTAGTTAGACTGGAACAAATATCAATTTCTTCTTTTGTCGCCCCCCCCCCCCCCCCCCCCTTCGAAATTTCCAAAATCCCGAAGGGGGGAAATAAATAAAGTTTTAACTATTTCAAGTAAATTTCAAAGAAAAATTCAAATATCTGAGAGATTACAAGACCAAGAACCAAATTTTGGAAGAAGGAAGTTAATTCACATTTTGTATTCTTGATTTTAAACATTTCGATAAAAAAATACTTGATTTATAGGTTTTATGCAATAATATAGTATGCAATTTGGTTGCATACAAGATTTCGTGCAATTTATTCCAATTTATTTGTTTTTCGCATTATTTTTTATTGTCCCCCCCTTCGCGGTGTTCCAACTCCGAGTCACAAAAGAAGGATTTGAAATTTACTCCGGCCTTATTGATGATTATCTGCAAAAATTTCATGTTGATCAAAGTTCCCCCACCAAATAGACATGTAAAGTGTGTTTTTGTTATTTTGTATTGCATGCTTTGGCTACAAAAAGGGCATTCAAATCCGATTTTTCGTAGAAAGATGAGTGTTTGGGACTGATATTCAAGTGAAAGCAGACAATTTATGAAATTTTTTCATAATTTCACTCTGAAAGTTATGAAAATAATATTCACTCTTGTCAACCCACACTGCGGGGCAAGTACAAACGACACTACCAGGTTAAGTGCAAAGGCACCTTTAAGCCATGTAACATCCAGCCATATCAGAAAATTCATCTCAAAAATGGTTCAACATTATATTAGAATGGTCAGAAGGGGTATCCAAAGTGTTGTATCTGAAGCAGTTCAAAATTCCGTGATGTCTTGGTAAATGAAGGTCTTTTGCTGAAAACAACAGTCAGCAAACACGGAGTCCCAAAAAGTAATAATTATACAGGAAATCATCAAAAATTTCAAAAAAAAGTTAATGAAACATACCGGAACATGTATTAAATTCATTTCAGGATCGATACTCTGATGCATCTGTCAATTAGTATGGAAAAAGCATTGCGTTTGCACTTTCCCCCTTAAACGGGACAAGTGTAAACTTAGATATTTTTTCACAAAAGTACCGTTGATTTTTATCATTTTTTTTTAATTTTTCACTTTTAACGAGAATTTGTTGAAAACTCTTTTAGTGATGCAACGAACGACAATTGCTAATTTTTGAAGATATACATATTTTTCTAGGACATGTGAAAGTTGAACTATGGTGAGATCCGTTTGCATCCGATGCCCCGGTGTGTTAAGGTACGAAATGAGCCAATCGTTTTTTGATCAGAAGCGAAAAAAAAATCGATACAATTTGTGCTAAATTTTACCGAAGATGAAATTTAACTGAAACATTAAAAAGCAACTGAGGGAAAATGTCTAAGACCCCGATTTGCAAAAGAAAATAATCGTTCAAAGGTCTGGACAAAGTACGTTGTCTTGAGAACATTTCGGCAATGGCTAAATTTGTTGAAAACTCTAACTGTTTATGCATCTACCGTACATATTCAATAGCTTCTGGCAACTGCCATATGGTTAAATTTTGAAATGATAATGTCATAACAGATGTGGAAGCGAAAGTATTTTTCAGTCCTTACAGCCTGTAGGTTACAGACACATGTGATATTTCGTGTAAGAATAGTTATCTTAATAAAAAGATTTGGAAATCAACTGGTGCAGGAATTCCCCTTCTACATACCATTGATATTGATATACGCCAGCGAAGCCGGAATTCCGGTCTTCCACCGGGGCAGCGTCAGGAACAGGCGCTTCTTGTACACCTCCAGCCCGACAGGGATCACGTTTTCAGGTACATACTTGCCGGACCGGATGGCCTCGGCCCGGTCCGCTTCACTCGGAAACTCAAAGTCGATCTGGTTCCACTGGTAGGCCACTCGCAGGTTGTCATTGCCGGTCACCGAAACTGCCAGCAATGTCAGCAGCAGCCCGACTAGATTGAAGCCTAACACATCCATTTTTGCGGTCTATTGAGGAACTCGTTTTGGGGTTGTATTTTTTTTTTGGTTTTTGCTAGGGGCTTCCAGTCGAATGGATTGGAATATGCTTAACGTTAGTCACCGTTTTTTACTGACAATTTTAAGGGGTCTAAACTAAGCTTGCCAGATTGCCCGGTTTTATCCGGGTTTGCCCGGATATTTGATGCAAAATTTCGAGAAAGTCCGGTCCGGCCCGGCTGCCCGGATATCTTGAAAAAAGTCCGGATATTGCCCGGATTTTTTCATAATTTTCACAAAGAAACCAAAAAAAATCAAAGTTTTTGAGAAAGTTTCAGCAAAATCGATGAACGGTATGGAAATTTTCAACGGTTGTTTCAAATAATTTCGCTGATTTACTTATTAAATATTTAAGTGTTCCAAAAAGTTTTTTGAAGTCTGCAATTACATTAAAAAAATATAAATTTCATATTTTTTGCATTTTTTCTTTGCTTTTATATATAATAACACCTAAATTTTGCCCGGTTTTTGCCCGGTTTTTGGATTTGAAAAATTGAAATCTATGCCCGGATTTTGCCAGGTTTTTTTGAAAAAATGCCCGGAATTGCTAGGCCCGGATGGGAGCGGAAAAAATTCTGGCAACCTTAGTCTAAACACTTAACTCTACAAGGCTTTCGGTCGTGTAAGGAGATTGAGGGGCTGTCGAACGAATGACCCGTAGCTCACATGTACATACATTAGGTCACCACTTTGCCCACTTACCACATAAAACCGCACATATTATGTACCGAGAACCAATATTCAAACATCCACCACACTCAACTACAACGATCGGTACGGCGGGCCGGCCTGGCTTGGCGATCTTTAGCAGCCTCAGCCTCTTAGCCTGTATGCCGAATTCCAACTTGACCACAAACTGATCGGAGTTCACTAATTGCCTTTACGTAAAATGCACTTTTTTCCACGGTTCCCACAATGCGATCGCGAGACACAGAAGAAGTTTCGGAGAATCGTGATCGATCACACAGGTATCCAAATCTGTGCGATCTCTAATGAGATCGTCGGGCTACACGGGAAATAACATAAACCCAGACAGCAGACGATCAGATTGAGGCGATGTGCACCGGACAACTTGCGAGAGCAAACTGCAACCCTGTGCGCGATCAATTCGATTCAGACGACGCCTTCCTGCAGCCGGACGAAACTACGATGACGCGTCCTGGGCGTCGACTTAGAGGGAATCACCCCGCCGGCAATGTGGTCTGAATCAGAGGCCCCTTTGGCAGTAAACCGATCAAGCGAGCGTCTCGCCTTGTCTCGTGATTTGGCGTCGAGGTGCAGATCGATTGGCAGCTTTCGGTTGACTGAATGGCCGACTGACTCACCGCGCAGATATTGTGGGTAGATCGTTGGCTAGATAGAATTCAGCAACATAGCCGTGTCGTCTGAGTCGTTGGTTGAGTCGAAGCGTTGCTTGGATTTCCCTTGCGCTGAGCTAACGCCGCCGCCGCTGCCAGTTACTAAGCAATTGTGGACTAGTGCTGGCCAGGAACCTGACACTGGGTGGCGCGTGGCACCTCGGGGAGGATAGGTCTCTCTCTGGGTCGGTCGGTTCTTAGAGCGGATCACGGTTGTTTTTGGACTGTGTTGCTCGCTAGTGCTGCAAAAAAAAAGATTGAAAGGAAGAAAGGAACAAAAAGTAGGTATAAGGTTAACCGCTTTTTTTTGTTGTTGAACGCTAGCACACACAACTAGTGTATGCGAGTACTCGCATATAAACGATATGCCGCCCGATAAAGTCACAGATCAGATGTTTGGGTTGGGTTAGAGATTGGACATTGATTACTAATAAGGCTGTTCGGTCAAAAGGCACGGAATCGATGGAACATTCTCCTTATTTTTCCCCCTCTTTTACTTATATTAATTGGCAGTTTCCATTACTTTGCTGCAAGCAATCTAATTTTGGAACATTCCATTGAGCTTGGTTCGACATAAAATAACCAGCAACACCGAAAGGCATTGAGAACAATTACTTTTTCTGAGCCAATTACAGTGCTGCAGACATTTTAGAATTGCATTGAAACGATCGTTGTTGCATTTCAGGGGTTTTTTCATACGACATAAAACTCGATGAAATGCACATTTTATTTTATTCCGGCTGAGATTCGTTGCTGTCCATTTAAAGAGGATAGTAATTTTGACTAGATTCCAATGAGAACATGCTTCTGAGCCGTAGGCGAAACTGTCTGGAGTAGTTTTGGTTTGGGTCATTAGTTTTCTAAAGAATGTACAGGGTGACAACAAAGTTCCCGTATTTTTTTTAAAATAATTTAACAATCTACTTTTCATATACAATCAAATCGAATCAACCAAACAATAAGTAATAACATTCTTTGGAATCTCACTTCCATCTACCGTTGAACCGTCAACACGTACGCCGCAGCATCGTATCTTTGCTCTGTACCTGCAGGAACATTTTACATTATTTATTTTATTTTCTTACCTGTTTTCAGTGTTAAAATTATTTTCATTTTCTTTTATTCATTATTTTCTCTTTTCCTGCCTGCATGAGAAAGTCATCAGCCGGCTTTAAAGTCGGATGAAAAAGGATTGCCGAATCTAATTCAGGTCCATCTGCCAAAAAAGTTGAAATTTCCAATTCATTCGATGTCCTTCATAACATCGGTGATAAGGAAATATCCATATTTAATTCTGATAAGAGTAATAATAAACCTTCTTCTTCTTATACTCTTAAAAATGAAATGGTTCCACCAATTACGGTGACGATTTCTGACTTCAATGCCTTTCGGAAAGAAATCGTTACTTCCGTCAAGGATGTGAGGATTTCTTTTAAGATCGGTCGAAGGGGAACTGTTCGAATATTGGCGGAATCTTTTAATGATTTTCAAAAAATTTAAAATTATTTGAATAAATAAAAACACCCATCTTTTACATATGACACCAAAAGTGATCGTTCCTTCAAAGTTGTTCTTCGTAGTCTCACCGGCGATCAGACACCGGATGAAATCACAACCGAATTGAATTCTTTGTTAGGTTTTTCTCCGATTCAAGTTATTTAAATGGAGAAAAGAACCATTACGAACAATACCAGAAGTGTTGGTTTTGCTCCTGAGCTTTATTTGATTCATTTTAAAAAGGATCAGGTTAATAATTTGCAAATTCTTGAAAAGGCTCGTCTTATGTGTCGTTGTCGAGTAAAATTTGAACCTTTTCGAAAATCTTCAACAAATATTCTTCAAAATATAACTCAATGTCGTCGTTGTCAAGCTTTTTGTCACGGCACTAAAAAATGTAAAATGAATGCCAGATGCATGCTTTGCGGTTCATTCGATCATGAAAAATCTTAATGCCTTTTTGGTGGTGATAAATCACAATCAGAATTTTTCAAGTGTGCGAATTGTGCAGGTTATCACTCCTCCAATTCCACAGACTGTCCCGTTAGGGCAAAAATTATTTCTTCTAGGAAAAATCCCAAAGTTGTCAGAAAAGATTCTTCGCCTCCTTCCTCCTTTTCGTCTTCACACGACAGGCCGGCAAACAATCTGCCTGTTCGCGGTCAGCCTCAACCTACATTGGAATCACGCTCGAAGTGATTTTAATGTTACCTGTGCTGATTCAGCACCACAGACTCGTTGTTTAACTTTCTCAGAGGTGGTTGAAAATGGGTTGCCTGTTTAGGATATAACTTATGAGGAAAACCCGAGTCTCAACGTACATACGAAGGTTTGGGAAAATCCCCGAGTTACAAATACCTTTTTTTCTTCTTCATTTTCTGATCCTAACAATTGTTGATTTGGGTGAGAAAAAATGAGGAAGGAGGAAAATTTAAAACTTTTTGCATCAAAATTTAATCGAATTTATGCAACTTATGTTGAAAGCAAATTAAATGTTTGAAGCTTTCCAAACTTCTTTCAATTATGGTAACAAAACTATCATGACTTTACGATTCCCTCATGGATCCAAATAGATGTTTAAATATTATGAATTGGAACGCCAGATCTTTGCTGGCTATCCAAGATGAATACCCAAAATTAAACATAAATTTAATCAACCTTTAATTGATAATGAACTTCAGTTTTTAATACGACTGAAAAACATTCGTAGACGCAACATTCAACGAACTAGGGATCCTTTTTTAAAATTTATTTATTGCGACCTTCAAAAAAATATCAAACGTCGTTTAAATTTCATTCGTAATGAAAATTTTGCAAAAGCAGTAGAGTACATAAAACCTTACTCAAAGCCATTTTGGAAATTAACTAAAATTCTGAAATAGCCCCAAAAGCCAACTCTTACTTTGAAAGACGGAGATAAACTTCTTTTAATTAACGCAGAAAAAGCTCAAAAATTAGCCCAACAATTTGAGTCTGCTCATGATTTTAATTTAAACGATGTAAGTCTAATTGATGCGTAAATTTTTCTAGAATTTGATGATATTCTTTCTAAGCAAAATGTTTTTGAAAGTTCATGTGAGACAAATATTGATGAACTCTAATTGATTTTCAAAAAATTTTAAAAATATGAAAGCCCCGGGAGAAGATGGGATTTTCTATATTCTTATTAAAAAGTAGCCTGAAAGCGCTTTAAATTTTTTTAGTTAAAATCTTCAATAAATGTTTTCACTTGGCTTATTTTCCCAATAAATGGAAAAATGCCAAAGTAACTCCAATTTTGAAACCTGGAAAAAGTGCTTCAGAGCCTTCAAGCTATCGACCAATTAGTTTGCTCCCTTCTTTAAGTAAACTATTTGAGAGAGTTATTTTGAATAGAATGATGTTTCACATTAATCAGAATTCTATTTTCCCTGATGAACAATTTGGTTTTCGTCATGGACATTCTACTACACATCAAATTTTGAGTGTAACTTATATGATTAACGCTGGCAAATCTGAAGGTTATTCAACTGGTGTTGCTCTTCTAGATAGTGAAAAAGCTTTTAACAGGGTTTCTCACAAAGGTTTAGTAGCTAAATTAGTTCGATTTGTTTTTGCTGTATATCTCACTAGAACATTACTTGACTAGCCGAACTTGGCAAGTAAGCTTTCAAAATTCATGCTCTGAAAGGACACCAATTAGAGCTGGCGTCCCTCAGGGCAGCATACTTGGGCCAATTTTATACAATATTTTTACTTCTGATCTTTCTGATGTACCAGAAGGAAAAGGTAGAAGATTATTTGCTGATGATACTTTGCTTTCAGCCAAAGTTCGAAATTTACGGGTGGTACGCAGTAGATTGCAACAAAATTTAAATTCCTTTTTGAAATACTTGAAAATGTGGAAAATTTCTCCTAACGCTTCTAAAACTCAATTTATTTTATTTCCCCATAAGCCGAGAGTTCAATTTTTCAAACCTAATGAAAATCATTCCATAACTTTTAATCATTAGAATGGTCTGATCACGTAAAGTACTTGGGACTCACACTTGATCTGAATCTTACTTTTAAATATCACATTGAAGCGTTAATGTATGCAGTTAAGATTCGATCTAGCTGCTGCGCGACGAGGAAAACAGCCATCCAGAGGATTCAGAACAAGGTTTTGAAAATGATTTTACGGCTCCCACCTTGGCACAGCACCGAAGATCGTCATCGGATTGCGGGCATTGAATCGATCGAAGAGATGGCCAACAAAATCATCTCTAACTTCAGAGGAACATCGAAGCAGTCTTCCATCGCAGAGATTCGCTCTCTCTACAATTAGTTTAATTTTAGGATAGTTTTTAGGTTTGGGTTTATTATTATTACTACTTTTTTGACATTACAGGATGTTCTCCTACATTTAAATACTTAATAGTGCTCAACAAATTTAAGTCGAATAAATAAATTTTAGTGATTAGTAATCTATAGGGCTCTGAACAGTTCATTATTGATATTGAACACCTAATTTAATGTATCAATGTAATATAAATGTACTGATGGTTTGATACAAATAAAGACATATTAAAAAAAAACAGCTACAATCTCTAAAAACATGAATTTCGTATGAACTTGAATTTAAATTCTTTTTTTTCACTCTATTATGTGTTGTGAGCCTACTTGGTTGAATAATTCTACTAAATCAAAGCAATCGAAAGATTCGCATACCACGGTGTACCGTGGTTGAATTAGAGGGAATCTTTCGATTGCTTTGATTCTGTTTATTTTTTATTTGAGTTCTACATTACGAGCCATGACATGCATTATAGTGTAGTTTTACCATTTTTCCACAGCTTTGCACTGATTTGATGGGTTATTAAACGACATTATTAAGAAGCTCCGGAATGAAAATATGTACAAAGATGTTTTAAAACATTATAAATTTTAAAACTGTTCGAATCCGTCCTTCCTTCTCCATGATGTTCTGCAAATAAGACCAGGGATGCATTTTCTCTATGGAGAATCTCCGCGGTGCGGGTTTTTCGATTCCCCACGGAGTTTCTCTGCATTTCACCACGGAGATGTTTAACTAACACCACCGGAGAGATTATATTGAATTCAACACCAACGAGCGTGAGAGTGAAAGCTCTTATGTTCACCACATACACCACCGAGAAAACCGATCGATCCAGTTATTGAACACGTAAACATTGCAGGTGATTGTCTACATTTAGGGGTATTTCGAGTGATAGTATACTTGAAGGGGCAGTTCCAATAGGACTAGCAATGAAGAAACAGTTTGTTTATCTGAAGAAGAAATGTTTTACTAATCCAAATCTGTTGCTTTCAAATCTTATTAAAGATTTCTATAAATAAAAATGTTTATTTTGTTAAAACTTTTTTATAATTATTACAATTTTCTGAAAAGTTCGGGCCGAGTGAACTTATTGCATTATTCCCGGTAACTTTTTTCAAGTTTTGTCCCGGATAAATTCGGGCAATCTGGAACATTTCTTATTGATTGAATTGTTCAATTTTATGTGACAAGAATCATTTAAAAAAATGCAAAGAATATGGAAAAAAAGTTGGGTTTTAACTTCGATTTTTGTTGATCCATGTTAAAAATGAGTATTTGTATTATTGAAGTGTAATATTGTTAATTTAATATATTTACATTACATTTTTCCACTTTGATGGCAATTGTCTCCAGTTGCAACGATGGATTTTTTTTAAACAGATTTCAATTTCATCATATTTCTAATTTTTTTAAGCTTATTATACCGGGCGTTCGTAAATTCTGCTATCTACTCGTAGAAATAAAATGATGTTTTTGGTCGAAGTGATTTTTTGAATGTAAATCAAATGCTTTGGATGGTTTTTTGACATCTACCAAAATAAATCGATCAACAGATGCATCATTCAAAACGATTAATTTACGAACGCCCCGTAAGAATGGCTAAGGAATGGATACTGTCTTATGGAACATTGCTTTCAACTTCCTGCTTTCCTTACGTTCGGCAAAGCCAAGTCACAAAAAACGCAGGTGATTCTCGCCGGTGAGGAAATTTGCCACTCTACGGAGCTCTACGGTGCAAACATTTATGCTCCAATGTGAGGATCTGGTGGCGGTGCGAGTTTAAGTTAGTGTATATGACACTCGAGTACTTCGATAGCAGATAGAGAGTGGTGAAAAACTAACAATCTCTCCGGAGAGTTAATGACAATAATACTGCGGTGTTGAAATTCTCCGGCTCCGTAAAAACACCACGGAGGAAAGCATCCCTGAATAAGACACTCCTAAGAACGTACGTGTTGTTTCTTGCTTCATTGATTGTCTTGCTCGTGACCCACTTACATGTGGTAATAATTCCTGGCAGGCAATCGAAATGCCTCAGTCTCAGAAATTCACAAGTGTACGGTACAAATTCAACTAGTCACGCTTCCCAATATTGACTTGAATTGAAGAATGGCACCCCGATGGCTGGCTCGAGCGTCAGCCAGTGTGGATCATGGATCAGAATTTAGATAAACAGGTGAAGGAATGTTCAGCAGGGTTTGTCCGCGAGCCAGCCAACCAACTGGTGAAGTCTTCGCGCTGTGAATGTCAACATGGTTTGGCACTTACCGTGAAATGAAGGCTTCTTCATTGCCGAAGTTTGATGAGGTTAACGTGAGTAATCAAAAACTTTAGAGTAGTAAAGTAAATCAGACAATACTTATGAGGAATATTTCAAATAGACACATGATGATTCATTGTTCAAAAATTATGAACATTTGTCAGCCGGCTCAACGTTCTTTAAGGCATGGGGATCACCTTCCAATTAGGGTAACAAATTATAGATAAGAACAGTTTGTGACTGGTTGACGAAGATAATTGATTGGATGTGATGAGTATTGGTTTTCAAAATGTACATCTCGACGTTTAAACACGTGAGCCTGACCGATTCTTTAACAAATCTTTAAAAAAAACTAATGATCATAAGAGATGTTCACTCAACGTGACCAAACTCTGAATCATCCCATCCGTGAATCTGAACCTGCATCAAAGCTAGTCAACGTTTTAAATTATGATCAAGAATTTTGATTTCTTAATCAATCTTTTCATCATTCCACCATCTCAGTATTATTTTAATGTAATTATTTTTATTTGAATCTTAAACTTGAATCTGAGTCCCAAATCTATTTTGAAGCTTTATTTATTGAGAAATAAACCTGTAGTTTTTACCCTAAGAATTCAAGTATAAGCTTAACATTAATTAATTTAATTTATTTATTATATCACGTTCGACTATGTCGCACAGATGTATGTATGTATGTATGTATGTATGTATGTAGTTGAACCCACCAGTGGCTGATAGGTCTTTCGACCCGAGTCGGTACGGGAAGTCTCGAACGCACATTCAAATACTGTTCATGCTTAACTCACCAATAATAATTGCAGTACAACCAAGGGGTCCATTACCACTGGCTTGGGACAGGTTTGGCTTATCTCACTCCCTTCAAACTGTTCGAAACAAATAAAGAATCTTGAAAAGGTACCAAAGTAGCCTACTCAAGATTCCAAATTTGCCGAGATACTCCGGTTGGCTTGAACCCACAATCCATTGTATATCAGTTTTCGGATCGTTCGATGCCCTGTCCAACCCCCCAACATCCCCATTAATAGAGTTAGGCTATTTTCATTATTGAAATATAATAAAAAAAAGTTGCACATTTTTAATATCTTACCTTGTACCACTTGTACCATTTTAAAAGGATACTATAACTTTTTCAATGAAAGGGTTTAATTTTTTATTTATCTTTCTTCATAAATGGCTTCGTGAATTTTTCAATTTTTCAACTGATTCGCCTATTGTATCCATATAATCCATTTGAATTTTGATCATTTCTTCAAACAAATGTACTGATGAACCTTAAAGAAAATCATGATGATTATAACAGCATTTTTCCCGTAACTCAAAATACAGTAAAATGAAATAAAATTTAAAAAATCATGAAAGTCATTTTTGACAAATCTCAAACTTTTTGGTTGAATTGAAGTGAAGTGTTAAACATAACTTTAACAGCTTAGCTATACAAATTTATCGGTGAAAATTTAACTGAGTTTATAATGACATATAAAAAGTTGAAACTAGAGCAAGTTTTCCATTTGTTTGCACGAAAAAATAAACAAAAATTCATGGCTCTAAGAAAAAAGTTGGGGATATATGTATTCAACAAACTCATCATAAATTCCTTACTTGTTTCCCTGATAAACATATAAATTTGCAAATTCATTGGTTTATTGCATATTTAACTGATCTAATCTACAAATCATATTCTCAAAAATGTATTTGAACAAAACTGTATACGAAGTTTTGGAGTCAATTTTGGTTTTTCAAAGAACTTGCTAATGATTTGAAACTTTATAGTATAATTTTCTAACTAGCCTCAATTTTATAATTTGCAACAATCATTAGTTTAAAAATATTGTTATTCACTTAAAATATAGTTCAGAAAAAAAATAAAACTCATGAAATAAGTTACTTTTAGAAATAAAAAAGACAATTCGGAAACCTAGGAGACAAGTGAAGAATGTACTCACGAATGTTTATAAATGTTCCTTGAGAGAACGAAGACTTTAGGTGCAGAAGAAAATAAAATAAACGCGAATACTTAGCTGTAGTACTTATACTGCTGATCAAAAAATTAATTTGGTTCCAAGCTCAAAAAGTCCTTAAGGTATTCATTTGTCCATCTTTGGCTAATTCGACCGAGATGCGTGGTTGTTGGCCACTTAAAACACATCAAATAAATGTTTGTTGTGTTCAAATATAAGCGCGTGGAGACAAATAACAACAACACCAAATTGTTGCACTTAGTTCAAGCTTCAATGTGGTTTATTAGTTTTAAAAATTCACTTGCACGTTTTTGCAATAAACGCTCGTGAAGTTGAGTAAAAATAAAACTTAAAATTGCAATAAGTTGGTTAGGAAACGTCGTAGAATGTTGAAATCTTGTGCAAAACGTGTGATTTGAATGCCCCAACAAATGTTCAGAACATCTAATTCATGTAGATTCTCATCTAACTATAGTTAAGTTTAAAAAACTAACTTTACAATAACTTTCAAAAGAAAACCTTTATAACTCTGCTCTGAAAAGAGATACAGTTTTGATGTATTCAACAAAGTTTCATATTTTTACGTATTCTACAACTTTGTAGTATAACATAAAGCTCTATCTATTGAAATAAAAAAGTTAGAATTTTCAATTTTTGTATAGTAGACTTTAACTAACTTTTGATGCTTTCAAGTTATGAAGCATGTTTGAAGAAGCAAATGTTTTGGAGAAACTAAAGAGATAAGATAAAAGACAGAGGCACTACGAAAAAAGTTCCACTTTTAGCCCTTTTGGACCACAGTGCCGTGGTGCAGAGTGGAAACGTGTCTACAGACTTGTCACCTGAAGGCGTACGGACGAGAGAACTACACGTCACACTTGGTGCAGCCAGCCCGCCGACGAGCTGCGTGCCGAGTGTAGCACAAACGTGGTGCGACTGGGTACCTTGGTACCAGTGCTCAGTTGCAAGAGGGAGGGGTCGTAACGTGTATCGGGTAGTCGCGACTCCGACGACCAAATGTTTGAGCGGGTTTTGATCGATCTGCCGTTTGGGGAGGTTCCTGGCCCCGATTAGCGGATAAGATCGACTCACGACGGACAGAGGGGCCTTGTGCCGTAACATGTGGCGCCCAGTGGATGGGCCTCAGGATGAGTCTCGAAGAGTCGAGCCGTAGAAATGGTTGGATGAGTGGATATCTCCAGACCCGAGGAGAGGCGAGTTGCTCTCGTCTCGAATTGGGTCAAGAGACGTACTGTAAGAGGGCCCTCAAGACACGAGGAGAGGCGGGTAAAGACGCCTCAAATTGTGTCCAAAGGACGAGCGTGAGAGGGTCTCGAGTCACGAGGAGAGGCGGGTTATGACGTCACGAATTGTGGTAAGAGACCAAATGTGGGACTCGAGTCACGAGTAGCGGCGAACGGATAGTTGACCCGGGAGTCGTGAATCGTGACAAAGAGTGGATGACGATTGCTGGTGTAGGACGTTTAAAAACGAGTATTGCCGTGGAGCGCTTTGCGCGAGTGTGGTCTTTCCATCACGGGTATAGCCTTTGTTGCAGGTCCGGATGGAAAATATGGCCAGAGGCCCCAGGTGGACTTCATGGAGTAGGGGTACATAGTATCATGAGTCGTCCAATTGCACTCATGGACCCAGAGTAGCAAACTGGGGGGACACGGTGGCTCGCCGCGCCTTGGGTTGCAATCCGTAAAAAGGATTTACCACCTGAGTGATCAACTAATAGAAAAAAACTAAAAGAACACTTACTTAAATGAAAGTCGAAAAGGTGGTAAACGTTATTAAAATGCCGACAAGAATTTTCCAGAGGGTTATTCAAGCCATATTGTGTACGACGAGTTGGGAGTTTTAGAAAATAGTAATTGCTTAATGTTCTCGACGGCGCACTGATCTGCTATTTTTCGACCAACTCTATGCTATCTATGTTGCTCATCAGAAAATCATAAATAAACAAACGTTGTAGAAGTATTCTTCTTTCAGCGAGAGTCGGCAGTCCAATAAGCCTGCACCGCTGCACGTATGGCGGTAAGTTGACTGGATCATTCCAACGTAGCGTTCGAAGTGCGTAACGTAAAAAGCATTTCTGGACTCGCTCGATGCGATTAGCATTGACGTCATGGTATTCACAGTATTCAAACACGGTCCGGACAAGAAAGTTGAACAGCGTTTTCAAACAATAGATATCCGTAAAATCTTTCGTATTACGACGTATCAATCCTAGTGTAGCAAACGCCTTTGCTGTGATTGCTCCAATGTGCGTTGTGAACTTCAGCTTAGAGACAAAAACGACTCCTAGATCCTTTATCTCGCTTTTCCGTTAAAGCGTAGTTTGACCCATTCTATAGTGGAATAAGATTGGATTTCGCGCTCTAGTAAATGATATAGTATTGCATTTTCCTGCATTTACTTGCACCATTTCAACAAAGTGTCGATATCATTTTGCAGTACGTAAGAGTCTAACCACAGATGAACAGATGTACAAGCTCGAACAAAAAATCTTCAGAAACTTGTGTAAAATTTTCAGTGCTCTATTTAAAAGAAGCCGTTAAAAAATGACGAAAAACAGTGCCATCTATTGCTAGATTTCTAACTTTTGAACGGCGCAATAGATGGCACTGTTTCCAGATAGCTCTTTTAAATGTAACAATTTTTCGAAAGGACGCAATGGTATTTGAATTCAAAAATGAATAAATTTTAATACAATAAGACGAATTATTATATACAATTAGATTAACCACGAAGAATTTTAAGCTGGGGAAAATACCATCATCATATTTTTTTTCACTTCAGAGACTGTCGAAATAACAAACAGATGTACAAGCTTGAATTATTATATTCCAGAAACCAGTACATACAAAGTTTCGAATGCTATCATTTAAACAAGCCGAATAAACTATTGAAGTATCTCATTCTTGGAAGAGCACAATCGTATATGATCTCAAAAATTGATAAATTAACATCGTAGTAGAATGGACGGCTTCAATTTATTCACAGCTAGGTAAATTTGCCTGTTTCTTTTTATCTTCATTTTTTTACTAAAAAAACTAACTATAAGAACTTCGGACAAGCCATATGAACCAATTATTTTTTCCAGTTGAGTTAAAAAAATTAACAATTTCATGAAACATACCGATTCTAGGCTTTTCTGAGCGAGCATTTTCTCGTATCATATCTGTTTCTATTTAGTGCTTCATGCTATATAGTTTGAAGCAATTAGAAAAACAGCTTAAAGCTAAAAATTTCCATTACGCAAATCATAAATGTGTTGCGAATCTTTAACATCAATTTGCTCAAAACTCGTCTAATAGCACTAGTTTACAGCATTTTTGAACTCAGTAAACTGAAGGTCATTTCCAATGTGAAATCGGGCGCTGAATCCGAAAATGAAATTCAAAAAAATCTCAGTAGAACCGTTTTTGAGTTATGCTCCAAATATGAAATTTCGAAAAAATAAAAAAAGTTCTTGTACTTAGATTAAAATATCTCGGACGCATTAACAGTAATTGGAAATCCCTCTTTTGCATATTGAAGGTGAATAAATTTTCTATCGATCATTTGAACACTGTTTTTGCGTTTGACCAACAGTATTGCTGATATTAGTGACTTTATGAGAAAAAAAAATTATAAAAAACGCATTTTTTTAGAGAAAATTTTGTTTCAACGAAAGTTTTAGACACGATGGTAGCATTTAAAAAATCTTATTTTCTTTTGCTCTTAAATGTCAATTTAAAACAAAGATTTCAAGTGGTTATTTATCAAAATCGGTTGAAAATTGAAGAAGTTATGGCTACTTTACCATAACTGAAATTTTTGGAGTTTTTAATAATTTAACGAACCGCAGTACACTTATCATAGTATAGGAAGAATGAAACATGATAAATCTCACTCGCTCCAAGTCAAAATTATTTATTAGCTTACCAGAAGGTCACATGCCAAGTTTCAGGAAGATCTGACCATAGGTAGGGGTTGCTTAAGTCTCAAACGTGAATAAAATTTTGAGGTATTTTGCCCGGAAGGAACGAAAAATACTGGTTTTTCATCAATAACTTTTTTCATCACTAGCTGACTGTTTTTTATGGTTGATTTTCTTGAAGCCTAAGTTGAGACAAATATTTCACCCGAAGACTGTAACTCGATTGGGTTTGAAACAGAAAAGTTATTGTGGTTCAAAGATTGTGTTTTGGTCGAAAATTTTCGTATAAAACGCAATGAGTAAAAAGTACTCATTGCGTTTTGAACAAAATTTGCGGCCTTTGAACTACAATAACTTTTCTGTTTCAAATCCAATCGAGTTACAGTCTTCGGGTGAAATATTTGTCTCAACTTAGGCTTTAAGAAAATCAACCATAAAAAACAATCAGCTAGTGATGAAAAAAGTTATTGATGAAAAACCAGTATTTTTCCTTCCTTCCGAGCAAAATACCTCAAAATTTTATTCACGTTTGAGACTTAAGCAACCCCTCCCTATGGTCAGATCTTCCTGAAACTTGGCATGTGACCTTCTGGTAAGCTAATAAATAATTTTGACTTGGAGCGAGTGAGATTTATCATGTTTCATTCTTCCTATACTATGATAAGTGTACTGCGGTTCGTTAAATTATTAAAAACTCCAAAAATTTCAGTTATGGTAAAGTAGCCATAACTTCTTCAATTTTCAACCGATTTTGATAAATAACCACTTGAAATCTTTGTTTTAAATTGACATTTAAGAGCAAAAGAAAATAAGATTTTTTAAATGCTACCATCGAGTCTAAAACTTTCATTGAAACAAAATTTTCTCTAAAAAAATGCGTTTTTTATATTTTTTTTCTCATAAAGTCACTAATATCAGCAAAACTGTTGATCAAACGCAAAAACAGTGTTCAGATGATTGATAGAAAACTTATTCACCTTCAATATGCAAAAGAGGGATTTCCAATTACTGTTAATGTGTCCGAGATATTTTAATCTAAGTACAAGAACTTTTTTTATTTTTTCGAAATTTCATATTTGGAGCATAACTCAAAAATGGTTCTACTGAGATTTTTTTGAATTTCATTTTCGGATTCAGCGCCCGATTTTACATTAAAAATGTTGGTCAGTTAATCAAGTTCACGATTTTTTTAAAATTTTGTAAACTAGTGTAGTTATTCGACATATTCATAACTGACTAATAGTTTGTTATTTTGTTTTGTTTACATTTCACTTTCTTCTTGACAGTTCTCTCTGGTGTCCTTGGAGACATCTGGTGGCTCAACCAAAACACATAAAATTGATTGAAAACGGTCGTTGGAACTTTACATACGTTTCAAGGCTTAGCTTGTACATCAGTTTATCAGTGGTCTATCGGACAAGTTATCGTTCTGAAGCGTAGATATAGCAATTTCGATGAGTGTATAAGAGAGCATAAGTCGTTTATAAGGAGAACAAACAATAAGGGGCCGAGATGACTTCCTTGTGGCACACCTGAGGATATTGGAAAAGCTTCGGACACAACGGTGCTTATTTTAACGTAAGCTGTTCTATTCACTAAATACAAACTTATCCATTTTGTGAGCCAACTAGGAAGACCCATCACAGACAGGTTCATGCACTGTTGTCGTTTCTCTATTTTATTTATCAACGTTAAAGAATAACACATCAGGTTACTCTAAGTTGATCGTTTTTTTTACAAAACCATGCTGATCAGGTGACAAAACATGTTGAACACTTTGATAGATTCTCTCGTACATCAAACTTTGCATTAATTTCGGGATACAACTCAATATAGATATACCTCTGAAGTTCTCGACATTTTTAAGGTTTCCTGATTTGTGTATCGGTGTGACGCAAGCTGATTTCCAAAGAGACGGAAACGAACTTTCTTTCAACGAGCGATTGAAAAGCAAGCTGATGGGCAAGACAAGTGAAATTGCACAGTTCTTCAACAGCGAAGGCGGAATATCATCTGGACCTGCTCTTTTGGATGCATCGAAGGAACGTAATTTCATGTAGACCTCGTTTTCCGAGAAATAATATTTCATAACCAAGCAAACTATTCAAATATTCATGGTCTATAAGGGTATATACGGGCGCCAGTATTGGCGAAAAATTGGCCTCAGCCATAACCTCAAACTTTGATGAGCTGACGGCCTCACCAGTGATGCTAGGCGCGTTACTAAATCAGTATTTGTTTTTTTTTTAAACGAATTATAATATTTCTGAATTGATTAAATTTTTAACAACAGCTAATCGTTTGAATTAATTACGGGGCGTCTCTAATAAAATTGATGAAGATAAGCCATCTTCCGCTAATGAATTTTCAAGGTGAATTTAAAACATCTGCAATATATTTTCATGTACTGCTCGGTAAAGTAAAAAGAGTTGTTTCCAACTTCTAAACGAATGCAAAATCATTCACTGTTACAAAAAAAAAGTAAATTAATAAAAGCCACGTTGATGTTGACTATGAAAATAATAGCCTGCATGCTCTGATTATTTATAACATTTTCACATAATTCGCTACATCGTTTAAGTGTGCGATACAGACAGTTGTTATTCAGTTCAGATAAATGTTGCGTTTAATTTCATATTCTAATAGAAATCTACACTCAGAAATAAATAAAATATCAAACAATTATTTTTTAGGTATTTTCACGTTTCTTCCTCTTTACGCACAAGGATATTTCTCATGGAGTAATTACTGGGATATTTCTCACTGAGAAATATTTTCTGCGATTAAAATTTATGCATTGAGGAATGGACATCAGTGACATCTGGTGGTCATAAACAAAACGAAATTTAAGGCGACGGTTGAACTAATGAATTTATTTTGGAGGTATAACGAGAAATAAATTAGAATTTTTTGAGATTTTTTAACTTTACTGTTTAATACATATATTTAATTTAATTTTATAATATAATTTGGAATTTCACTTATTCATAAAACATTTTTTCCTAAAATAATCTTAAATTTTGACGCGCATACCGTTCCAACAAGGGAATCGTTTCCGGATCAATCGAAACGAAACAAACCACTATTCTCCTAGGCATTTTCCTGTGTTGTCCCAATAGGAGCAATGCTGGCCCATGTTGCAAAGGTGGATACGCTTGTAGGCATGCAGGTTTCTACCGGATGGTAGATTTTTGTTTGCTGATTGATCTTATCCTTTTGCTTAAACGAAAGAAAAATAGAAGGTTAAATAAAATCTTTACTGTATCTGACTTCATTGCAAACACATTTTCACATTTCTCAAGAGATAAGATCAATTAGTACTACCTACCGTCAAAGGCAATGCTGAATGAAGTGATATTTTCACTGGTTTGTTTCGGAAGAATAATCACCGGAATTTCTATTACTAGTTGATCATAATCAGCTCCTGGAACACGTGAACCGGAGACGATTCGATGAAGTGAGGTAGCGAAAATTCCAGAAAACAACAACAATGCAATAGTAAACAAAATGAGCCGTAAAAACTGACAGATTGAAATATTTCGCGTCATTAAATTTTATGCAGAGAATTATTTCTCAAGGAAATATGTTTCCAATGCATAAAAAATAATATCGCGAAACTTATTTTTTAAGACCCAAAAAAATTATTCGCCTAATAATTGCGGGATAAATAAAACTAAATCATTTTTATATTTTTATTATTTCTGAGTGTAGGGGAAAGTTGCAAATTCTCAGTACTCATGAAAACGTTTTTCAATAAAAATTCAATTTAAAATATAATCATTTTCCAAATATCAATGCACTTGGCAGCCCTGACCACCCAAAAAAATCAAAACAAGAGCATCTGTGTGTCGCTTTTCCACAGGGCGAATTTGTCGATATTAGTACCGCAAAATCGCGTTTATCGTGCGCCCTTCTCAAAAATTGATTCTGTTCTCCCATGGTTTGAGGTTAGGGCTGAGGCCTCCTGCTAAGGTGGTGTTCGTGTAAAACTGTCAATATATCCTAATGGGAGGTGAACAAGTTTCCATAGCTTTTTCGAGAAAATTAGCAAACAAGCAGATTCTTGGGGAGACTTTGCAAATTTTCCATCCAACAGAACCTGTTTGGGAACCTCATTCGATTTCTTACGATCTTTCATAAATTTCCAGAAATTTATCGGATCACTTTTTACCTGTTCTTCAATTCTGTTGATATAACTGGCTATTTATGGCGTTGTGTTCAGCTTCTAAGTCGCGAAGAATTTCTTTTCTGGTGTCATCTTTATGCTTCAGAAAACCTTTTCGGGCTCTACGAACACGATTCCTCAAATAACGCAGTGCAGGATTCCACCATGGTTGTCGATTGTTGCTCGTTCTGTTTTGTCTCTTCAATGGAACGTGAATTTCAATATGCAAAATTTGGTTGATTTAAACCCAATGGTAAAAAAGTTATGCCCTGTTGAATGTGTCGCAATAATTTCGTGTTCGCCCAATTCGTATTAATGGCAACTGTCCTTAACACTAGAAAGACCGCACCAGTCAAAATGACTGGTTGGACACTTTGCTTGTTGAATATCTTTTAAACACTACGCTCTAAAAATTCGCAAAAATTACTACTTTTCATGAATTTTGAATCTCTACAAAACTGTGTATATTTTATTTCACTAGCTCTTTTAATAAGCGAGAAAAATTTCACCATGGACACTCGGACCGTGACCAGTCAAAATGACTGGTAAAATTCACAACCCTATAACTCAAACAAGATAAATTTTTTTCGCTTGCTTTTGGTTTCATTTCAATCTACATTCAAGACAATGAACCTTAGTTGATTTATGGTGGGCAGGAGTGTGTCATTCGTTAAGAAATTATTGATTTTCGATGCGAAGTCATGAAAATTTGTAGAAAAAGTTCTCGGATCGACCGCTGTGTGGCGCTTCAAGCACTTGATTCCCAATTTTTTTAGTCCGTTTTTTTTGTTGCTCAACTATAATCAAACTTTCTGTCAAAATTTGGCGAAATTTCATCAAGATTTGTAAAAGTTATGTTAGATTTAATACATGTCCATTCGAGAAATCGAGTAGTTTTAGGTGATAAATATGTTTTATACTAAACTAGAATGAGTAAAATAATTATGAATTGTTTAAGAGGAGAAATCACCGTGAATTTGTTTTATGAAATGAATTTGCGGCTTTATCGGTGAGGGTTAAAGAGTTGAAATGAAAGACGGATAGAAGATCAGAAGAAAATTCTAAGGTGGTGAAAACTGTCCGTTTCGGCACATGTGCACACTCACATGGCGGTCGAACCATCCATAATTAACTGTATCGAAAAACGTAGTGCCTTCTCTATTGGGTACTACTTCTTCAATACAGTTAATTGGTGTGGGACAAAGAATTTAGTATGTGGTCAAGCTTCTATTTCAAATGCTCTTCGCTCTTTTCACCACCTTAGAATTTTCTTCTGATCTTCTATCCGTCTTTCATTTCAACTCTTTAACCCTCACCGATAAAGCCGCAAATTCATTTCATAATTATGAATTGTGTACTCATTTATTTAGATTTGAAGACATCATGCTATGAAACTGAATAATTTAAATGATATTTCAACATGGGTGTACGGAATATGTTTTATCTGTTGGTTATCCACCATGGGTGCACGGATTCACCGCAGTTTCTGCCCAAGTATGTATTCACATGCATTCTTAGATTATTAGGTTCGACAAACTTCCAATGAAAGTTCACTTACAGGTATTTCGGCACCCGTGTATATACCTGACCAACTGGGCAACTGATTGAACATTCTCATTATAAGAGGAAACACATCTTACCTGTCGGCAACTTATAGGGTTTGAACCCAAGTGTTTTCCTGCCGATACCGGGAATCGAACCCAGTACGCCTGGCATACCTAGACCAGACTCGCGCCAGCCTATCTTATAAACAAACATCGGCGCTAAGATATTTCAACATGGGTGCACGGATTGGCTGTAAATTTGCCGTTGAAAATTATATAGAAATAAATAGTTTTCAACTTGCTTCAGAACACAAAATATTTTTGAGTTAGATATGATAGGTATTAGAAATGCAATATTGATCAATCAAAAAACTTTGAAGGAAAAACAAATCAACGTGTACATTTGACAATGTTGATTCATCATTTTTATTTTCACTGGCTTCCGTCGCACGACATAACTTGATGCATATAATTCCTAAAATTCACTCGGTCCATGGTAACCGTTTTCCAATTTCTTGGATGTTTATCAGATCTTATCAGATAAATATACGATTACAAAAACCTGTTTTTTACTAATAAATAAATAAATTTATTATTTCGAGATATAATTGAAATATTTTTTTCCGGGAATGAAAAAACGGAACTTAAAATAAAAATCGTTATTTAAATCATTATGTCTCAACATGAAAGACATGGTTTCAACTTTGGTTTAGTTAAGATTTGTAAAAATGCTTTTTACAAATTTGCAAAAAGTCAAATATTTGATTAAAACGCAGTGAATCCGTGCACCCATAGTGAATAACCGTGTATATAACACAATTTTTCATTTGAATCTTTATAAGTCTTTATTCTTTACCTTTAGCATGCAAAAAAATTGATTTTGGATGAATGGCGGTGAATCCGTGCACCCATGGTGAATTGCTCTACTTATAGAAAAAGTATGCTTCAAAACCTACAATATCAGGTATAATTTATAGGCAACGTGTTGAAAAATTTCAGAGCGGTGGATACTAGAAAATATCTACTAAAACAAAATTGAAGTGAAACCGTGCACCCATGGTCAATACCTATATCCATCTAACATGATTTTATAATTAAATTGATGATGTGTTTTAATTTTTTGATAATTATTTGAAATATTCATTTTATGACATACACGCATTCGCCAACTATGCGAAAATGAGGTGATTCCGTGCACCCATGGTGAAAAAATATGTCCAGTTTATAATAAAAATGATATCGAATAAATAACAAAATAATTTCAAAAGAAAAAAGTTAAAAATATTACGATATAAAAAATTTTCCCTTTACCAGTCATTTTGACTGGTCGCGGTCCGAATAGGTATATTCAATTTGCCGGTCCTTCTAGTGTTAAAGTTTTGATTTCGGAACACATAGCTTTTTTTGGACCACCCTATTGTTCAGGATGAACAGTTTAAAAAAATAAACATTTTCTGCTGAGGAAGAACCTTTAACAGGATTTACATAAATAATAAAAAAAAATCAGCCAAACGACACAACGTAGCAACTTTGTAGGGCAACCTCAATAGAACCCTTTTATACCATCGCAAAAACATGTCTTAGCAAAATTAATTATTCAAACAGATTAATAGTCAGCTATAAGTCACGATGACCGTCATCTAATGGAATTGAATTTAAAATTTTTGCCAAGGCTCGTGTACTGCATCAAATATTACACAAGAGCAACGAAGTATTTATAGGTAAATATCCTAACCATGCCCTAAATAACTAGACATCAACAAACTCAAACATTTATCTGCATTCATTCATTAGAGGTACCAGGTGTTGCCATTGTTGTCACCTTAAAGTTGCGTATCCCAAACGATGACATCATCTCTCTTCATCACTTCACTTTGTTTGTTGAACACCAAACACAAATAGGTAGAGGACTTTATGCGAAGAAAAGGCACTGCTAAAAGTAGCACCCCAAAACAGGAATAATTAAACCTGTTTTATTTACAAATCACTTCGATAGTGTCGTTTCGATTTCATTAGGCCTTGTGCCTAAAACTTTTCCTGTTCAACGCTTATATTCTTTAAATCTTTTTTTTTGCAGAAGCATTTGCCAGAAGAATTCCAACCGGATGTGAAATAGTAAAATGATATTCCTATCTCTGCTATTTCCATTTTTTGTTTTCCTTAGTTTAAATAGTTTCTCACGCGTGATAAGGGCGCGAAGTTAACAATGGCTCACGTTCGCAAAGCGTGTCGTTCGCAATTTGAATGTTCTGAACGAGTGGAACTTTACACTTTTTCATCTTTAAAATAGCTTACAGTGATGGGGACAGGTTTAGGATTATTTAAAATTCATCTCATTGGATGAAATCTAGCACAGAGGGGATTTAGTGTCGATGAACTTTTGAAGTCAGTAGAAAAATTTACCATGATTTATTAATTATCCAACCTAGTTTGTTATTGATTTTCGTTAATTTTAATTGTAACAAACAATGTGGATCGCAGCTGCTCTATTCCCGAAGCAATGGACAAAACGTTTCACTTTTATTTCTTCCAGTGCAGTGCTGTGTTAGTTTTGGGGTCCATTGAAAGTGAAGACAATTTGATTATCGGGGTGAGTGAATGAATAAATGGAGACGACAACGGTGAATAGCAATTTGCGGTGCGATTTCGTTTTCCTTATGCTCTAAAACTCTTAAGGCCTCTCTGATAAACCACCTTCAACGCAGCAGAAGGGTAGCAAGTAAGATTTTTTGCTCTTAAGAGGTTTTTTTTCTGCTTAGCCGATAGTCTCGTTTATGCGGCAGGTCTGAAGCAGAGTTCTTTATTCGTTCCATTGCAAACACTTCAATCTTAAGTTGGAGCATACATTTTCCGTAAATACTCAGATTATTTGCAAATTTTGCGTATCACAAACTGGCATATTTTCTACACATCACCGACTTACAAGAAATATATGAAGGATGACTGAAGAATAATCTTTTATTACAATTTTCCTTTCAAACTTATGCTGCAATAGAAATCTTTATTTATCGGCCTTATCGGTGAAAAGTGATGTCCTTTTTAGTAAGAACATCTTAAAATTATTCGCCGCAGAAAGCCAGTTTGCCTTGAACTGCTGCTCGTCCTTAGCAGTTTTTTTTACTCTTCTTTAGGTTCCGCTTGACAATAGCCCAGTATTTCTCAATTGGGCGGAGCTCTGGCGTGTTGGGAGGATTCTTGTCCTTGGGAACCACCTGCACGTTGTTGGCGGCGTACCACTCCATGGCCTTTTTACCGTAATGGCAAGATGCCAAATCCGGCCAAAACAGTACGGAACAACCGTGTTTCTTCAGGAAAGGCAGCAGACGTTTATTCAAACACTTTTTCACGTAAATTTCTTGGTTAGTCCCGGAAGCTATGAAAATGCTGCTTTTCAAGCCACAGGTACAGATGACTTGCCAAACCAGATATTTCTTCGCGAACTTTGACAGTTTCATGTGCTTGACAATATCTGCTACCTTTCCCCTTCCGATTGCTGTATAAAACTCCTGTCCCGGAAGCTGCTTGTAGTCGGCTTTGACGTAGGTTTGGTCGTCCATTACCACGCAGACAAACTTCGTCAGCATCGTCGTGTACAGCCTCCGGGATCGCGCTTTGACTGTCGTATTTTGTTTATCATCGCGATTTGGAGTCGCTACCTTCTTGTAAGTCGATAGTCCGGCTCGTTTTTTGGCTCGATGCACGGTTGTAGACGATACACCCAGCTTATTTGCGGCATCTCGGAGATAGTGGTTAGGGTTTCGCTTGAAACTACCGGCAACTCTCTTTGTCGTCTCAGCGGCTTCCGGTTTTCGATTTCCCCCCGATCCAGACTTCCTGGCCCCAAACACTTTAATTACATCTGTAACGGTTGATTTGGCAACTTTTAGTGATTTTGCCAGCTTCCGTGCGAGTAGCTCGGATATTCGCGATGCGCGAGCAAAATTTTGATACGCTGCTCTTCTTCCTTGGACGACATTTTGACAACTGAAGAGTGAATTCCAAAATCAAAATAGGAACAACATTCTACACACACACACACACCTTCAAAAAGAGGGGTGTTCAGGTTTTTCAAATGCAAAATTGAAAGAAATAGGGGAACATGCCCTATTATGCGCCACCTAACCGAATCGCTGATTTTCTATGTATTCTACGTACAAATTGTGTTAAAAATGGGTTTAATCGTTGAAGAAAAGTGTATTCTACAAATTCCTATGATTTTTCATTACTCAAATTGCTATAGTTTCTTGAAAAGCTTGATTTTTAAAAACCATATTCAAAGCCACAGAACAAAACTGTGTTGCGAATACGCGCCGCTGTGTATTCAATACGCGCCTAGCAGCCGAACACACCCGAGAGCAGCCGAAGACCGAAAACACACCAATACTTACAGACACTTTGACTGAAAAGAAAATCAAAATGGACTAATAGAAATTTAACAAAAAATGAAAAATAGATTTTTTGGGCTGAATTAACGCTCAAAATATGATTTTAGACTTTTTGTTCATTTTCAATGAAAATTGGCCTTTTTGAAAAATCAATGCTATTTTCAGCCTACTACGATTTGCGCGTTATAAAGAGCGCATGGGCCGTGATAGAACATACCTATGAAAAGCATACCTCAGCGAGTTTAGTATGATTTTTTAGCATAAAATCATAATTTAGATTCTCCTCTATCGATGTGTCAGAAAATATTGTCTTATTCGTTCTTCTCTGCTTGGTGACACCTTATTAAAAGTGTTTTAAAATTTAGATCGAAATGAAGAAAAACCTAAATTGTGAAATTATCACGACACAGGGGCATTTTAAGGAAAAAATCATACTTGCCATGACCAATCACAGCATTTAAAACAAATTGGTAATATTTTGCAGGATTAAAATGTTTCAGACTCTTCAAAACGAGAGTGGCGCGTATTAGCCACATGGGGCGTTATATGAACTTTTCCCTTACGTCAAGTTGATATTGACCAAATTTTGACCGTATCACCCTTTACCAAGGCACTTTCCTGTCTGTTCAGTGAAAAACTTGATTTGTTCTGATGGGTTTTTGGCGATAAATTTGCTATCGATTATCTTAACTCCACTTTTATGTGAATTTAACAGTTGTTGTAGAGTAGAAATTGGTAACAAACACATTTTTTCAGAACAAACCAATTTTCTTGAAGGATTTGTACTAGATTTTTACATTTCCAAAAAATTAATTTCTATGGACCTTGAATGACTTTTTAAACTTCCATTCAAAAGGACCAAGCTATTAATAATCGGTTGAAAAATGATGGAGTTATGATTGTTTTACTTCAACAATAGTGCTTGTTTTTCTAAATTATGGGCCCTATTACATAAAACAAGTCGATTAACTCAACTGGACTCCAGTCACTGTCGAGTCGAACGAAATGTCGTATTACGGTCAGTGCTGCAAATTTTCAGTGTCAGTGAGAAATTATCAGCTGACTTTATTGCAGTGTATTGGTCAGTTTAATTCCAACTAGATTCATACGAGAATGAACAGAAAGCTCAGTCCTGAAAGCTCTCTGCACACTCATTCACCAATCGGCAACATCGGTGCTCAGTATACATTCAGGCTCTTTGCAGGTTCATGAGGTTATCCAATCTTCATTTTCAGTTTCAAGCGAACATTACTGAAAGTGAAAAAAGCTTCCTTCTATTATCATTAAGTTTAGTTGCATGGTGACAAAGATTTTTCGACTCGCTAGACATGCGGAAATTTCATAATTACTGCTGAGATCGCTATTTTTGAAGAATTCTGATAAAAAATACGTATTTTACAAATGGTGTGAAGAAGTGGGAAGGTTTAGAAATGATTGTTCGGGTTGTCGCGACGAACGCTGGCGAGGGAGCGTGTAGACGAATGTGGGGGACAAAACTATGACAAAATTATGACAAAAAGTTGGCAATAAAATGACAAAACATGACAAATGTGGTAAAAGTCAGTGACAAAATTATGACAAAAAAAAAATCTGACAAATAGGACTGAAATTTACAATACAATGGAAAAATATTTACTAACACAACTCTGTCGAAAATATGACAATATTTTAACAAAAATATGACGAAAAAGACAAAATCATCGCAAAAAAAATGACAAATGTTGTAAACAATTGACAAAAATATGACAAATATAACAAAACTATGACAAACGAGGTAAAATATGACATTAAATTGACAAAATCATGACATAAAATTGAGATAAAAATCAGACATATTTATGTATTTAAAATTTTGAAATAAAAAAAATAAAAATCCGACTATGTCGTAAAACTATGTAAAAATATGACAAAGTGATTAAATATTGCAAATGTGGTATATTTCATATTGTTATAATTTTTTACCACATTTTTCATTTTATTGTCATTTTTTTGTGATAATTTTGTCATAATAATAAGATTTATATCATAATGTTGTCTTATTTACATCATGTGATAATCCCGATCTGAACCGTTCGCCGGTCCTCTCCAGACTGAGCTCTTCTCTCGATTATGCTTGCTCTCATAATCGTTTATACTTGGGCAGTTTACATCGTGCGTCAGGATACCACACATCACATAAGTCATATTTTTGACAGAGGTTTGTCGAATTTTAGTCATTTTATTGCCATATTTATTGTAATTTATATCAGAATTATCAGATTTTGTCATAATTTTGTAGTTTTGTTTTCATGTTTTGTCATTGTATTGTAAAAATTTTGCTTTTTTTTGGTTTTTTTAAATTTTTATCACATTTGTCAAATTTTTGTCTCATTTGTCGGATGTTTGTCTAATTTTTATTATGTTTTGTCATTTTATTGTCAATTTTTGTCATATTTATGGCATAATTTTGTCATAATTGTTAGATTGTTGTCATTTTTTTGTCAAATTTTAGTCATATTTGTCAGATTTTGCTTATATTGTTGTCATAATTTTATCATGTTTTCAACATATTTACCACATTTTGTCATAATTTTGTCACTTTTATACCACATTTGTCATGTTTTTGAGACTTTCGTCATATGAGGTCCTTGGATCCAAAGGGTGTTTGGCCATTTTCCATATATTTTTCTTAAATTCGTATTTTTCATCCGAACGTAAAAGTGTGTGAATAAAATTCGAATACAGTTTGAAATATGAAGAATCGTTTGGCATCATTAACTGAAAATCGTCTATTTTGTCACTTACACCCCTTTGATTCTGAGGGCCTCATATGTTTACTTCATTTGTCATATTTTTGTCATTATTAATTACCATAAATTCGATCCTCAAGAAATTTATATTCATCCATCCTTCTGTCCCCCCCATTTAATAATCGTATAGTCTTAGCGATTTGCAAGTCGCGTTTTTTTTTCGAACCCCAATTCACAATTTGCAAAAATGGCAAAAACAAATGCTTGCTGAAATTATCAGCAACTTTCGCCGACAATGATTGAATGCTTAAGCTGCAGTCACTGATCGAATACAATGAGTGACAGAAATGCCTAAGCGAAAGACGCTTTCGTGGCAGTCGAATGAAACAAGTTAGTTCGGGTTTACGAGTGAGCTTTCTACTGACTGACTGACATAAAGCGTGTTCAACAGCCAATTGAAATCGGTTTCAATCGATTTCGATTGGTAAATTGTTATTCACTCAGCCAATGTTGTGATCGAAACGAATCCAATTGACGTTCAATGAAGTCAATCGAAATCGATCGAAACCAATCGAAAACGATCAAGCTCAGAGGCAGGATTCGTTTCTATCGATTTCTATTACACTAACACACATGCAGTTGTTTACTGTCAAAAACAGCTGTTTCGATTTGTTTTTAATTTCTGTCGTGCAGTGCAAGTTACAGTGGAGTCAACCGGTGCAGCGTCGGTGGTGCTGTGTCAGTGGTGTTGTGCCAGTTGTTCTGTGCTGGGGTGGTGGTGCAGTGCTAGCAGTCTGGTGTCAGTAAAATCAGTTGCTGCAGGGAGTCCGTGTTGATGTGGTCCGTCTTGGGTGGTGCGGTGCTGGAGCATCCGTCGGTGCGGTGTCGGTGTTTCTGCGTTGGTCTCATCACTCGGTGTGCTTGCAACTTCTTCTTCTTCTTGCTGCAGCAACTGATCAAAAAGTGTGGTGAAAGTGTTTGTCAAATATGGTAAGATGCTAAATAAATTTTAAATTAATACCCTGAATTTTATTTCTTAATATCATGATGACATTTAATATTATGTTTGTATGTGGGATAGATGCTCAAGGCCATTTCCCTGGCAATTTTATCATTAATTTCCAATTTTTGAAAATGTGTTTCTGGCAAAAAATAGGCCTGAACATGTTGGTTGTTCACCAAATCTGAATAGGCAACAACAAAACTCGATTTGTTCTGTTCTCACATCCGTCGGACTTTATCGCGGTAGACAAACTGACCCTTGCTTTAAAATCGGTTAGCGATTTCGGTACGTGTACCCAACATAGAAACCCATTCCTTGATGGTATTCCTCTTGGTATCTACCAAGTTTTCTGCCATTCCTTCAGCAGCTTTCTCAGCCGCTTGGCTATAGGTGAACATAATCGTCATCGTCATTCTTTTCATAGAAAAGTTCCCGATCGTCTAGATGAATTCCGGTTGCGCGATCACGACGTCGCATCTCAGCCTCAGCGTTTGTTGTCCGCAAAATTTGTGGACAAATGCTTGAAGCGCGCAGCCGAATTAAAAATGGAAACAAACTAAGCGCATTAGTATTATACTGTTTTTGTTTTCTCCACTAGTGGAGTGTTCCACCGTACCCGATAAAAACAAACACAAATCGTCGCCAGTGTATTGCTACCTCGCTCACTCACACGCTGTCTCGCAACACTGGCAAAATTATCGGTGGGCCACCGTCCTTAAGCAGCACTCCACCAGGTCAAAACCAGTGCAACACCGTCCGAATAAACAAACAGTTTGACAGCACCTAGTGGTGCACCAGTGCAACACTCGGCATAAACAAATACAGTATTAGTGTCTGACTGTTCATTCAGCAGGCTGATAGAAATCGATCGAAGTCAATTGGAAAAACAGCTGATCAACTGTCAATCCATTTCAATTGATTTCGATTGAGTTCTGTTGAACACACCTATACTCACACAGCTTTCTGTAAGCACGAGGATGACCGAGCCGATCAGAAGCTTTTATATTTGTTGACTTTTCTATTCCGTTCATTTCAGTTGAAGCTTTTTACACTGATAGAAAATCACAGTCAATATCATTCGTGATTTAAGAAAATTTGCAGCACTGATTACGGTAGTCGAGTGAAACTGATCAAATTAATTTGAGAGCCCGAATAGCGGCTATCATGTTGAAATACTCGACTGAAGTTCGGTTCGACTCGACTCGACTACCAAAATGGCTCACTCGAGTAAAATGACTCAAAAGAAAACAACAATACTGTTATTTTATATCTTTTAAAAGAAAATTAAACGTTGCATATCAATAACTCTTTGTTCTTTTTAAGTGAAAAAATATATGTTGTTTAATGATTTGTCAGTACCTAATAACAAAAACATCAATTGAGCAAATGCTTGTTTTTAATCTGCTAGAAAAACGTGCACCAGATAAAGCGTGCCAAAAGTTGACTCCGCTTCTTCGGAACTGGCTTGGCGTATTTTCCATACGATCATAATTTCACAAATTCCCCGTCCGCCAGCCTTCCAGCATCATCATCGTCGAACCGAGCACGTAAAGGAGAGCAATGCCGCCAGGCCAATCTCTGAATCGGCCGACCGACCCGATCCGATCGAAGCAGCCGCCAAGACGGGCACGCCATTGAATGACTTTGGCCTGCCTGGCTTAAGAGGTGAAACCTGTTTGGCACGCAGCAATTGCAGTCACGAATTACGTAACAGTAGGTTGAAGTGTTGTTCTATTGGTTTTTAATTTATTTGTAGCTACTGTTGACATAGTTTTCAAGAAAATCATGTGTTTGTTTCTCGATTGTGACGTTATTGCTCTTTCATTTAGAAATTTATGTTCAACTGTAATACACATTATATCCTTATTTCATACGAAACTTAAGTCATGACCTAATACGTACCTCAGCTAGTTTTTTTCTTATCTTCTTTTGAATATATTGAAAGCCTTGAAGCGTCATCAGCGGAAACCCCCATAGAAAGGAGAATTTTGCGTCGCGCCAAAATCTGTAGCCTTGAAAAAAGTGCCTCTTGAGACTCGGATCCTTCTTATTTCTTATTTCTCGAAACAAATGAGACAACCTTTACGATAGAGTATTTTTTCCAATTTGTCATCAGTTGCGCTGGAAATTTAAATTTTAGGGGGTTAACTAGAATTGTTAATTATAACATTTCAATCTACAGAGTTATAAGGATTGACAATTCGAGTACCATCAACTGGGGTAACATACAACACTTTTCAACTGCAATTGCTTCTAAAAAACTTATGTCCAAAAATAATCATACGGCATTAAAAGTTTTAAGGTAGATGGGACATCACATTGACGTATTTGAAAAAAGTTTCTTCAGAAATACTCATGAACCAAAAATATTTGTTTTTACCTTTAAACAGAGAAAAAGGTAACTTGCAATAAACATGTTTGTAAAGAAAAAAAAATTATGAAAAGATATGAAAATCTTTAGTTTTTGACAAATTTGTGATGCCATAAAAGCCAGAATGCATAAAAATATCAATTGCAGTTATTTTTGGGTTTGTTCGAACTATATTTTCCCGTTAAATGGGGCATCCACCAACAGCGGGGTTAGATGATTTGTATACCAGAGCACGTTTTCAATTTTTATTCTAATATAATTTGTTTAATGGTCCTGCGTCGATTCTCCGGCGCATAGACCTCCACTGTTGACGATCCGGAGCAAACGCCTTCACTTGGTCCCGGTCAAGACTCTCGTCGACAGTTCGTATTTCAGCGGCTAGGCTTCGCCGCCACGAATTTCTGGGTCTGCTTCTTCTTCAATGTCCTTCTGGATTCCATTCAAGCGCCTCTCTGCAAATCTCGCTCTCATCTTTTCGCATCGTGTGCTCAATCCATCTCCACTTCCGATCCAGAATCTCAATTTCTAGGGCCCTCTGATGACTCCGGCGATGAAGTTCCTCATTTGAGATCCAGTTGCCAGGCCACCAAGCGCGGATGATATTCCGCAGGCAGCAGTTTACAAATACTTTCAGTTTTCGCGTCGTTACCGCATATATGCACCATGTTTCGCACCCGTAAAGCAATACGGATTTGACGTTTGAGCTAATGATTCGAATTTTTGCTCATAGAGATATCTGACGTGAGCGCAGAGATGTTGCAGAGATCAGTATCCCACATGTCAGCGGAAAGAAGATGTAACATTTATGCTGACAAGACAGGGTCGGCTTCAACATTTCAGCAGGGATGCAATCGATCCCAGGTGCTTTTTTGGATGTCATGTCTTTGATTGCTGCTTTTATTTCAGCCAGCGAGGGCGCTTCCAAGTTGACGCCATTGATGTGATTCACTGTTGGCGCTTCGAACTGTGGGTTCTGTTGGCCATCGCTATTCGTGGCTCGGAAGAGTTGTTCGAAGAGATCAGTCCATCGTTTGAGCTGATCTGTTTGATCGGTCAATAACTGACCTGCTCGGTTTTTTAACTGCATTCTAGCATTAGTCCTTTTGCCACTAAGGCGGCGATAAGTGTTATGAAGTAATCGGATATCTCCATTGGCAGCGGCTCTTTCTCCCTCTTCGGCTAGGGATTTTGTCCAGGCTCTCTTGTCTCGTCTACAAGCTCATTTTACTGCCTTTTCTGCCTTTGCCTGCTCAATTCCGACTTTCGGCTTTCTCCAATCATCGACCATTCTCCAAGTTTCATCCGACATCCATACATTCTTCTTCCACAAACCATGGCTCGTCGTGATAAAGGCACTCTTGATTCCACATTACTGTTCTTCGCCTGTTCCGTCCGTCGGCAGTTTCAAAGCTCGGGATTCTAGCTGTTCAATGTATGCCCTTTTCACCTCTGGATTCTCCAACCGGCGGACGTCGCACACAGGGGTAAAACATGAAAAAGGCGATCAAAACTATTTTCTGCCGAAACTGTTCGTTTTAGACCTATAGTGTCTTCGAGACAAATGACCAACATTACAAGGGCTAAAAAATTAGTTTTTTGAAAACTTGATTAATCCACCTAGTAGTGAGTTAGAAAAACTAACTTTTTTAATATCCATTTTAGAGCTGTATTGTCTGAGAAAAGTTTTTAGCTTGTACCAATTCTAGCAACTTTGCTAAAGAAGTCATAGCTGTAACATTAATCGTTTCAAAGTTATGACAATTTTTAGAAAAATAACACCAATTTTCAGTTTTTTCAACATAACTTTTTTGCGCGGGATTTTTCATATAAAATATGTTCTAGAGAGTTTTTAAGATAAAAAAGTTGTACACTTTTGCTGAATATACTGTATAAAAATTTTGAAGTTTAAACGAGATATCTTAAAAATACTCAACAAAAACAGTCATTTTGAACTGGTTATATCTGCTGAGTTCGGACGAGTTTGGTTACATATTTTACAGTTTTGCAATCAGAAAAGTATCGCCTTTCAAACAATATACAATTCAAAGTGGCCAATTTTGATCCTCATTGTGTAAATGTCAATAGAAGTGAGATAAAAATGAAGTTTTTATACTAATTTGAGCCCATCTACCATCTCAAGTCCAAGTGGTTCAAGTAGGCCTACTGTTAGGAATCCTACATGTTGCAGCCAAATAGTAATAGTATATGCTCAAATTAGTATAAAAACTTCACTTTAGGCTCACTTCTATTGACATTTACACTATGCAGGTCACAATTGGCCACTTTGAATTGTACATTGTTTGAAAGGCGATACTTTTCTAATTGCAACACTGTAAAATATGTAACCAAACTCGTCCGAACTCAGGAGATAAAACCAGTTCAAAATGACTATTTTTTTTAAGTATTTTTAAGATATCTCTTTTAAACTTCAAAATTTCTATACAATATATACAGCAAAAGTGTACAACTTTTCTGTCTTCAAAACTCTCTAGAACATATTTTATATGAAAAATCACGCGCAAAAAAGATATGTTGAAAAAACTGAAAATTGGTGTTATTATTCTAAAAATTGTCATAACTTTGAAACGATTAATGTTACAGCTATGACTTCTTTAGCAAAGTTGCTAGAATTGGTACAAGCTAAAAACTTTTCTCAGACAATACAGCTCTAAAATGGATATTAAAAAAGTTAGTTTTTCTAACTCACTACTAGGTGGATTAATCAAGTTTTCAAAAAACTTATTTTTTAGCCCTTGTAATGTTGGTCATTTGTCTCGAAGACACTATAGGTCTAAAACGCACAGTTTCGGCGGAAAATAGTTTTGATCGCCTTTTTCATATTTTACCCCTGTGTGCGTCGTATCGAAACCAGACTTGTAAACCATCGACAGTTTCTCTGACAGTCGCACAGCCTGCTTTTACCAGTTTCATTGTTCGTGCCATCAAACGAATGCGACCAAACACTTGCCGAACAGTCGACTACCATCAAACGAAACGACATTCATTCTTCTTTGTGTGATTGTCGAACGAAATTTCGTGTCATGGTACACGAGAGCGATAATTTGATGGTCAAACGACCATAATTCCCGACAGTTTACGACATCGCCTATCTCTTTCACGCAGCAGAACTTACAAACTCAATAAGCAAGAGCAATCTTTTCTATTCACTCCCTCCTGTTGCAAAAAAAATCGCCACTCTGCAGCGCCGGGTGATGTTTGGATGTGTTGGTCGAACAATGTGGAAGAGCGATGAAAGTCAAACGACTAACCACAACGAAGATCAAAATTTCATTCGACATTTTTTTGCTCTCCGATCAAACGATTGTGCTCTCCATGATTGTCACGAACGATGTGTTGTGGATGTCTCCGAAAAAATCAAACGATGGTGACCACTTACAAGCCTGATCGACACCCGAATTTCTCCTCTCGCCGTTGGACACGCGCACTTCTCAGTCGTATCTCGCCAAGGACGAGGTGATGGTCAGATGCAATGTCTGAGAAGAGCGATCCACCGATCACCATGTTGTTGTTGTCACAAAATTCTACAAACAGCTCTCCATTTTCGCTTATCTGTCCTAGACCATAGCGCCCCATAATGCGCTCAAGTTCCTGTATGTGTATGTGTTCGTTTAAAAAAAGCTGCTGATTGTCGGAGCCAATTTTTGCGTTGAAGTCACCTAAGTGGATTTGAATGTCACCCTTCGGAATTTTCTCAACGACGCTATTCAATTGACTGTAAATATGCTCTTTCTCATGCAAATCATCTACGTCAGTTGGCGCATAACACTGGACCAATGTGAAGTTTCTTTAAGAACCCGTTTTCTAAATCTGGCTACGATTATTCTTTCGTTTATCGGTTCACATCTAATGAGAGCCGCATGGGCATGCGGGCTTAACAGGAAACCAACTCCTCGTTTCCGATTAGCGTGTTCTCCTCGTATGCCAGAGTAAAGCAGTACTTGCCCGGACTGTGTCTTGTGTTCTCCAGTATTAGGCTAACGGACTTCGCTCAGTCCCAGAATTTCAAACTTGAGGCGCTTCTCTTGCAAGTTAAGCCAGCTTGCCTTGTTGGGCAAGGGTTAAAACGTTCCAATTCGTGTCCGTGTTTTCATGCAAGTCTTTATTCATATTATATTTGGTCTAATTTGAAAACTTATCAGACCAATAAAGCTAAATGTTACGTCATTTAGATACTAAAAAGGATTTCATAGTAAAGGGTGATACGGTCAAAATTTGGTCAAGGGAAAACACGTGTAAATCGGTTAAATCGTTTATTTAATAAATCAAATTAAATTTAATCTTTTCAAATTTTCATATTTTTGTTAAGCATTGCACTGCCAATGCAGTTACATCACTAGAACCGGTATGAAATTTTCTGTCTTTTGCATATATTTTTTTGCCTAAACCTTACGATAACATACTCAAAATCCAGTGCAAAGCTGGATTTAGGTGTAGGAATTGTATCAACAAACCGGATTGATGAAATGTTTGAAAAACAGGTACCTTTGAAAATTCGTCACAAATTATGTATGTCGTATTTTAAAAAAATCTAAAGATTCTAAAATGTGACAAATTACGTCAACTTTTCAATTCATTTTTTGAAATTTTTCTACTGTAACAGGAACAGCTTTGGCGGTTGATTGATTGAAAAGTACGGGTTTTACACATCTTTTTTACATTTTTTTGTGGCCATGATTTAAAAAAAAAAATTTGATAAAAATATCCGTATATGCAACATATAGCTTCTAACTTCAGGTTTCTCATGCACTAAGTGAAATTTTTTTCGAGCACTGATGAACAGATTTATAGCAATTTTCCTGAAGCATGTTTTTTCATAAAAAATTTCTTGGACTTAACATAACTTTAAAATAATTGATTGTAGCTGAAAATTGTCTGAGAAACATATTTGAGTCACATTATAGGCTTTTCAAAACTATAAATTTTAAAGAAATCGGTTGAGAAACAAGAAAGTTTTAGCGAAAGCAGTGTAAACCGTCATTTGACCGCTCGCGGTATGAATAGGTATACCACATGCGTTATTCGAAAACCACAACACTTAGAAAAATTTTAAAAACGCAAAAATACTTGCATTTTGAAAATAAAAATAGCCCTGTCGTTAAATTTGCGAGAAAAAAGTTATATAAGGTGTAATCATCATTCAAAGTTCAAAAACCGTCATTTGACCGCCTCCGGTACGTTTAGTGTTAAACACTCTTTCACGTAAATTTCTTGATTGACAGCCCCGGAAGCTATGAAGATGCTGCTTTTCAAGCCACAGGTGCAGATGGCTTGCCAAACCAGATATTTCTTCGCGAGCTTTGACAGTTTCATGTGCTTGAAAATATCTGCTACCTTTCCCCTTCCTTTTGCCGTATAAAACTCCTGTCCCGGAAGCTGCTTGAGTCGGCCGTGACGTAGGTTTCATCGTCCATTACCACGCAGTCAAACTTCGTCAGCGTTGTCGTGTACAGCCTCCGGGATCGCGCTTTGGCCGTCGTATTTTGTTTATCATCGCGATTAGGAGCCACTACCTTCTTGTAAGTCCATAGTCCGGCTCGTTTTTTGGCTCGATGCACGGTTGTAGACGATACATCCAGCTTATTTGCGGCATCTCGGAGAGAGGTTAGGGTTTCGCTTGAAACTAACGGCAACTCTCTTTGTCGTCTCAGCGGCTTCCGGTTTTCGATTTCCCCCCGATTTAGACTTCCTGGCTGTCGACAAATGTTCCCCAAACACTTTAATTACATTTGAAACGGTTGATTTGGCAACTTTTAGCGATTTTGCCAGCTTTGCGTGCGAGTAGCTCGGATTTTCGCGATGCGCGAGCAAAATTTTGATACGCTGCTCTTCTTCCTTGGACGGCATTTTGACAACTGAAGAGTGAATTCCAAAATCAAAATAGGAGCAACATTCTACACACACACACTTTCAAAATGAGGGGTGTTCAGGTTTTTAAAATGCAAAATTGAAAGAAATACGTCAAGTTGATATTGACCAAATTTTGACCGTATCACCCTTTAGCTCGTGAGCAATTCTTGCATTAGAAAAGGGGAAGGGCTGGAACTCCATATCATTAAAACATATATTTTGACATCATTATAAACTCTATAAAGTAAAAGTTTCAGATCTTTAAAAACGAATTTAGAGATCAATTTGAGGAAAATCTTATTAAATCATCATTGTACTTAAATTCAAAACTTTAGTTACATATCTCTTTTTAAAGCGTTTGCTTATAAATTATGTTGAAATTTTATTTGAAATGTTGCTAATGAAAAGAAAAAAAACTGAATTTCAATAATTCATTTTTGGAAGGTGTAGCAAAGCACACCGGGTCAGCTAGTTTTTCTTGAAAACACACCATTTTATACTAATTGAGGCAAAACAAATTTATTTATTTTTTTTTTTTATATTTATTATAGACATTTTACCACGGTTGTGGCTTTCGTGTCTCAAAACAAATTTATGAATTTACACATTCAAATGATTTTTTTTTTTGGCGTTTAAATAGCTGTTAGAAGCTGACGTTGAAAAGGAAATGTGGGTAGAGGGGTCAGGGAAATCAAAGTTTAGAGTAGGCAGCTTAGAATAGTAAGCTATCTTGAGACGTTGGCTATACCATCTTGCACTTCCTTAAGTCCACTTCGGATGAATATGAACTTAAAGCAGAACAAGATGGTGAACTAACCCCTCATGATACCAGTTGGAGGAAATACGTTGGCGGTTTGAGATAGGTCGCTCAATTAATCCCAACGAAACTAACTACAGTATTTATATATAATTTGAAACAATGAAATAAAATGGAACGCTCTCACCATGTTATAGAACTCTGTTATAGGTGTTGATTAAATCCTTGGGATTCGAAACCATCTTAGGGGTCCAATGTTGAGAGGATTTGGCTTGAAGGCTCGTTCGTCATCATCAAAAGGTCACATGAAAAGAAATGCAAAAAAGAAAAAAAAGAAAAGAAAAATAGGATATTAGTTCATTTTATCTATCAATATATAATATGAAGCCTAGCTCAAACCAGTAATAATCTAGCTTTAATATCTTGATCGATATCGTCTACTTATCAAAATAACTGGAAATGCACAATGCTGTTCTTCTAAAACCTAATAACTTAGTCTGGTCAGCCTCTCTGACAAACTATACTAAGTCTACATAGGGGTTCTATTAAAATATACCGTGTGCCTATTGTAAAATGCCCGATATCAGTGATTTGGACTAACTACTCATTGTTATTCTTCAAAACCGTACATTCTATTATATACTGCCATAGATGAATTTCAAACCTAACCGAAAAACGTAAAGATCTGCTAAAAGTGAATAATTAAATAAAAAAGCAAAAAAAACGTCTAACCAAATGAAATATAACATTCTTCAACAACAGCATTTCCATCCAATGAGCCTCTAGTTCTTGTAAAATGCTTGGTTTAAGAATAAGCCAACGAAATTCATAAACCGCAAATACACACTTACTAGAGCATTGGGGAGGCGAATACCATAACCTTTACCTAACATCGTAACACTTCTAGCCCGTTTTCTCTATTTTTAATTCTATAAGACTAAACCAACTAACTACCTAACCAACCAATTTATGCCCTATTGAAAGTATCAACTTTTATTATGGTAAATTGTGATACTTTCACTACCTAATGTTGCGATTGTTCTGCGGAAGGGAGGGCAAGTGTTTCAACTCCCATTCATCTTATCAACATGGATCATGAAAAAAATAGACATCTTTGAACCTACTGCTGAATTTAAACTAAATAAAGATGTCCAGCTCCTCTTCTAATTTAGGCCATATTATGACCCCATGTTTAACAAGATTGTGTGTAACGACACTGTCTGGAAAATGATGGTTTGGTCTATAATTTTCACAAACACCGCAGCCGTTAACCCATTGCAACTTAGGGTACGGAATTAACACATTCAAATGAATTTGCATACAAAAGCGACCTTTTTCTGATTAACGTACACATAGCAATTAAGTCAACCAAAAAAGTTTCAATAGCCCTTTTATTAATTTGGTTTTACTATGCATTAAAGGTAAATAACAAAATCAATGTCAATAATAATACTATCCAGTGAAACAGAGCCAGGCTGTAGCAAAATTACGCTAGATTTATGATGCACAAATTTAATATATAAAAATCGAGGCGTTGTCTTTGTGACACCATCACGTATAAACGGACGGTCGGAGTGATCCCTTTCAATATATTCAGCTTTAGAATTGCTTTGAAGACTACTTGGTTCTGCTCGATTGGAATGACACTGACAGAAAATCAAAAATTCCAATCGTGACATTTCGTCTCTTTGTTTAATATAGGCTCGTTGAGGAATTTGATATACGGTAACATCTCCTATATATACACACCTTGGTTTGCATAACAGTTTCAAGAATCTCACTTTTTATGAAAGGGGGCCCCATACAAAATCGACTTAAAATGGGACACACCTCGAACAATTTCAAGCCGATTTTCATTAAATGGATTCACGAGCACGAAGAAGTTAAGGACGTGTAGATAAAATTAAACATTTGTAACGATTTTTTTTAAGTTGATTGTAAAACGTAGTTTTCCCCGTAAGAGAAGGTTTTTTTTGTTTTGTATTTTTTCGAAAGCAAATCAGATCCGAATCCAGCTGGTAAAATTCAGATAAGTTTGACTCTTTCTCCGAAAAAGAGATTCATAAAAGCAACACGTTTTTCCGGCCATTGTCTGTTCCCTCATTTGATGATTGGCTCCCCAATATCGCTTATTAAATAGCGTGGCTTCAATTTGCATTTTCCACTTCACTGTTAAACGAACAAATAAAAAATGTCAACTAATTTGAATCTGTGCTCGAAATTCCCATTTTATGAATTTTTATGAATTTGCAATGTCCAATATAACCAAACAACTGATTCTGGATGAGCTCATGCATTTTCTTACCGTTTCCAGTCGAACCTCAAAAACTCGGATGGTCCAACCAAACGATCGCAAGTCTTTTCACCGAACACGTGAAATTGCTTTTAATTGAGCATGAACAAAACGGCTGCAGGCTACGGATGGTTACACAGTTTTGTCCAACAACTGCTCAAACATGCTGATATGTCGTGCTGTTTGTGTTAGGCGCTCAAATCGTGCTTCCAAAACATATTTTATGCTACCGATGGTGGTCATTCAATGGGAAACTCTTTTAACGCCATCACTTAACGATATTTACAACAATTAACACGTTTTTCTTCTCTCCCAACGCGTTGTCGCACACACTTTGAAACTTTAAATTTCTATTGAAACGTGAATCGTGATTTGGGGAGACGCTTTTTTAACTTTTATTGCGTGAGTGGTTCACTTTTGTGTAACATTCGATTCACAACAAACAGGGACAAACACAAAAAGAGCCCAAACTGGAACCTGTAGCAAATTGTAAAGATGAATGGAGCCAGGTCAACCCCCCAACCGGTTGATCACGATGCTGCTGCTGAACCAGATGCATGAAATAATGTTAGTAATACGCAAAAATGTGCACTCACGACGAGACCAGATCGCGCGCAGGTCTTCAGGTGGCGAACCGCTCGCGACAAACGAACATCGACAAATGAAGTCACTGGAATGGAAAGTATGCTGCGTGGTATAGTTTGGTATGCAAGTATAGAGAGAGACATGTTTGTTCCCACCTTCACAACCCCCTGGGCGGCCTGGCCTGGCTTCTGGCACGGCAGTCTGTTCGACAGTGCTTTGCTTTGGCGTTCCCGTGGCCTCACCTCATCATCCACATTCGTCCATCCAACTACCGAATAGTTAGTTTCGATCCTCACACATCATGATAATTCCGTGGCACGCGGTTTCACACTTTCGCGTCGATCGGCCATTGTTTGCATTTTTTTTTTGTTAACCCGGTTCGATCAAACACTCTAGTCGTTTGCCAAAATGGAAGAATTCGTGAGCCAAATTATCGTCTGCAATTTGCATTTTGGAGGTTTGGAGCATTCCTTCTTGCTGCAGCATCGCTTGGTATCTACTTCACTATAAATTCTAGGTAATCTACAAATTTTTGTATCGCAGCTAATAAATTCATACAGTAGAACTCTGCTTATCCGAGGTAGTCGGGGGAATGACACTGGTTTGCATACCATCCAGCCGCATAGCTCGGTAAATTTTTATGCAATTGTTGACGTTTTTTAGTAAGTAGGACTTAAAACTCGACGAAAACCGTCGATTAAATAGCATAACAATATATTGCCATGATAAAACACAAATTTACATGTCTTTTGTACGAAAATTGAGGCTTGGATAAAGCAGTACCTCGGATAACCGGGTTCTACTGTATTTTGGCCACGAAAACATAAGATTTTACCCAGTTAACCATTAAGCATTGTTATAAGCCGCATTTGGGCACCAAAATAGCACTTCAGTGCTTATTAGCCGTATACAGTTTTATCATAAGCCAATAGAGGCTGGGTCATTCGGCCGAAAGTCATGAGGCCGAAAGTCATGAGGCCGAAAGTCATGAGGCCGAAAGTCATGAGGCCGAAAGCCATTCGGCCGAAGGTCATTCAGCCGATGGCCGTTAAGCCGAATGGGCTATCTGGAGGAACAGGCCACTATGCCGAATGGGTTATTCGGCTAACGGTTATCCAGCCGAATGCTGTTAGGCCGAAAGGACGCAAGGCTGAAAGGATGTTCGGCCGAATGGTCGCTAGGCCGAATGGATGTTAGGCCGAATGGCCATTAGGCCGAATGGCCATTAGGCCGAATGGTCATTAGGCCGAATGGTCGTTAGGCCGAATGGTCATTAGGCCGAATGGTCACTAGGCCAAATGGTCGTTAGGCCGAATAGTCACTAGGCCGAATGGTCATTTGGCCGAATGGCCATTAGGCCGAATGGTCATTAGGCCGAATGGATGCTGGGCCGAAAGATCGTCAGTCCGAATAGTCATTAGAATGAATAATCGTCGGGCCAAATGGTCGTAAGGCCGAATGGATGCTAGGCCGAAAGGTAGTTAGGCCGGATGGACGTAAGGCAGAATGGACGATAGGCCGAATGGTCGTAAGGCCAAATGGATGCTAGAAGGTCGGTAGGCCGAATAGCCACTAGGTCGAACGGTTGTTAGGCTGAATGGTCGTTGGGACGAATTTATGCTAGGCCTATAAGACATATTATCGCTTTCTTACATGTTAGGCCGATCAGTAGATAGGCCGAATAGTCATCTGGCCGAATGGATGCAAGGCCGCATTCGACCATTCGGCTTTGCGACCACGGCCTATCGTCCATTCGGCTTTGCGACCATTCAGTCTAATAACCATTCGGCCTTGTGACCATTCGGCCTTATGAACATTCGGCCTATCGTCCATTCGGCCTAACAGCCATTCGGCCTAACGACCATTCGGCCTCACAACCATTCGGCCTAGCATGCAGACAAGTGTAAAATTCGGCCTAGCATCCATTCGCCGTTACGACCATTCGGCCTAGTTCATTTCAGGCCTAACGACCTTTCGGCTTAGAATCCATTCTGCCTTACGAACATTCGGCTTACGACCATTCGGCCTTACGACCATTCGGCCTCATGACCATTCGGCCTTACGACAATTCGGCCAAATGACCATTCGGCCAAATGACCATTCGGCCAAATGACCATTCGGCCTCATGACCATTCGGCCTTACGACCATTCGCCCAAATGACCATTCGGTCAAATGACCATTCGGCCTAATGACCATTCGGCCTCATGACCATTCGGCCTTACGATTATTCGGCCTTACGACCATTCGGCCTAACGACCATTCGGCCTAGTGACCATTCGGCCAAATGACCATCGGGCCAAATAATATTCGGCCAAATAACCTTCGGCCTAATGTCCCATTCGGCCTATTGTCCTATTCGGCCGAACATCCGTCGGCCTTTTAACCCATTCGGCCTAGCGACCTTCGGCCTAACATCTTTCGGCCTATCGCCCTTCGGCCGAATGTCCGGCCCCCAAGCCAATAAGCCCTCCTGTGGGACAGAACGTCAAATAAGCCCTACACGAGCTCAGAGGGGGAATGTCAATGCCTATAACGGGCTTTATGCTTGCCATTTTTGTTCAAAAAACAACAAATGAAAACTGCAACAAAAAATAAAAGTCTCCAGTCCAGCTGCCATTTCGATTAAAAAAGTAAGGATAAGAAAAAGTTGATCAAGTGGTTTTAGGAGCTGCTTTACCGAGCCGTTGAACGATATTTGGGTCTCTATCAAAGCTGCTCAGCTGACAAAGCAAGGCAATTTACACAGAAGGATCGATCAGCTTAAAGAAAACGTCAAAAATATTTCAACTAAATATCCATAAAGCAAGTTCAACTCATAAGCTTCTAAATCAGCACACCAGATAAACAATACGTTGTTTGATAACAGACATACGCGTGAAATAAAAATGCATGTTTTAGAAGACTGATCTCAAACTTTTGGCCGTTACACCATAGGGGAAAAGTTTATATAAAGCACCATGTGGCTAATACGCGCCACCTTTGTTTTGAAGAATCTGAAACATTTGAAGCCTGCAAAATATTATCAATTTGTTTTAAATGCTGTGATTGGTCGTGGCAAGTATGAATTTTTCCTTAAAATGCCCCTGTGTCGTGATAATTTCACAATTTAGGTTTTTCATCATTTTGATCTAAATTTTAAAACACTTTCAATAAGGTGTCATCAAGCAGAGAAAAACGAATAAGATAATTTTTTCTGACACATCGGTAGAGGAGAATCTAAACTATGATTTTATGCTAAAAAATCATAATGAACGCGCAAAGGTATGCTTTTTATGGGTATGTTCTATCACGGCCCATGCGCTCGTTATAGCGCGCCAATCGTAGTAGGCTGAAAATAGCATTAATTTTTCAAAAAGGCCAATTTTCATTGAAAATGAACAAAAAGTCTAAAACCATATTTTGAGCGATAATTCAGTCCTAAAAATCTACTTTTCATTTTTTCAAAATTTTGAATAGTCCACTTTGATTTTCTTTTCAGTCAAAGTGTCTGTAAGTATCAGAGGTGCCAGGTCGTTTTGTCAAAAATCAGGACACCGCGAAGAATTTCAGGATTTTTCAGGACAACCCCAAATTGCTGAAAACAAAATGCAGTTCTGCTTAGATTGCCTAACTAAAGGCGAAATATAGGTGCTGAAGACGCCTCGAATTATGCAACTGAAGCGAGAATGACCTTGGCTGGCCTGCAGTTAATATCGAAAAACCTCATTTTAATGTAATTTGAATCAAAGAATCTCATTGGTTCAACTGGTTTAACTATTTTATTTAAGATTTGTTTGATGTTCTCATCATTTTACAATAAATTTAGTTATGATTTGGATATTTTTTAGAAATCAGGACAAATCAGGACATTTTAAAGGTCATTTTTCAAAAATCAGGACAATTCAAGCGCTTTTGAAAAATCAGGACGGTCTCTCAAAAATCAGGACAAATCCTGATGAATCAGGACACCTGACACCCCTGGTAAGTATTGGTGTGTTTTTGGTCTTCGGCTGCTTTCGGGTGTGTTCGGCTGCTAGGCGCATATTGAATACACAGCGGCGCGTATTTGCAACACAGTTTTGTTCTGTGGCTTTGAATATGGTTTTTAAAAATCAAGTTTTTGAAGCAACTATAGCAATTTGAGTAATAAAATATCATAGGCATTTGTAGAAAACACTTTTCTTAAACGATCGCACCCATTTTCAACACAATTTGTAAGTGGAATACATAGAAAATCAGCGATTCGCTTAGGTGGCGCATAATAGGGCATGTTCCCCTACTACGGAGTGATCCCAAACTTCTGAACGATAACTTAAATAGCTATTTTATATATTAAGCACATGGAAAATTTTGGTTTAGAGATTAACAGACCAGGCCCCGATTTTTTCCTCTACTATGATTAGTATACTGCAGTTTGTTAAATTATTCAAAAATGCAAAAATTACTGTTATTAAAGAGACTATAGTAAACAAAGAGGCGCCATCTGATCCCTTTCAAAATAATGAGCTTGTAACCTGCTGTAGGGTTGCCTTTAAGACTGTTTGGTTTTGCTCGATCGAATTGGTACTGAGAGAAAATCAAAAATTCCAATCGTAACATTTCGTCTCTTTGTTTACTATAGGCTCGTTAACTGTTATGGTAAAGTAACCGTAACTTCTTCGATTTTCCACCGATTTTGAAAAATAACCACTTGAAATCTTTGTTTTGAATTCACATTTATGGCCAATAGAATATCAGATTTTTTAAATGTTACCATCAAGTCTAAAACTTTCACTCGAAAAAAATTTTCTCTAAAATAATATTTTTTTATATTTTTTATCTTTCATAAAGCCACTAATATCAACAATACTGTTGATGATGCGCAAAAAAGATGTTCAGATGATCGATAACAAATTTGTTCACCTTTAATCTGCAAAACAGAGATTTCAAATTACTGTTACGCAGTCCGAGATATTTCAATCTAAGTAGGGGAAAGTCGGGTAAGACGGAAACTTTCAATATTTCGAGAATTACAATGTTAGGCACTAATCTAGTGATGGGAATATGTTCGCCTTACTATATCAACATTTTCGAAACCCTTTTGTTTATTTATAGCAGGCAAGGTCCCATAATAGTAAACAGAACAAACAAAAACTTTGAGGATCTATTATTTGATTTAATTTTCTCTGCTCATAAAATAGTTCATAACTCGCAAAATTTTTGAAAATGTCAACCGTTTTCAAAGAAAGAGTGTTTATTAGGCGTCTTTTTAACCATCTGAAGGAAAATCAGCGAGTTTCGGTCAAAGGGCTTGAACATCAAACGTTTTGAAAAAAAAAAAAAGTTGCTAAGGCGGGTAAGTCGGACACCTCAAGGCCGGGTAAAACGGACACATAAGTTTCTCCAGGTACCTATTTTAAATTTTTCATCGGTTTGATCCTCCATATGCCTTCGGAAGACCTTGGCAAAGCAATTGCTGGTCGAAAGGCACTCAACATCTGTAACAGGCCAAAAAACTGTAAAAACAGGATCTCCGATGAAGAAAACGCCTATAAAATAAGGAATTCCGAAACCACACTGTTTCGCTTCTGGACTCAAACCAGTTGGTTCCATTTTGGTTTAAAAACTTTTTCCTATACTTAACTCACAAAAATATATACATTTAGAGCAATTTTTGCGGCAAAATGTACCTTTTCTGAACAGTGTTCGTTTTACCCAGTGATTGAATTTTGCTGAGCATGAGTTGATCAACCCAAGGTCATTACATTACTAGGTTCTCTGACTTCTACAGTAAGTAGGCGTAGAGTGCGCGGTGAAGTGGGGTGATGCTCGTTATCTTTGTTTACAAATTAGCAGTGTGCTGAAAAGAGAAGGCAAGCTAAGGTCTCAACTTTTCTATGGATTAAAAGTAAACAAACGCAACGAAGCAATCAACATGGCTGATGCTGAAATTTGAGAGATCGTATCACCTTCTATATACCCCCCTTGGATCAACCATCTCTCGCTCAACGCTTTACTCAGAAGCAAAGGTTGCTTTGAGGCAGCGAAAACGACAAAACAGATGATGCATACACACAAAACTTTCGGGGCTCCACTTAGCAAAATTTCACTGTTACTTTCCGTTAGCAAAAATATTTTTTTACTTTTGAGTTAGCAAAAAGCTAAATTTACTTGATTTTAGTAATGAAAAAGGTCATTTTACTTGATTTTAGTAAAACGAAGGTTTTTCAGCCGCTATGTTCACAGACTCCAGCCGCCGCGCCAGTTGGGAGAAAATTAAAAAGCTGTCGCGATTAAGTGCGGTTCCGGATGTTCGTTGCTGGTGGTTCTTGTTGGTGGGCAACTTCACGAAGAAACGGTAGCTAAATCGACACCGGATGCTTACAGGTAAGGTCCAATCTTAAAGTGTTTTGATTCTCCAATATTTTAATTTGAAATTTGTGTGTTTGTTTTTTTTCCTACCAGGTTGAAAGTGCAACACGAAACCCGCAACAGTCCGGCAATGAAGAAGGACCACAACTGGAATTTCAACGAGCTGCATCCGGAAAACACCCCGGTGCTTTCTTTGATGAAGATGGCATGGCATTTTGCTCGCCAGTAGGTGCGTTCCCAGGATCGAACCTTCCGTTTAACGAAAAGTGTGAAAAAAATTTAAAAAATGTGAAAATTAAATTATAAGTGAATGTAATTTGTGTATTCTATTCAATAATCAAATATTCCCCTGATTTTCCAGAGAAAAAATAACAAAACATGAAATTACGGGTCCCAGCCATCTTTTTCTCCGGTTTTTGCTAAAAATTTTAGTAAAAATTGCGGCGGCTAACTTTTTCTCTCGTTTGCTGAAATTTTAGTAAAAAAAATTGCTAAATTGATTGCTAAGTTTCTAGCTGGTCAAATTTGAGCAAAATTTTGCTAAATTCCGGCCTCAGAAATTTTGTGTGTACGCTCTCAACATTGCCCGCGTTCATGAAGCAATATACATTCGAGGCAGCGAATCCAAAAAACCAAACGAATGGCTTTCACTCATCTCCTGTTACAACCTTGAGGGAACCGACTTTTTTCACTCAAACTGCAATATATCTGAAACTACGTTGCAATTTTTATTGAAATTTTGCACAGTGATTGTTGAAATATAAAGCTAGCATGTCTGAAGTTTTCGAAAAGTTCTATCGATGAGATCAAAAGTTACGCGAGGTGCAATATTTCAGGCATGAACCTACAAATACGATTTCTATAGAATTTTCGACGATTCATGAGAATAATATCGTTTCCTCCACCAATCAGACAAAAAATGTCTGGCAAAACCAATGAAGAAAAGAAGAAATGGAATAAATGATCCATTTGTGTTTTGAAATCAGAATCTCGCGGTATTGTTTTGATTTTTTGGTTGAAATAGATTTAGTGGTTGTTAAACAGAGAATATGATTTTCCTATGGAAACATTCGTCCAAAATTCTATAGAAATCGCATTTCTAGATCCATGCCTGAAATATTGCACCTTGCGTAACTTTTGATCTCATCGGTAGAACTTACTCTGCAAAGTTTCAATAAAAAATGTAGCGTAGTTTCAGAGAAATTGCAATTTGAATGAGAAAAGTCCAAAAAGTCCGATTTTCGTAGAATTACTGTTTCTCAGGCCACACAAATTCCAAAAAGCTCAAATTTTGTGATAAAATAGTGTGATAGTTGATCTATCTAACGCAAAAAATTGATCAAAAAACATCATCAGAGTAAAAAGTTATGGAAGTTCAAAGTTGAAGTGACATTGCGCGTGCTTCCGATTTCTATACAATTATGAACGGTACTGAGCTGGTAGTTTCACCTCGTCGTGGTCCAGGGCGGAAATGTGTCTGCAAGTCCGGCGTATTGCAGATGTACGGCCAAGAGAACTATCACTAAACCCACTAGAGGCCGTCGACGGGTCCGCCAAACCCGCGCGGGAGAAGTGGTGCACTCGGGTACTTAGGTACCAGTACTCGGGTTTGAGGGTGAGGGTGCAACACGCGTTTGGGGGGTCATGGCCCTGAAATGCGGACGTGACCGGAGGGAGAGCGATCGCCAACTCGTTTTGCGTTTCGGTGGGTATAGACCCGACTAGCAAAACGAGTAGATGCGCAAAGTGGTGGCCAATGGTGGGCCGATCACTTAGGGAAGTGTTTTACACGTCAGTGTCAGAGAGGCACAGTTTAAGCCGGAGGTGTCAGGGTTCGACACGCGTTTAGGGAATTGATGCGCCCGAACCGCGAGTGCGACCTGATGAGGGCGGTCTACAGCTCGATCTGCGCTTCGGGGAGTAAAGCACCCGACTTGAAGATTGAGTAGTTGCGCTGAGTGGTGACTTAATTCAACACTACTTGCGAGTTCGGAGGATCTGAGTCCTACACGAGGCTTAGGAGGATTAGAAACAACCCCACCCCCACCCCCCCCCTCCCCTCCCCTGATCCGCGTGTTCGAACAGAGAAAGTGTCGTCGACAAGTCGCTTTGTGTTTCTGGACTTCCTGGACTAGTTCCACGAAGCTAGTAGTTGCGCTACATGGGGCCCTCATTCACACGATGAGATGTCGTGTCCTAACTCGTCAGAGGAGGGGTTGCGCATCGAGTTGTGTTAGAATGAGGTATTGCTGATAGAGGATTCGGAAACGAGTATTGTCTTGGAGCGCACTAGCGCGAATTGACCTTCCACTATTGAAGCAAAGTGTGACAAACAGTTCGAGGTAGGAACAAAGGTGAGTGGCCCCAGATGGACTTTATGGCGTAGGGGGTACAGTGTTCCTTAGCATTGTATCATGAGTCGTCCAATTGCACCCATGGACCCAGAGTAGCAAACTGGGGGGACGCGGTGGCTCGCCGTGCCTTGGAATGCAATCCGTAAAATGGATGTACCACCTGGGTTAACAACTAATAAAAAAAAAGAGCTAAAGGGGTAGAAGTGCATTAAAGCTTATTTCGAGAAAACACGCTTTTAAATATCCGTATATTTTTCGAGAATTTGTATTTTTCTACCACAAATGTTATGTAAATGTAAAAACATTCTAAAAATCCGAAAAAAAATCATCAAATCTAGTTTGAAATGTGAAGAATCGTTTGGCATCAAAATCGACCATTTTGTCACTTATGCCTCTGAGAGCCTTATATATGAATGAATTTCTATCTGTCTGTTCCCTATAGACATGAAAACTAACGAATCGGTTTACGGGAAACTTGATAGATGGAAGCTTCTGAGGTCGGAGAAGGTTCCTATAATGGTTTGGGACTCCTCTCTCCCACTTTAAAAGATGAGGGGGTCTCTCAAATAAAGTATCAAGTCTTCATAACTCGAAACCTGATCATGCAAAACAAACTAAATTTGGCATGGGAGTTTTCAATGGAGGGATAGGAAGGGGGAAAGGGGATCTCTTACAATTTTTACATAACTCGAGAAATGCAATCAAATTTGGCATGTAAGGATATTTAAATACAAGAAATATTTTTATGGTTATTTGAGACACCTCTCATCTTCCAGAATACGAGAAATGATTGTGTGAAATGAATGAGGAAATGGGGCTCCCATGCCAATTTTTAGCATAACTTGAGAATAGATTGAGCAAATGAAACCAAATTTGGCATCAAAGGGTATTTGATTAGAATAAATATTAATATCAATACTAAGTACTCACTCCTCCATCCAATGGAGAAATAGAAAGGGGAAATGGGACTCTCTTAGGGTAAAAGACGGGTAAGACGGACACCCTAAGGTAGAATCGCAATAGAAAATCTGATATTGCTTTTTTCATCGCTTTTTTCGTGCAGATGAGCAGTTTATGTTGTTTGCTATTTATTGCATTAATCATTGGCATCAGAAAATTTCTTTCAGCAAGACTGTTTCCAAAGCAATCTAAAACATGCTTGCAAATTAAACTTTCCCAAAATGGTCGGGTAAAACGGACACTGCGTAGAAAAGGTAGATATTGCCAGAAATATTGCTGTTGAATTAAATAATTTCGTGAATGAAGCATTTGAGAATGTTTTTAAACCAAAATGGAACCAACTAGAACTGACTGAACAAAAATTCGATCATTTTCTGGCTAATTTTTTTCGTCAATTTTAGCAGGTTCGCAATACCGACGGTAGGTGGCAAACCTACCATTTTTCCGATACAAATGTAGGTAAAATGTACCTGTTTAGCCCGATTTTATCGTCTGAATTGCTTATTTTTTTTTCGAAAGTTGGGTGGCAGTTTCTAACTGGGATAGCATTTCTTCAAATCGATCGATGCGCACTCTGGAATCGATATTGCGTACTGTTGGAAAAATTATCCAATAAACGAAATCGAGTGTCCAGTCAGTATGGTCAGTGGCAAGGTTGCCGAAATCACAGAAAAATCTGTATTATCACAGAATTTTAAGCAAAATTTCGTCACAGAATCTGTGTCACAGATCACAGAATTTTTAAAATTTTCACAGAATTCACAGAATTTCTAAATTTGGTACAGAATTCCAACATTATAATTTTTTTGTCATTTTCGGCTTTTTGTTTCTGACTATAATTTATGAAAATATGAAAACAAGGTATGTAAATTGATATTTTTCAGTTAAAACTGTAGGAAATTTCCATTTTGTTGATGTTTGATATGATTTCCCTATGAACTTCATAAAAAAGCGTCACAGAATTTTAGGTTCAAATCACAGAATTCGAGATTTTTTTTTGTCAAAAACACAGAATTTTTTTCGGCAACCTTGGTCAGTGGCAGGCTTCATTTATCTCATCTTGATCAGAAGGAGACAGGGAACTTTTTCTCCGAATAATTCTGAGTTAATTTTTAATGAGCAATTTATCTTCTGCTGCTGAGAGAGCGAGAAGAAATTTTTTCTCTAACGAATGATCACTCTTCTACTGACAGAGCACTGTTGGTGTGAGACTTTGAAAACACTTAACCAGTGCTACGTGTGATCAGTGAAATGAATTGCGATCGTTGATTTCTCAACCAGTTACTGAGAAGCTAATGCAAATTTCTCCTAGCGAGAATGAGATCGGATGACTGCGTGATTGAAATGCTCTCCAACAAAATATGGGCTGCTTGATCGTTTTAAGTGTGAGAAAGCATATAGGGGAGATGAGGGCATAACGAGCACCCAGGGCATAATGAGCACTACGCTTTTCTACGAAAGTACGTATTTTCTTAAACAAATTTTCATGAGGATTTGTTTCGTACTTCCTATAGTATTAATTTTTCACAAAAAAGGAATCTCCTTATCATCTTTACTGAGATATTTAAAAAAAACTAGCTTGGTTCTCAAGTTACGAAAATATTATAATTTTTGAGCCCCACGAAATAAGCTCTTATGATCTTAGAATAACCTTGATCTATAATGTACGCACTGCAACATGATGTACACATTGTTTATCAATTTTTACCATCATAAAATTTTTGATTTTTCACTTTTATCAATTTTAAAACACGTTTTTACTTAAATTTGTTGGCTAGGGGCATATAGAGCACCATATTATCGAGGCATAATGAGCATTTTCTGCCGTAGAATCTAGCAGCGAATTAAAATTGATTTATAGCGCCACACCTTGACTAGTTTTCATCCGACGATTTAGCCTATTGGTAAGGTGTCGGAGAGGTAATCAAAAGACTAGCGTTAGATTTCTGTTCGAGGTGATTTTTTTCCATTTACTCTTCATGATCGATTTTTTTATTGTTACATTATACGTCTAGTAGCATCATCCTCCGAACAAAGTACATTATGTATAAGCGTGCGTGAATTGTTTGTATTCTACAAACAGACCTAGATTATTTTGTTATTGCTTTGTTTGATGAATCTACGACTCACCTGACTTCATCGAATTGAATTCGCTGCTAGATTCCCCGGCAAAAAACGCACATCTTGCCCTGATTAATGGTGCTCATACTGCCTCAGGGGGGGTTCTCATTATGCCTCCACAGTGGTTGGTTTTCAGCTTTTGGCAAAATTTTTTAAAATGCATTTTTTAACGTTTTCATCTAGTTTTTCACGTTTCAGCCCGTTAGGGAATAGGCTTTTTAAGTGTCTGAACACGAAACAATAATGTAACCTCCATATTATAGCTATGTTCTATGGTTAAATAAGCGTTTTCCTTAAGGTGGCCATTATGCCCCCCTGATGGTCCCCTATCTCCCAGGCGTTTGACAAGGAGATGATAAAAAATCAGCCAAAATCAAGAGATTCGAAAAAGCCTTGTCAGTGGTAGCCAGGAGCAGTCAATTTTGTTACGAAGTTCTGGAGTATTTTCTAAGTAGAGAAAATTACATCAAATGATGCATCCTGAAAGTTTTTGTCTGTTTTGTTAACTATTACGAGACCATATTTATTTTTATTTTTGTAATATTCCGTCTCACGACATAACTTGAAGAACAAAGGGCCCTATTATATAAAACGACTCTAGTCACTGTCGAGTCGAGCGAAATGTCGTATCACGGTGAAACTGATCGAATTAAAACACCGGATCGAAGCAAACTTGGCTCGGTAAACCGTGACAGCTGAATCACGAACTTTCAAGCAGTCGACTCAGTCGAGCTACTTGCCTGAAATTCAACTCGACTCGACTACTGTAATACCAAAATGGCTCACTCGAGTAAAATGACTCGTGGCTCGTCTTATGTAATAGGGTAGATGGGATGAATCATCCAATAGTATGAAAATCCCTGAAAAAAAAACTATGTAATGGGCCCCATAATTCCTAAAACTCACTCGGTCCATAGAAACCGTTCTCCAATTTCTCGGAAATTTCACATTCGCCAGATCACGCTCCACTTGGTCTAACCACCTCGCTCGTTGCGCCGCTGCTCATCTTGTTCCTATCGGATTCGTACACTCAGAAAACTACTATTATGTATGCCATAAGATTCTCTTATGAAGTGGCGCCGTAAGAAAAATTTATGAAATTCATAAGATTGTCTTATGACGCGAATGAATTCTGAAGATGAACGCCTACTTCAATGAGAGGTTGTTGCTTTTCATAAGAGACTCTTATGGAAACACTAAATCACTTTATAATAAGAAAAATTCTAGTTATTTCATGCTGAAAACATTCACTTTATTGTTTGCCAAATTTGTTTAAAACTAAATTCTTCATGGTCACCATCAGCAGGGCATCAACAGACGGCTCCATCAAAGTTTTTTTTTGCCGCATCTTAATCTTCGACCTTTAGTTTTTTGGCAATCAGCTTGCTGAAAAGTAAAGAAATAATGTATTTTTGTTTACTAATATATTAAAAGTTCATTCCAAAAACATCAAATCGGACTTACCATTCCGGGGATAGCAATAACATTTTACATTGAAGGAAAACTATAATAACTATGAACTGGCGATTGTTTCGTACTGTTAGATGATGAAAAAAACTGATGCTATGAATGAATATGTTCATTATTTTTTCACAATGCCGTTTCTTCTATTTTTCATAAGAACATCGTATGAAAATTGAAAGAATTTCATATGACTCTTATGAAACATTATTTTACACTCTAAAAAGCGGTTCATAAGATGCATCTTATGAAAATTATAATAAGAATTTGCCTGAGTGTAGCGTAAACCTGTTTTGCAGGACAGTCGTCCGGCATTCTCGTAACATGTCCTGCCCAGCGTATCCGGCCAGCCTTCACCACCTTCTGGATACTGGGTTCGCCTTAGAGTCGCGCGAGCTCGTGGTTCATCCTTCGCCTCTATAATCCGTTCTCCTGCACGCCGCCAAAGATGACTCTTAACACTCGTCGTTCAAATTCTCTGAGTGTACGCAGGTCCTCCTCGAGTAATATCCATGTCTCGTTCCCGTAGAGAACAACCGGTCTAATGAGCGTCATTTACAGGTTTGAGGTTACACATCGTGCGAGGGCTAAGTCTTCACGACCGCAGTTGCTTGTGGAGTCCATAGTAGGCACGACTTTCGCTGATCATTCGCCGGCGGATCTCACGGCTCGTGTCATTGTTTGCGGTCACCAGTAAGCCGAGATAGACAAAGTCTTCGACTATCTCACGCTCGTCGCCGTCGATCGTGTCCTTGTTATTACTGGACAAGCGGGTTCGTTCGGTCTCGGATCCGCAGGCCAGCATGTACTTTGTCTTGGACGTATTAATCATCAACCCAATCCTTCCTGCTTCGCGTTTCAGTTTGCGGTCTCCTCCACCGCCGCATATGATCTGTCGATTTTAGAACATATTTCCTCGAAAAAAAAATATGTTACACTATAAAAATTTTATCCGAAAAACTTTTCGTTATTATTTGTTGGCCACGAATACGTTGAATTCCGAAGATGGTGATTAGCTTCCTAAAATACCTCCTAACATCTTTAAAATGGCAAGCTACATTTGTATTATGAAGTATTTAGTAACAAAACAGGAAATTTATCTTGATTCAGGAGCCAAGTTTTAAACTAAAAACTTCAATTTGGACCAAATTTGCAAGAATCCGATTTCAGTTGCAATTTTTTAATCTCTTATTTTACTTTATAGAATTTGATTAATTTTCATTGATGGTTAAAATTTCTAAATTTGCCCAAAATCTGCTAGATTAGCTCATTTGATTTGAGCATTAAATAAGTTTCCCGTTTTTTAAAGCCTTTGATTTCTTAAAGAAAAATTTTATTTGATTCTATTGTGTTGTGAGCCTACTGTGATTCAACTGAATCAAAGCAATCGAAAGATTCCTTTTAATTCAACCACGGTAAATGAAAAGTTGATATACCGGTATTTCGATAGCAACTTACTACCTTCTTCAGTGAGCGTTTTCGACAAATCGAAAACCCTCACTGAAGAAGGTTATAAGTTGCTATCGAAATACCGGTATATGAACTTTTCATTTACCGTGGTTGAATTAAAAGGAATCTTTCGGTTGCTTTGATTCACTTATTTGATGCTCAAATCAACTCTTGAGTCTAAAATCGATTCCAAAAACTTAATCCATCGAATATTAAAACAAATTGTTATAAGTAAAGAATAAAATTTTGCACTAAAAGATACTAAATTTATAGAATTTACAGTTGTTTATGAGATATAAAATGCCGAATTTTGGTGTTTCTCGGATGAGATTTTTAAGGTACTTAATATGTTAACCCTTCATTTCATGATTTTTGGTTTATGATTACTTTAGTTGATTCCTAAACAGCAACTTGGAAAATCAGCTCCGTAGAGATTGAGATTGATAGAGTTTGACATACAAACACTAAAAGAACGCCGTGAATATGCAATGGTTTCATTTGTAAACGATATTGTTTCGCAGCGTATTGACTCAAAAGAAATTCTATCAAAATTAAACTTTTATGCACCTTCTCGGCAACTCCGAAATCGAAATTTATTTTTCATTAATCACTATCGCACAAACTACGCGAAAAACGGGCCAATAAATCGCATGATGGCCTCTTACAATCAACACTGCGAAACCATTGACTTTACAATGTCTCGGCAAAAACTCAAACAATATTTTAATCGAAGAAATCTAAACTCTTAAGGAGAAATTGTAAAGCAGACACTGCTTAAACTAAGCTTGCCAGATTGCCCGGTTTTATCCGGGTTTGCCAGGATATTTGATGCAAAATTTCGAGAAAGTCCGGTCCGGCCCGGTTGCCCGGAAATCGTAAAAAAAGTCCGGATATTGCCCGGATTTTTTCACAATTTTCACAAAGAAACCAAAAAAAATCAAAGTTTTTGAGTGAGTTTCAGCAAAATCGATTAACGGTATGGAAATTTTCAACGGTTGTTTCAAATAATTTCGCTGATTTACTTTTATAAACCTTTAAATATTTAAGTGTTCAAAAAGTTGTTGGAAATCTGCAATTACATTAACAAAATATCAATTTCAATTTTTTTTGCATTTTTTCTTTGCTTTTGTATATGATAACACCTGAATTTTACCCGGTTTTTGCCCGGTTTATGGATTTGAAAAATTGAAATCCTTGCCCGGATTTTGCCAGGTTTTTTTGAAAAAATGCCCGGAATTGCTAGGCCCGGATGGGAATGGAAAAAATTCTGGCAACCTTAGCTTAGACCTATTCTTAAGGAAATGCACATGTATCCAACTAGTCTACGTTACGATTGACGAATAAATAAATAAATAGATTGTTCACCCGAAAATTGATCCAGCAATCCCAATACCAACAAAAACTACTCCAACGGAATAGGAAGCGCATTTCGTTAAGCTTACCACTTACCAGTTAAAAATGTAAATGTTGGAATTCCGTATCTCATGGCTGTCATCGAAATGAACTCTTATGTTCTTGATGAAAAAGTTGGAGTTTTATTTAGAAGACTACTTATTTGCTGGGGGGTTAATTTTACACACTCTACAGCACTATTCCTGGTCACTTTTTTATCGGATGTATCTTGTATGGGTGTTTCGGTTAGATATAACAACTCCAATAAGCGCATCACGTTTTGCTGTTCCCAACCAAAAGATTTAAAAAAAAACAACATTCGATACCAGATTGTAAAGTTGGAAAAGGACATTAGGGTTAGTGATTGGTGATTGTTTTTTTTTTGCACTATGTATCTATCAGTTATATTTCAGAAAATGGTTAAGGTGCAGATAAAGGTTAACATTGAACCCAACTCTTTTTGGTGTACCGTCGTCGGGCACACATTGATTGCTTTTATTTTAGAAATGAACAAATTACTCACTCCTTGACTGGAATACATATTTACGGCAACAATCACACACATATATTTATCTCAATGAACGCATGAAACTCTACCTTATTAGTTTTGGGCTTCAACCTGTATTGTTTCAACTGCAATTATCTGAACGAATTTGAACGAAATTGCTCAAAATATGGATAGTGTCGCGAAAAAAAAATATTTTCACAAAACTTATTTCTAAGAAAAGATGAAACTTATGACAAAGCATAATCCCTGTTTACCGACCAAAGGAAAAATAAGAGTGGTTGTACCTACGATGTATTGTTATTTGATGATGAGCAATATTTTGAGTAATGGAAAATGGTTTATTTATGCATACCAAACCGACCTTAGCAATCAAAACAATAATGGGTTGGGAAAATTAGGAAACAGATTGAAGAAAAACCATGAATAAGGATACCGAAAGTAAGGGAAATTAGTTCATGTTGTGGAGCGAATGACGCAAACTAGTGAAGATGATGTATCGAATAGTTTCAGAATGAAAACATGAATCAGCACTGAATGTTCGCTCTATAAGCTACAGTCAAACCAAAAAAACAAATAGGATTTTTATGGATCGAAGTCATATCACATTTTTTTTCCTTTAAAGATAAACTTCCGATGACTACGGTATCTAGCTTGATCAGGCGATTGATTTGCCATCAATGCGATTCATGTTCTCATTTTAATAAATTGCGAACAAAAAATAAAGATTTTCCTACTATACATCAACTTTATTATTCGTGAATCTCGATGTTCATAATAAAAGATACCGATGAAATACTAAAAAGCCAAACATAAGAAACGTTTGGCGTTTTAGTATTTCATCAGTTTCTAAGCCAATCTTTATTGAGAAGTTATTGAATGAAAAAAGTTTCCAAGTTTTCTTGATAGACAGATTAATTTTTGGTTTATTTTTAAAGGCAGCTAAATATACTCTCTGGAGCCATAGAACGAAAGTTCAAAATATCATTGTAGAAAAAGCGACGTTCATTCCTACACAAATATTTATCAGTGTCATTCCTAAAACATATTCTCGTTTAATAAATTTAAAAAATAGCAAATGTACTTACAAACAAGAATTACTTAGTTCTACCGATACATAAACCAATAGTTTCAAGAGAAATTTTACTTGCCTTTTCATCAGGAAAAATAGTTTTAAAAAAATCATAAGTGAATACTCACTATTAAATTAAATATGGAATATTTGTGTACTTACGCGCTCAAAGAGTCAGTTATTTTTTATACTTAGATAAATAGGAATCAATTTTCAGTAAGTCTACTTTGAAAACGATGGTGTAGATACGTTACGGATGATATGGGAGGGAGCTACTATTACATGTTTTCTTCTCACTCTGTTTTTGATGTTAAATACTACCAATGAAAAGACCCTAATGAAAATGAAAACCGTCACCGAAAAACTTGTTTAACAAATACTGTCACCAGTTGCAACCAGAATGAAAAGTTAATCCACTTATCTTCGTTTCTCATAAGGAACTGAAAGATTATTAAAAAAAACAGTGATGAGAAAACCTCGATACCAACTCACATACATCAGTTTTGAAACTTAAAAACTTTTCTAATTGCGATTGATCGATTTAATTGTTCATTGATTGGACATATCGGAATCTATCAGAATCATCAAATCTGCTCGGTCTCGTTAGATGATAAACATTTAACTCCTGGGAAAAGAACGCTAGCTAAATGATCGTAAACTCCGTGAAGAATGACGGTTGATGTAATTTCACGAATTTACAAATGATATAAATTTAAAATTTTTAAAACTTTAATCTGCACAATAAAGGACTGATTCAAAGATCTTATCATTCTCTTTCGAACAAAAAAAAAATTGACCACAATTACACACAGTCACGCACAATGAAAGCTTCTGGACCATAACAGAACGAATTTTGTGTTTATTTATCGAAATACGATTGCAGTTGTCCTGAATGTGTCTTTTTTTCACGCTAAAACTCAACATGCATTTAAAATTTTCAAAATAAATATAATAAAAACTGACATGAAACAATGAAAAAAGGCCAATACACCGAAATGTGCACCATTGGAAAAATTGGTGGAGCAAACTAAGCTGTAATCCAATTTATCTGAGTGACTTTACTTTCGCATTTTATTCAATTGTGAATCTGCCAAAAACCTGAATACTACATTTGATTGAAACTGTAAACTTCAACTATCCCTTAAAACTTTCAGATTCTGCCAAAATTTTTTGGAAGATACGATAATAAAAATTTCCTACGCGCCCGGATGGGAATGGAAAAAATTCTGGCAACCTTAGCTTAGACCTATTCTTAAGGAAATGCACATGTATCCAACTAGTCTACGTTACGATTGACGAATAAATAAATAAATAGATTGTTCACCCGAAAATTGATCCAGCAATCCCAATACCAACAAAAACTACTCCAACGGAATAGGAAGCGCATTTCGTTAAGCTTACCACTTACCAGTTAAAAATGTAAATGTTGGAATTCCGTATCTCATGGCTGTCATCGAAATGAACTCTTATGTTCTTGATGAAAAAGTTGGAGTTTTATTTAGAAGACTACTTATTTGCTGGGGGGTTAATTTTACACACTCTACAGCACTATTCCTGGTCACTTTTTTATCGGATGTATCTTGTATGGGTGTTTCGGTTAGATATAACAACTCCAATAAGCGCATCACGTTTTGCTGTTCCCAACCAAAAGATTTAAAAAAAAAACAACATTCGATACCAGATTGTAAAGTTGGAAAAGGACATTAGGGTTAGTGATTGGTGATTGTTTTTTTTTTGCACTATGTATCTATCAGTTATATTTCAGAAAATGGTTAAGGTGCAGATAAAGGTTAACATTGAACCCAACTCTTTTTGGTGTACCGTCGTCGGGCACACATTGATTGCTTTTATTTTAGAAATGAACAAATTACTCACTCCTTGACTGGAATACATATTTACGGCAACAATCACACACATATATTTATCTCAATGAACGCATGAAACTCTACCTTATTAGTTTTGGGCTTCAACCTGTATTGTTTCAACTGCAATTATCTGAACGAATTTGAACGAAATTGCTCAAAATATGGATAGTGTCGCGAAAAAAAAATATTTTCACAAAACTTATTTCTAAGAAAAGATGAAACTTATGACAAAGCATAATCCCTGTTTACCGACCAAAGGAAAAATAAGAGTGGTTGTACCTACGATGTATTGTTATTTGATGATGAGCAATATTTTGAGTAATGGAAAATGGTTTATTTATGCATACCAAACCGACCTTAGCAATCAAAACAATAATGGGTTGGGAAAATTAGGAAACAGATTGAAGAAAAACCATGAATAAGGATACCGAAAGTAAGGGAAATTAGTTCATGTTGTGGAGCGAATGACGCAAACTAGTGAAGATGATGTATCGAATAGTTTCAGAATGAAAACATGAATCAGCACTGAATGTTCGCTCTATAAGCTACAGTCAAACCAAAAAAACAAATAGGATTTTTATGGATCGAAGTCATATCACATTTTTTTTCCTTTAAAGATAAACTTCCGATGACTACGGTATCTAGCTTGATCAGGCGATTGATTTGCCATCAATGCGATTCATGTTCTCATTTTAATAAATTGCGAACAAAAAATAAAGATTTTCCTACTATACATCAACTTTATTATTCGTGAATCTCGATTTGAAAAAAAAAACTAAATACGTAACTTTTACAAGAAAGAAGGAAATAAATTTTAACCTTTTCGGTAAATATCTGTAATTTTTTTTTGAAGAAAAAAAAACAGAAATCAACAATGCCGAAATTGAAAAAAATAAAACAGCATCATTATGTTCATTCTGTACAAACTTAATAGGTAGTAGAGCCATTCAATAAATCATCTTGCAGTGGAAAATAAAAAAAAAACACTGTCCTCTTTTGAGCTCTGATGCTGGAATAATTTTAGAAAATTTATTATTTAATTGACCTTTAGATAGAATACACTGGACATAGTGAGATCAATTGATCCATAACCTATTTTGTTGATTAGCCAAGAAAGCGGTCTCTCCGCGGCAGGGATGAAAAGTCCAACAGCCCTTTGGAAGTTTTTTGTACTTTGTTCCCGAGGGTTGCCTCCGAATGCCATTCATCGAAATACTTGCTGAACAAAACAGAAAATAATACAAAGACATGTACTCTATGTATAAAAAAGAAGATAATTATATCAAACAAACCACCGTGAACCTCCGCCACATTGAAACAAGGCAACAATCGGTAAGTGTACTAAGTTATCAGCATAATTATTATAAAGTATATCATGAACAAAAAACCGGGCTGTGAAGCTTTTAGGCCATCACCTGCTGACCCCAAAGGGTAGTCAGCAAGGGACTTTTCAGTCAACAAACTTAATGTGACACATGCTTGGTACATTGGAATGCGACATTCAAGTGATCTAAATAAGAAAAACTTCTTTAAGAAAACCCATAACCACAAGTAGCATGTTGTTTCTCTAAAATCCAATGACTTCGATGTGTCGCCTGCGTTTTGCATTTGACCAGTGATCCTTGCACGTTCCCGATCTTATGAGGTACGCCTCACATGAACCGGAACTTTGACCAGCTGGCTTAGAACGCAAGGGAAACCAAAGAATTTCTTCAATTTCCAACATCAAGTTTGTGATAGGTTCAATATCACCTGCCGGGAGCTGGACATACACTTTCGCGCCACACCTAGCACTTGAACCGAGCTAAGTAATGAAGAGTTGTTTTTAGTTTCGAGGGTTAGACCTAATCAACGTGCTACTGCTCGATTGGTGTTCCTTCGAATATGCGCGGAGAAATTATAACGAAGTATAGACGAGTAGAAGAAATTCAAAAAGGGTACTTATCGGTTCGATCGCTCTCCCTATCGGGTGGATTATTCACGCTACTAACGACACGTGTGGGATTTGTGGGAGTTTTGTTTTAGTTAACCTTGAGCCAATGACGCTCTTGCTTATCTTGAAGAAGTAAAAATAAAGAAAAAGTAAAAGAAAACATAGTTGTAGACAGATTAAGTTGAAGCATATTGGTGACGTTAGGCTTAAGGAAGGTACGGATACAAATGCATGTTTCTTTTGGAACACGAGAACTGCTTTTCGGAATGAGTACTGACGAGGCATAGCTGGGAGTACACACTATTAAAATCATTCAGCAAAATACAAATTCTGGAAAGGGCTCCAGAGAATCAAGTATGGAACATTTGAAACAACTGAAATCAGCCTTAATAAAAGATACCGATGAAATACTAAAAAGCCAAACATAAGAAACGTTTGGCGTTTTAGTATTTCATCAGTTTCTAAGCCAATCTTTATTGAGAAGTTATTGAATGAAAAAAGTTTCCAAGTTTTCTTGATAGACAGATTAATTTTTGGTTTATTTTTAAAGGCAGCTAAATATACTCTCTGGAGCCATAGAACGAAAGTTCAAAATATCATTGTAGAAAAAGCGACGTTCATTCCTACACAAATATTTATCAGTGTCATTCCTAAAACATATTCTCGTTTAATAAATTTAAAAAATAGCAAATGTACTTACAAACAAGAATTACTTAGTTCTACCGATACATAAACCAATAGTTTCAAGAGAAATTTTACTTGCCTTTTCATCAGGAAAAATAGTTTTAAAAAAATCATAAGTGAATACTCACTATTAAATTAAATATGGAATATTTGTGTACTTACGCGCTCAAAGAGTCAGTTATTTTTTATACTTAGATAAATAGGAATCAATTTTCAGTAAGTCTACTTTGAAAACGATGGTGTAGATACGTTACGGATGATATGGGAGGGAGCTACTATTACATGTTTTCTTCTCACTCTGTTTTTGATGTTAAATACTACCAATGAAAAGACCCTAATGAAAATGAAAACCGTCACCGAAAAACTTGTTTAACAAATACTGTCACCAGTTGCAACCAGAATGAAAAGTTAATCCACTTATCTTCGTTTCTCATAAGGAACTGAAAGATTATTAAAAAAAACAGTGATGAGAAAACCTCGATACCAACTCACATACATCAGTTTTGAAACTTAAAAACTTTTCTAATTGCGATTGATCGATTTAATTGTTCATTGATTGGACATATCGGAATCTATCAGAATCATCAAATCTGCTCGGTCTCGTTAGATGATAAACATTTAACTCCTGGGAAAAGAACGCTAGCTAAATGATCGTAAACTCCGTGAAGAATGACGGTTGATGTAATTTCACGAATTTACAAATGATATAAATTTAAAATTTTTAAAACTTTAATCTGCACAATAAAGGACTGATTCAAAGATCTTATCATTCTCTTTCGAACAAAAAAAAAATTGACCACAATTACACACAGTCACGCACAATGAAAGCTTCTGGACCATAACAGAACGAATTTTGTGTTTATTTATCGAAATACGATTGCAGTTGTCCTGAATGTGTCTTTTTTTCACGCTAAAACTCAACATGCATTTAAAATTTTCAAAATAAATATAATAAAAACTGACATGAAACAATGAAAAAAGGCCAATACACCGAAATGTGCACCATTGGAAAAATTGGTGGAGCAAACTAAGCTGTAATCCAATTTATCTGAGTGACTTTACTTTCGCATTTTATTCAATTGTGAATCTGCCAAAAACCTGAATACTACATTTGATTGAAACTGTAAACTTCAACTATCCCTTAAAACTTTCAGATTCTGCCAAAATTTTTTGGAAGATACGATAATAAAAATTTCCTACGCGTATGCCGAAGTACTTTGAATACTAAGAAAACTAGAAAATTCAATCGGCTTCCAAATCGAGCAAGAATTGTAAATCTAATGGTCGTTGGTTAATTTGGGACAACTTTAACGATGGAAAAATGAAATTTAAGAGCCCCTTACCTTACAGTCGAATGTGTTTTGTTTTGTCAAGTTCATGAGAGCTGTTCTGTTTGGATATAATCATGAATATACACAAGTAATTGTAAAGATGGCATTCAGTGCATAAAACGAAGTGTACCTACTGTTTCGAAGGGTTTTTTTTACTGTTCTAGGTTGATACCTATTTGCGAATATTATCTGAAGGGATCAATCTCGCACAGCAACATAGTTCGGGAATTTATGGTTCAACTGGAATAGTTCCTCTGTTCGAACGAAACGTATAATAGAACGAAAATGAAGATGCGGTTATTGGTCTGGTTCATTGATAATCTGTCGGCCGCTTACACCTAAGATAAGAACGGTTAGTAATCGTACGTGTGTGGATGCATAATTATGCTCTTGTGAGTTTGTTACCAGTTTTACATATGAGCCAAATACAAAGCTACCCTAACATTTCTTAGAACAACTTTCTCATCGTGGATTACAATTTATGATTTGAGTAACGTGTGCTTCTCTACAGGAATTGAAAACGAATCTGAACAATTCTCTCCTATATAATTTCTACAGTTTGAAGTTCAACCTCACAAGAATTAGCGTTTGAAAAGATGTCCAAAATTGCAGATCGAAGAAAAATATGGGTGGCACTGACAGTAAACTATTGAGCAACTAACAATTTCTCCATGGTCTCGCCATATTTTTCTTCATGGTATTTGTTTTTGAAATTTCCCTATAATGAATTATGTTACCTTAGTTGTTTGCTTTACAATATCTGAAAGCTTGCGCTTTACACCTTTAAATCTTCTTCATATTATCCTAGAAAGGAGAAAAAAGAGGGATAGAAATCTCCCTGCTACAGTACGATCATACAAACGGCACGCAAAAATAGTGAAAGCTTTTTTGTTTTCTTTATAGGTAGGTAATACGTTTAAAGAGTGAAATTTTGATGACATACCCAACAAATTGGTAGCAACGTTTGTGTGTTTCCGAGTATGGGTTTTTTATCTCTTGCGGTGCAGCGCTGCAGGTTTCTCGGATGAGCGAAACCGGAGTGCGTCCAGCTACTCGTCCTATCAGTGATAGCAGCAGTTGTAGCCATATCATTTGTGATACTAGGAAATCATTGCTTATTTGTTCGCTCATAGTTTCGTGACGCGATGTAATTAGACGAAAACGACACAACCTGTCGGATATATAATGTGTACGGCTATGATTAACGACAATCATCATTGGCTGCCTCTACGAAATAGAAAACAAGAAACTACTTTCGACCAAAGGTTGTAATATCGGTTTTTGATTTGATGGTTATTTTGGAAACTAATAATTACTTGGTTTTGTGTACTTGTTTTCAATTTTAGCTTAGTAGAATGACTCCAATAATATTCCAAACAGAAACTATACATTTAACCATTCTTATTTGACCGAATGATTGAAGTAATGTAAAGCGGCATTGAAATAACTATTTCGTCCAAAATAATCATCGATCCTATGTAATTACATGAAGTTTTGAACTAAACCAATTATCCTGTAAGCTCTATTCATGGTCGATACAACTTTAATGTTTTTTTTTAATCCTGAAGTGAATAAATTAAAATTGTCAAGTCTCAGCTTGGCACGCGCAGTTATTTTTGTTGCCGTTAACATTATGGCCGAAATGATGTGACATTTGAATTCCACGCAGGGGTTATCTTACAAACTAGTCCAATAATATCAATATCTAGTGCACTTGATAACTATAATGTATCCATAAATTCTCTTGGTTCTGCAGAAAGAAAAAGCTTAGATATGAGGCGCACCTCAAAAACAACCGAAAATCTATAAATTACACTTTAAGGCCCTACGAGTCTCCTATAGATTACTTTTTTTTTCATATGGTACACCAATTACGTGGTACAACTACATTGATAAGTTACTAAAGAAGAATAAAAAATTGCCACTTGCTTGTTGTAGTAGTAGTAGTAGTTGAAGAAGTGTATGAGAGGCGTCGCCTTCGGTTCACGCCATGGAAGTCCGTCCATCTGTTCCTATGATAGCGAGGATCGACTCTCCTCAAGGAAACAGCAACGGCATGGCAAAGTTCAGCAGAGTTCCCGGACCGGTCTGTAGCACCAATGCAGTTGGATGTGCAGTCGATAGAATCGGTGATGGTTGTGGTGCTGCCGCTAAAGCTGGTGTCTGTGGTGCTGCTTGGGCCAGTGTTGCCAGACTGGCCGCCGGTGTTGGTGCTGGCGGTGCTAAAAGACTCTGCTGAATTGATCACCGGAACCGGGGCGGCAACATTCCCAACATCGGGGGTCCCGGCAGCATCATGCTCATCCCCGGAACGCCCGGAATTTGCGTTATTAGACCACCTGGGCGATAGATTTGGCGAATTGTTTGTTTTTTTTTTTGTATCGTTTCATCAAACATCGCAGGGTCACGACAGAAAGACAGAGAGAAAGAAGGAAGAGAAAACAGAACATAGCTATTATTAGCGCGCTGGACAAAAGAATAACTTCGTTTAGCTCGTGGGCGACAAAGCAAACGAATGTGGTCTTATCCAAATTATTTCAATCAAGTCAATACTAAGTTTATTTTTCACAATATAAACTGTAAAATGGACCGGTTGGCATCTCAAAATATAATTATTTGTAATAGGTACTTGATATATAGATACGATCATAGAACAAAAGAAAGGTAAATGGTATACTTAAATAACTAGAGAAAGGGATATACATAATGCAAATAAGGAGATTGTACAGGGCAAGGAAGAGTATCAAATGATAACAGGAAATGGGAAAAGACTAGTACATATCATTATTAGTACAGAATACATATCAAAAGTAAAATATAATGAAAATTATGAATTATCTAAAGGTACAAGGTGTGATAATAACGGTTAGTATGAAAAAAAGTGACACAATTGAGCAATCACGTGAGCACACACACAGAAACACGATATGGTTGTTTTTTTTTTAATTTGTTACTCGAACAGCAAAACAGCAGTGAAATGTTCAACATTACGTATAGGATATATTTAAACAGTGTTACACAAACGGGTTTCGAAAACACATGCCATATTTAGAACTAGAGATAAAGGTACAACAAAATTCAAACAACGAGTAAATAGCGAGGCAACTGGAGAATACTTATTGGAATGGCAACGCTGCTGAAAGTAGTGGTAAAAAGAGTAACAATGTCTTTGAGATTAGAGATTGGTCGCGCAGGAAGATGCCTTTGAATGTATTTAATTTTTTTTATTTATGAATTTCGTATTTCCGTTTATGACCTGCATCATACTGAAACTACTAATTAGGGTGTGTGTCAATTTTGAACTTTTTTTCGAATTTAAAAATTTCTGGGGTTGGAAAAGTTTAGCTTTCTTTGTCAAAATACACTGGATTCTTGGAAATGAGTACAGATAAGTATTGTTGAAAACGCAGATTTCAGTGGTGGAATCGAGTTATCTTTATTCATGTTTCGGCAGTCTAGTCATTACATAACTAAATACACAATTTAATAGCGATTGCTATTGTCTCACTCTCCACGTATCATCTTCCCTTACCGGGAAAGTACTCATTTCGGAATGAGTACTTTGATACTCTTACCCAGAATATCTGGTAACACTGTTGTGTTACCACGAACCCCATTTGAATAGTCTCGCTTAACCGTGTAATGATGTAAACATTTGTACCGCGTTTATCATCATCACCTGTCATCAGCAATCATTGATCCATTGTTCTCGATTGCGAATTCGACATAGCAAGAAGAACCAAAACAAACAATGTTTTTGTTCTGCCCGTGAACGCAGAAGTCTGCTGATGTTTTGGACACCGGAGGAAACCGTAAGTTTCAACAAGTATAAATGTATAATTGGCATTACTGCTCTCGACGCACTCTCTCCTTTTTCTTCAAACTCTACACACTTTATTCTCTCTCACTCTCTTACGATTTTTTTAACGATTATCTCGAAAGAAGCAGGTCCTAGACATCCCCGCTTTTTTTAAACCACTTCTGAGTGGTCAACCAAGTTGACCATTTTACTCGAAATGAGCTATGCTTTTGTCCGGTTGTTTCGATACCAGTGGTTGTATTTGGTTGAGAATGAATTGAACAATCTTCTCTCGCTCAACGCTTTACTCGAAAGCAAAGAATGCTTTGAGGCAGCGAAAACCGTAGCAAAGCAACCGAATGTTGAGAGAGTTCGTTCAATCAGCGAATGAATAGTGTCTCTCGGAGCAGATCCTCCTCATCAGGGGAGGTTTGAATGAATGTATAGAGTAAGGTGGGGTAAAAGTACGAGTCGGGTAAAACTACGTTTTAAGATTATCACAAAATGAGAACAGCAAAATTCAAAACTCTGGCGTGGATTGACAATGATTTGGATTGCCTACATCCAGAAATAAATTTTTCGTAGAAGTTGAAAATACTCCGAAAAATGAGGTAAAGTAGCATTTTTGCATAAAGGATGTAATTTTTAAAATAACGGCAAACATGTTTGAGCAATCAAAGTTTTGGCTTTCAATGAAAGTGTTAATGTGTCTATTTTATTGTTTTCAACAACTATTGAATGCCGAAGAAAGAATTTCATTAATGTGTCTCTGTTTTGCACTATAAATTATAAATCAAAAGTGTAGGGAATGAGGAGTTGGCATTAAATAATAAACACATTTCGGTTTTATCGTTTTGAATTCAGTAATAATTACGTGAAATTGATTACTTGTAGCTCCTCTTATTGAGTAACATTTCAGTTGATGTAGTATTACATGTAAATGGGTAATGTATTCTGACCTTGTATCAATTTACCCAGTTGCGGGAAAATATAGCGAGAGCGTGTAATAGAATTGAATGTGATTCAGTTAAGCAATTTTGTGAGTAACAGTCGCGTTCTAATTTGTTTCGATATTTTTAAATAAAAGATAGTGCTAAATACGCGCATGGTCACTACAAAAAGAAACCTTAAAAGGGCAATAAAAGTACGAACTGCAATTGGGGCAAAAGTACGAATGATATGCAGTTTTAATTTTTTTTTAAATGCACTGGAAACATCAGCGTATATTTTTGTACCTACAAAAATCAGCTCGCGCAAAAAATTTTGCTGAAATACGACGAGGACTGGATTTGTAAACCAGATGAATATGGACAACCAGTGGAGAACTCCAAATTCGCTTATATTGCTCGCCTTTGTATATGATTTGTATCAGAAATGATCACAGAAGCTGCTGCTGTAGGCAAAGATTGATATAAAATAATTTTCCTCTCAACTTCATGCAGAAATGTGGAATTTTGAATGATCGTACTTTTACCCCACATCATTCGAACTTTTGCCCCAGAGGTGGGGTAAGAGTACGTTTCGATAGCAGTTAAGCATTTTCGTTACTGCTATCAAATGCGTCGATCGATTATCTTCGTAATTTTTAAGAAGAGAGATAAAAGTCTAAGGAATCAAATGCTGCTCTTGGTTTTTTGGAAAAACATCTGCAAAATTTTCTAAAAATAGGATAGCACTAAGGTCGTACTTTTACCCCACCATACTCTAAGCATCGTCTCTTGTATTGCAATGCGATGCCTCGGAGCGTGTTTTTTGAATGCCTCTGATAAGATCACTGTTCTATACGTACACAACAATCGTTAAAAAAAAAGAATCCAGTGTAAATGTGTATTATTTTTCCAGATAAAAAAAAGATTGATTAGCGGGTTTATATTAAACATGTCAATGTTTTCTTCAAATGCGGTGCAAATTGAATTATATGGAGCATTTTTCAAAAATTACTTTGGCTTTAAAATGTTTGAAAAGATGAATCTGCATTTAATTGTCTATCCTAAGCAAAAAAAAATAGTAGCCAGATGACATGGTTCAAATAACCAGATTATATGGTTTTGCAACTTGAGTATGGATGAAATCAGGAGTTTTTAGGCTATTCAATTAAAAAAACAAACAACATTCAAAGACATCTCGGGCGGAGACTGAAAATTGAACTTTTTAATTTAATTTGAAAGATGCGATTCCCTTAACCATACTGATCCAAAAAGGCGATAAAATGATACCAAAACAAAAAGTGTAACAAATTAAAACTAATAATAAACTAAAGTTCAATACCCAGTAGTTGCAATAGAAATTAAAATCACATTACACCACCAGTTAAAGTACGGCATTGTGAAACAAAACAAAATACTTAAATTAAAAACAAAACTAAAATGAAATATATAAAAAATGCAACTTACGTTGGGAGAGAGAAAACACACAGCAATAATATGTAGATAACTTCAACTAACCTTTGATGGTGGGCTAGTTTTTATTAATTGGTTTTTGCTCATGAAAAGGGTTTGGATTTTTTTTTGGAAAACGTTTCTATCAAGTAGAACAGAGACAATTGTTGGCCAAGTTCGATTCCTATTGGTTTTTCACGTTACTAGCAGTAGCCTTTGTTTGGATGAAATTCTATTCATTAAAAAAAGTTGCTCTATGGATGTTAGAAGTTGCTGTAGGATTTTTTTAAGCATCATTTGATTCAAATATTTCAAGTGTTATGATAACAATGTGGAACGAATAGAATGAATGAAAATACATGGGTAACACAACAAGCAAAAACATCAATGTTTATATAATACAGTGAAAGAATTCTTATGTTTAAAAAAGAGTATGTTCATAAAGGTTTGATTAGTAACCACACCAAAACCAGAGTTTAAACAAATGTGCAGGTATTCGTATTAATAAAAAAATAAAAAGAAACTAATTTAATGATTGTTTTAAGTCAACGGTTTTAACGGCTTCCTGTTATGTTATTACATACTCGAGAGTACGAACTCAAGAGAAAATTACATTTTACTGTGCGGTTAGTACTATTTAAAAAAAACCTGTGCCAGTACTAAGATGACCAAACAATTAAAATTAGACTCCGGAATGTTAACTACAGACTGACTGAATGAAAGAACTTATTCGAAAATAGAAAACCCAACTTATCACCACCGAACAACATGACCAAGATATAATGTATGTAGATTGGTACCGTCGACACTACGCGTTAAAACAGAATTGCGCCAGTTTAGTCAATGATAATCTTGTTCTGTACTCACCATTCAAACTAAAATTAAGAAAAAAGACGAAATAAACAAAGTTTAAATATGAAACTGAGCAGACAGGAGAACGGAAAATGAGGTGGATTCGAACTGTTGACTGCGTTTTTAATAGATTTTTTTTACTAGCTCTTAAATTTGAGTAAGTAGAATAACAAAATTTGTGAGTTTGGCTTTTATAAGTTAAATAAGAAACGTATATTTAGAATTAAATAATTCAGTTGTTATATTATTATAGTCTGGTTTGTTCGATGCTAGGCTCAAAGAAGAGTCATAACCTTCAGCAGATTTTTCAGTGTGATGGGGGCTTGAATCAAACATACGATCAGTGTAACATTTCACTCAATGTGGGTAGAAGATACTGGAAAATTGGTAAGGCGAAAACACAGAAATGAACTGAGGTGGCGTTGCAACCTAGGATAAGAGAGCAAGAAAAGACCTATCGCCTCGAGTTCCGTGTAGGGTAAAATTGACCTAACGCTCCTTTTTTCAACTCACAACATAGGTTCACAACATAGTTCGATTCTATGAACTTAAAGTTAAGTTCCCTTTTTCCTCCTTGTGATTGTTTAAAACGGAGTTCGAACTGCTAACTCAAAACTGATCCCTTTTTATCCTTCGGCGAGGGAGCAAAGCTGAGTTCGACCTTATGAACTTAAAAGTTGTACTCTCTTTGTTGGACTGAAAACACTTAGCGAGTTCACTTCGAACCGGAACAGCAACCAACGAACACGTCGCAAAATTTTGTCGTTCCGGAACAATTACCGGAAGCCCATGAAGGAACGCCATAATGAAATGTCCGCCGTTATCAGCGTAAAATTGTGTCGGCAGATAGAAACGCACCATATGCGTGCCTCGGGTAAGTTCGACGAAGTAATCTGATATAGATGCTGGCTAGGATACGCTTTAGCATTATTATTTAGTACTTGTCGTCATTTCGTCTTGAGTGTGTAGTCAATCCTACCAATAGAGTGGAAAAGAAGCCAAAGATGCGTGTTTAACTTTAAGAGTGTAAGCTGTCAAAGGAAAACACATGAAAAACGTAAACAAGGAGGAAATAAAACAAAATAGTACAGCGATAAAATTCACCATAGTGGTCATATCAACTCTTATTCACAACTCCTATCTCAACCTCCCCTCGGTGCCGGCTGGGATGCGAGTAACCTAAGCGGAGATCGGGTACCCAACCTCGGTGGATGCTTTAGTCGCATGCAGACTGAGAAGGTGGCCGCACGCGTCTGTTCCCCAGATCAGGGCGGCGTGCAACAAAAACCGAGCGTTTGTTCTCCAGGTCAGGGGCGGCTCAAACAGCGTCTGTCTCGCAGCGAGCGGCTGAATTTATGAAATGCGGCTACCGCCAGCTAAGTTCAAGAGAGCAGCCCCATCGCGGGATAGGGACCTTAGGCTAACAACCTACTGCTGCCGATTTATAAAATTGATACGGAATCCGAAAGAAATGACCGAGCCGCCTCAAGCTAGAAATTCTGGGACTGGGCGAAGTCCGTTGGCTTAACACTGTAGAACACAAGCCACAGTCTGGGCAAGCCCTGCTTTACTCTAACATACGAGGAGAACATGCTACTTGGGAACGAGGAGTTGGTTTCCTGTTGAGCCCGCAGATCAATGCGACCCTCATTAGGTGGGAACCGATAAACGAAAGAATAATCGTAGCCAGATTCAGAACACGGATAGAAACCTTCCGATTGTCCAGTGTTATGCGCCAAAAAAACGTTGCCGATTTGCAGGAGAAAGAACAGTTTTCAAGTCAACTGAACAGCGTGGGTGAGGAAATTCCAAAGGGTGACATTCAAATCCACTTTAACGCAAAAATTGGCTACGAAAATCAGGACCTTGAGCGCATCATGGGGCGCCATGGTTTAGGACAGATGAGCGAAAACAGAGAGCTGTTTGTAGAATTTTATGGTAACAACAACATGGTGATCAGTGGATCGCTCTTCCCCCATAGACCAGTACATAAGGTCACTTGGGTATCCCGATGGTCGAACAGAAAATCAAATTGACCACATCTGCATCAGCCGAAAATGGAGAAGGAGCATTCTTGATGTCACAAACGAAGCGCAGATTGCATCTCACCATCACCTCGTTCTTGGCAAGATACGACTGCGAGTCGCGCGTGACCAGCGGCGCGAAGAGAAAATTGGGTGTCGATACGACGTCCGCCGGTTGGAGAATCCAGAGGTGAAAAGGGCATACGTTGAACAGCTAGAGTCCCGAGCCTCGGAATTGCCGACAGACGGAACATTCGAAGAATCAAGAATGCCTTTTTCACGACGAGCCATGATACTCTTGGTAAAGTTTGTGGAAGAAGAAGTGAATGGATGTCGGATGAAACTTGGAGGATGGTCGATGATCGGAGAAAGGCGAAAGCCGAAATTGAGCAGGCATGTACCGGGTCAGCCGAAGCAGCCGCCCGCTTACGATGTTCGGAACTGGAAAACGCAGTTAAACGAGCTTGTAGACGAGACAAGAGAGCCTGGACAAATTCACTAGCCGAAAGGAAGAAAGAGTCGGTTTTTTTTTTTTGGTAACGAAGAACGATGCACCTAGTCGAGTCAAGTAACTTTTGGTACATCGAAATCTTTGATAATGGAGGAGAAAATGTGGTCAACTAAAATTAATATTAAAATGTGCGGATCATACCACAAATGAGATGTCAATCACCAGAAAATTGCGAAAGTCAGAAAGCATTTTTTTTCTCGGGATCTAGAATTTAAATTGAAGGAACAATAATAAGTGTCGGTCGTTAACGAGGAGAGTCGAATTAGTGTGACAGTAGAGTGTCCTAGCAAAGACCGAAGACGATTCGGAGGGAGACCTTGTTGCCTAACGGCTACGAAATCGTAAAGAAGTTCGTCGAGAAGGTCTTTAAAAGTATGTCCGCGCAGTTTTTCTCATATTTCATACAATTTCCTCCTTGAGTCATGCTCAAGCGGAGCTCTCGACAATATATCGCTTTAGATTAACATAATAAAACAATTTCAAAGCAGAGGAAACCGTAAAAAATGTGTTCTAAAAATGATAAATATGAGTGTGATATGATGCCCTGACACACGCACATGAGAAAAAAACACAGCTTTCGAAAATCTCGTATTAAAATACATGCAACGCAATCTACCAATTAAGTATGGGCTTTATTCGTTTAAATATTTATCATACATGAGTAATATTTTATTTGGTACCTTGCTTTTAGAGTGTAAGAGTTATTATGCCACAGTGATGTAGAATCTTGCTCTTTGCTGGCGCTTTCACTATTCAGCGAACGAAATGAAAACAATTTACAAATAGTCGGCATACCGTTTTGTTTTGCCATGATGGATATCCGCGTGAGTATTTACCAATTCATTTGCCCAAAGTTGTTAAAGCTGAAGTTAGAATTCCAAACTTTAATACATATACCAAACTCGTGGTAAAACACAAATTGAAACGTGAATAGGGTGTTAGAAAACCGTACTAAGTAAGAAGAAAACCATCTATACGAGCACATTATAAAAGGTTTCAAAAATTTAAAAGTGCAATAACGAGAAGTTCAAATAAGACAAAACAACACTCACGCAACAAACTTTTATTTTCTAAATCTGAATAGTAAGATAAAAGTCCCAAACGACCAAACCAAATTTGGCCTATCAACAAAACCAATCGCGAAAAGCAAACTTATGGACTGACGTCCAATGAAAATCAAAATGTAATAATAGAGCGAATATCAAATGTAAACTATATGTAAAAAAACTCACATGGCTGCAACAAATGGAGTCGATTGAGATGTTGATTTTCGTGAAATGACAGTCATACACGCACGCACGCACGCTTCTGCCGATCTCAACCAATCACTTTGTTTGTTATAGTTCGCCAAAAATCCTGATTTTTTTGTTTTCCAAATTCTAGTCTTTTTTGGCCAAATATCGAAAGGAAGCAAAATTTTGATTTGGAACAGCAAAACGAAGTCGAAAAGCATGTTTTTGACAGATTTAATTTGAAATTAATTGCATATTTCCTTATCAAGTACCACACTTTGAATGGTGGGATATATATTAAAAGATTAATATGTATTCATCACGGTTACAGTTTTTTCTTGTATGTAGATTTAATTATTCACTTTTATGGTTGACAGAAGTTCCCCTCACAGATGGACGTGAAAAGGTTGAAAGATTTTCTCAAATAATTCCTATGGAGGAAAGACAAATAGAAGAGAAATGCATGTAAATAGCAGTAGACCTTAGGGATCAACGGAATATCTCACACATACACTTAGCAACAACAAAGATTTGAAGAGTCAACCAATCAGTTAGATTTTTTTTAACAGATTAAAAACACTAGTTAGCTGTGCTTATGATATCAAACTAAAGTTTATGTAGGTATAATGAATGTTTGAAAGATGAACTCTAACACATTGTGTTGCCTCTAATCTAATTTTATATATAAGAAATTGGATTTATTCAAATACTGTTGTCATTGTCGCATGTGAACTGAGATAGGGAACTCCGTACGCGTCTGTTCTCCATGTCAGGGGCGGCGTCAACTAAGTCCTGGTGGTTATAGGGACTCAAAACAGCAACATCACGACGATCCTCCTGCGAGATAGTGGGGTTAACTGCAGATGCAGAAGCGCGTGATCAGGTGGTGGCCGATTGACTTCTGAACGTGCCTTCAACATCATCATCATCAGCGTACACAACCCTCAGATTGAAGCGAATTAAGCTGGAACGTGAATACGACTGCTGCTCAAAACATGGGGCCCTATTACATAAAACTCCATTCACTGTCGAGCCGAGCGAAATGTCGTAAGGAGTGTTCATTTTATAAAACGGACACCTAGACGATAAAAAGTTGACGTTTAACCCCAAATTTGATGAAACTGGTTTCATCGTGTATAAAAGTTTGTTGACAAAGCACTGAAATATTTTTTTTGTGAGAAAGCGACTGGATTTCGTAAAATGGGATGAATTTATAAAGAAACCCGTGTTTTTATAATTCAAAAGTACTGCTCAGATGGACTATCGTGTAGAAATACTGCAAAGCTTGTGAAACGATCGAAGTCTGCGGTTTATCAAATCATCAGGAAGTTTGGAGAGCACCATACTCTTGAAGATTTGCCAAGATCCGAAACCAGAGAGCCCACAGTGAATCCACAAATCGAGAAGAAATATGTTAAGATTTTGTTGTCACATTAACACAACTCTGTTCGAAGATTTGCCAAGAAACTGAAAATTTTCGTTGGGACCGTCCGAAACATAAAACGAAGAAACCACATTAAGACCTACAGGAAGCAGAGACATCCTAAATAAACAGAGCGCGGAACGGCACGAACGAGCGAAGCAGCTATGTCGGAGACTGGATACGATTTTGAAGAAGCAAAGTAACCGTTGCGTTTTGATGGACGATGAAACTTATTGCAAACTGGACACAGCCGCTTTTCCTGGGCCGCAATTTTCCAACGCAATTGTTGGTAAGGAGGTACCTCATGATAAGCGATCCATTAAAATCGAAAAGTTTGCCAAAAAGTGCTTGTTTGGCAAGCTATCTGCTCTTGCGGAGAAAGAAGTTCGCCATATTTCACAACAGGTACCATCAATGGTGAAAATTATCGTAAGGAATGCATCGAAAAACGCCTTGTTCCTCTTTATCGTCATCATACAACCCCACCATTGTTCTGGCCTGACCTTGCTTCCACACACTACGCTTCAGCTACTCTCAAACTACTGAAATCTTTTAAGATATGTTTTGTTGAGAAAGAGGACAATCCGCCAAATTGTCCTGAGCTGCGCCCGGTAGAGCGTTACTGGGCAATCATCAAACGCAATCTTCGGGAGGATGGTAGAGGAGCACAGTCCATCGACGAGTTCAGGAAAATGTGGACAAAAGCCAGCCGAAAAGTCAAGCCGGAAACTGTAAAGAGGCTTATGAGGGGAGTTCGAGGAAAAGTTTACCAATTTTATCTTGAAAACTTTTGGCTAAATTTCTCACTTTCATCTTGTTCTGGATTAGTTGTGTAATGTTAAACAGAAAACTCTATGTAATTTGGTCAACAAATGAATATAACATCGTCAAAAAAAATGTCCGTCTTATAAAATGAACACTCCTTATTACGGTAGTCGAGTGAAATTGATTGAATTAATTTGAGTACTCGAATGACGACTATCATGTTCAAATTTTTCGCAGTCGACTCAGTCAACTATTTGACTGAAGTTTGAATCGACTCGACTACTGTAATATCAAAATGGTTCACTCGAGTAAAATGACTCGTGATTCGTCTTATGTAATAAGGCCCATGATATCAAGATTGTCGTCGGAGATGTTAACGCTCAGGTCGGCCAGGAGGAGAAATTTAAACCGACAATTGGAAGGTTCAGTACGGACCAGCTGACCAACGAAAACGGCCTCATACTTATAGGGCCCTATTTCATTATACGAGTCACGAGTAATTTTACTCGAGCGAGCCATTTTGGTATTACAGTACTCGAGTCGGGTAGCTCGACTGAGTCGACTGCGAAAAAATTCTACCACCTGCCAACGAATGGCCGCACGTAGTACCGTTTTCAAGCAACGCCTCCCACACAAGTACACATGGAGATCACCGTACCGAACGCAACCAAAGATCGACCACGTTTTGATAGACAGCCGGCACTTCTCGGACATCGTCGACGTCAGATCCTGTCGAGACACAAAACATCGAGTCAGACCACTATCTTATGATAGTGAAGATGCGCCCAAAACTCTCCGTAGTGAATAACATACGAATCCGACGAACGCTTCGGTTAAACATCGCACAACAGAAGCAACCTGAGGTCGCGGCTGCCTACGCGCAATCGTTGAAGCAGCGCTGCCGACAGAGGGCGAGCTTGGCGAAGCTTTTCTCGAGGACTATTGGGACACCGTCAAGACAGCTATCACAAGCGTTGCGAGCGACGGAACGACTGGTTTGACGAGGAGTGTAGGAGAGTGATGGATGAAGAGAACGCCGCGCGGACGGCAGTAGTGCAAACAAGAACCCGTGGAACTGACAGAGGAAGAAGCAGCGATTCCAAATTTTCCAGAAGAAAAGCGCCTTCTGGAGGAGGAGCTGGATGAGCTTGAACAACCAGAGGTATGAAGTATTCATCGAATCCCATGTAAATCGAAAACCAAAGATGGAACGCACATCTGATGAACTTTTCTGCACGCTTGGTGAATTCTGCCGCACACTTGGTGAATTTTGCTTACACTTGATGAATTCTGTCGCACATCTGATGAATTTTGCTGCACATCTGGTTAATTTCTGCCTGTTTCAGCACACACTTCAGTGTGCTACCAATGTGCTTTCTTCACGTTCAAATCCTTCATATCTCTGGAAGCAACTGCATCATTCCCAAAAACCCGAAAGTACTGGCGCATCCCGCAAAGGCTTTGTGTTGCAAGCCGAAATGTGCTAAGATAAGGACGGAGGCAGCACTACGATGAACACCTGAACGGCGCACATGCAGAAGACCAAGGCGGTAGGAGAATGTACAAGCCGCATACGGCACAATCGACCGTGACGAGCTATGGAAAGTCATGGACGATAACGGCTTTCCCAGGAGCTGATTAGACTTATGAAGGCAACAATGGATAGAACGCAGTGCTGTGTGCGGATTTCGGGTGAATTGTCCAATTCATTCGAATCGCGCAAGGGACTTCGACAAGGCTATAGTTATCCTGCATGATATTCAAAGTGGCTCTAGAAGGTGTTATTCGCAGAGTGGTGGGCAAAATGCGGGGCACGATTTTTGTCAGATCCAGTCAACTATCTGCTTTGCCGACGACATTGACGCTGATTCCGCATGTCCAAGGATAACAAGGTCACGATAGTAGCAACGTGCTGGTGATAATCCAAGACATTGGATCTTATTCTACGCCGCGCATGATTTTTTTTCCGGGATTTATTCATCCCAAGCCGCGCATGATGATAGTTGAGTCACCCGAGTGAATCCATTCCAGGAGTCTCTTCAGGTGAGCAACGTTACTTCGGATGGACTTTGGGAATGAAACTCTGTCACTTCACTTACACCGACCTTAGACCAGTTGTTCTCTACGGGCACGAGACGTGGATATTTCTCGGGGAGGACCTGCGCACACTTTGAGTATTTTAGCGACGAGCGAACCATCTTTGGCTGCGTGCAGGAGAACGGAGTGTGGAGGCAAAAGATCAACCACGACCCCGCGCGACTCTACGGCGAACCCAGTACCCAGAAGGATATGAAGGCTGGACGGATAAGCTGTGCAGGACATGTTGCGAGAATGCCGGACACCTGTCCTGCAAAACAGGCGTTCGCTGTGCTCGGATTCAGCGGAACGAGACGAGCAGGGCGCAACGAGCGAGGTGGATAGACCAAGGGGAGCGTGATCTGGCGAATGTGGGATGTCCGAGATATTGGAGAACGGTTGGACCGAGGGAATTGTTGGAATTATGTTCATCAAGTTATGTCATGAAACGGAAAACAATGTAATTAAAAAATAAATAAAATGGGCAAAAATTTAAAGACGGTACTGCGGGGAAGTGCAAACGATAACATTCCTCTGTTGAAAAATATATAAAATATTTCTACTATTAGAGAGCAAGTTCACTCGTGTTGGGGTAAAGTGGTAGAAATTTTGACACTTGTAGCACATTTTGAAGATTTTACTAAGAGAAAATGTTTTCAAGATGCTTGGCAGTCATTTTTTTTACAATTAGACCAAATTTACGTGTTTGAAGTTGTAGGCCCGCATATGACCTCAAACGTCGATAAAAAAAAACACAGCGGTTCTTCAACTGAACACAAAAACCCCGAGAAAAACTTAGGATATAAGTTAAGGCCTGTCGAGTCGTAGCAAGAGATTTTTGAGTGAATTCCGGTAGAATAAGAAATGTAACGAGGATCGTTCATGGATTTTGGCAAACAAGAAAAGACAAATGCAACAATTTGGGTAATTGTTCATCACACGGTTATATATATGTATATTCAAACAAATGATTTTTTTTATAATGTTGCTGTAGGACTACATACAGAGTTTGATGGAGCTTTACTTTAGTACTAAGGTAGAAAATAGTCTACCGTTTAAAAATGGCAAAAAGACAGAACAAAAGTAATGGATAAATAGCAGCTAGAAAGGACAAACACACTGTAAGTCAAATGAGAGGATGTTAAATACAGACCTAAAAGCTTTAAATCAGACAAAAAATTAACAGAAGGTTACCGGACTTGTTTTAATATATCATTAAGTAAAACTGTTCTTACATCACTATGGCATAATGTGCATAATCAATCGGAATGCGGATCAATCGAAATGGAACATATAGGTACTAAGATCTAGGTAAATAAGATGCGAAGGTGTTATTGGTATATTGAGTGAAAATAAACTGTTCAATTGTTAAAACCATTTTTGTAAGTCAACTGTTAGATGAGACAGTGCGCGATGGTAGCAGATATCTTTTCAACGGAATAAAAAAAATAAAACTTACATCGGTTTAGTGTGTGACACAGATAGGTGTATTTTGAAGAGTGTTTTGTGTAGGTGTTTCTTTATCGATTAATTTTATCAAATAAAAAAAACTAAACTGAAACATAACTCGCGATGAGTATGATTGTACAGTTGTTGAGACTACACGTGTACAAGAAAGAGATAAAACTACACACGAGGCAGATGGTTGTTGTTTTGTGCGAATCTTGACATGTGTTGTTCTATTGGATTGCAGTTGGTAGGTCTCTTTTCTAGTGCCTACTAATTTAATGAAACGATTTACTTGTCTGGCGCGCTCATTGGTCTATATTACAAATCCTACATTGTATATCATTATCTTTTCATGTCTTTTGTTACACTTTTAAAACGGGAAAATGTGGAAATAAAAATATATAGAATGTAAAATATTTAATAAACCTTAATAAGATAGAAATGTGAGAATTTTTTTCAAGTCGAGCTCCATTCGCGCGTGTATCGGTTTATTTTCATGTTGGTAAAAACAACAGGCGAAAGGTGTGAAAAAGTCTATCTTCGATAGTACCGGGGGTTGTACCTACCTGGACCAAGACCCATCTGTGGAGGACCAGGGCGCAGAAGGTTGCCACCTATCAGCTGGGCCCCAGGGGGAAGAGCCAAACCCTGCCTCATCATTGGAGGCATTAACTGCATGGGAGGATTTAACGACATTGGTACCTGAAAAAGAAGGAAAAATACTCAGACTTTTATATCTACTGTCCTATACAAAAATTCATCCTGTCGTCATTAATTTGTTTTGGAGGTTTGAATAACTGCTGTACTGTTAAAGGAGGGCGTCTATACTGCCGCTCATAGCAAGTCCGTCCCATTTGCGTTTTTGTCATTTTTCAGTTTATCGCTGGAATCACTTTAATTTTATCTGTAGTTACAATAGAAAATTTTGTTTTCAGCACTTTGTTCTGATGAACATTGAAAAAAACCCCAAGTCATTTTGTCCCATTGCACAAATGATCGCAAGTCGGTCCCATATGGCTTAAATCATCGCATGTCGGTCCCACTGCCATAAGGGCCTAGCAAAAGATTTTTAACAGAATTAAAACGAAAAAACAAACCTTATAAAGCGAAAAACTTTAGATTGCCGTTGCAGTGACAGATTCTGGTGATTACTTTGATTAAAAACGCATACCAGTGGCGAATTTTCGATGGAACATTTTACGATTTTTCATTGCCGTTTTTCTCAATTCAACAAAAACGCAAATGGGACGAACTTGCTATGAGCGGCAGTATATCTCTCCCTAACTATTGTTATGCAAACGACATGCAATTTAATCTAAAACTCAAAAATCCCGTACAAATCCCGATCTCGAAAACCTTTTCCAAATTAAATAGACACAATCCCTACTCTAACTTTTACCCAGAAAAAATCAATACTCACCATTCCTATTGGTACGCCGGGTCGGGCTGCGGCAGCGGAAGCAGCCGCCGCATTGGCTGCCTGAAACCGCTGGATCATTGCCGCTCGGTTCAGCTCTTCCATCTGCTTCTGGTGGTGGTTGGCGGCAGCAGCTTGCGCGTGCGCTATCACAGCGGCTTGCTGAAAACAAAACATACGATGATGCTAGATAGAAACGAACGAAATTTCACGCAGAAAGTTGTTTAGGCGATAGTTTTTATTAATTTCTGGTTGATGTGTTTCTTTATGTTTTAACATAAAATAAAGGGAATTGGAAATGAAAGGCTTCAGCAAATAAAAAGCAAAATTTTCTGAGACGAAATAAAAACGGTACGAGATGGCGATTGAATTTTGAATATTGGAAAGTCTTCAACGTTTGAAAAATTTTCGCAGTAGATTTTTTTCAGAATAATTTTTAAGATAAAAAAATTGTCAAACATGTAGTTGAATTATAACAATGTGACTACTAGCTGCGGCCTAGAATTTCTTTGATTTCGTTAGGTTACGCCAATTTTGTTTGGTTCTTAACATTTTCATTTAAGCCTTCTGAAACTATACCTTAAAGTGTCTCCTTGTTTGGCATAAAGTCATTTAGCATCAAGCCGTTTGGCATAAAAGTCGTTTGGCATAAAGTCGTTTGACATAAAGCCGTTTGGCATAATCGCCGTTTGGCAACATGGTCGTTTGGTGTAATGGCCGTTTGGCATAAAATAAATGATGGATCGAAATTTCGAGTTAGCCTCCTCACGCTTCGCGTTCGAACTAAAATGAAGTTAGGGGGTAAGCTCTGGGTAAACCTAGAAACACGGGGCCTTCCTAGGGATTTGAAAATCGGTAAATTGAAAAAAAAACTTATGTATTTTAATTTTTAGCAACATTTTATGTTACCTTATGAATTTTTATATTTTTATGCCAAAGAGCCATTATGCCAAATAACAACTATTCCAAATGGCCATTATGCCAAATGACCATTATGCCAAATGATTTTATGCCAAACGACGTTATGCCAAACGGCTTTATGTCAAATGACTTTAGGCCAAACGGCGTAGGACCAACGAACACGAAAGACATCAGTTGGGCCAAACTCGTGGATAACTAGGTTGCCTCTGCTAATAAACGGAAACGCTTTAAAATTTACATCTAGATGTTTTTCAAAATTTAAGATTTTAAAATTCATTTCTCAGATTTAAGATTTTGGATTTCAATTTCCGGATTTTAGCCCAAGGTTGCCGAAATCACAGAAAATTCTATAACTTCACATAATTTAGAAAAAAAAAATCATCACAGAATCTGTGTCATGGAACCCAGAAATTGAAAAACTTTGAAAGATTTAAATTATTTTAAATTTTATACGTGGTTTTTTTATTATTTTTTTTTTCATAACAATATAAATTTTGGATTTTTTCTAATTTTGAATTTCAAAAAATATGATAAGATTGGTATTGTCAACTGATTTTTCTAAGAAAAATCTAGGGGTAAAATCACACAAAGCTAGAATTTATTTTCGCGGAAACACAGAATTTTTTTTTTTGGTAATCTTGTTTTAGCTAATAATTTAGTTTTCGATTAAAAAATCAAATTCAAGTTCAACATTTCGATTTGAGATTCAGATCTCAACTTCCAATTTCAGATTTCAGGTTGTTTCAATTTTCAAATTAATAATTCAAACGACAGATTTCAGATTACAATTTGAATTGAAATGACTTAACTTCCAGAATAAAATTTACAATTCAGATTCAAATAAGAGAATCAGATTTGAAATTCAAGGTTCCTGATTAATGATTTTCAATTAAGATTTTAGATCCAAATTTAAGACCTCGAGAATCTTAATTAAAAATAAAAAAAAATATTCCCGACATTTTCATGCAAGTATCTCCATCTCTAGAATTTTAGATTTTGATTTCAAAGAAGATTGGAGATTCGTATTTTATTCTCGGTAATTCTCGTGCAGATTCGATGTTTCTAGATTTTTTTGCCGAACACCCATGCAGGAAAAATGCTACTTTAGACTTTCTACGAACGTACTAAAACAATAAATTGACAAATCAAATTATTCCATCAAAATGGAACCTAAAAATGTTCAACGATACCATTATGATAACACGCACCAAATAAATGTTTTCATCAACAGGAATTACAGTTAGATTACAAGTTTTTGAACAAACAAAATTGGAATACTAAGTACTTTGAACAATCAAAAAAGAGTATCATTTGGCATTACACTCGTGAAAAATTCATCTCGAAACTCACCTCATGGGGCGATAGCAACCGGCTGTCCTTGCCGGGGAAGCTGGTCACGATCGAGTTTGTCCCACTGGCCGCAGCCGCCGATGAAAGCGCCTTCAGTTGCGCCTGTTGCTGTTGTTGCTGTGCCGCGGCTGCTGCTGCGGCCACTGCAGCTGCCGTATTTTGCTGCTGCCGTTCCTGCTGCTTCTGGTGTAGTAGCTGTTGCGTTGCTAGGCTGATTTTTTTCTGGTAATGTGGTTTGCGGGCACGAATTTCCTCCAAGCTGAGATCTTCAGGCGGATGCACAATCTTGGATGTCGTACCAGTGGCGGGTATCACAGTCGAAGATTTGGACGCATCACCGCCGGCGGCCGCGTTTGCAGCTGCATTCGCTGCATTGGTCGTCGGGGGCGCACTAATCGTCGCACTACTGTTGAATTTGAAAGATGTAGGGGTTAAGGGACGATTGAAGATTGGGTGGCAAGTATCATTACCTGTAGGCTGGGAAGGTGGCTTTATTGATTGCGGGATTTGCAGATATCGTCGTCGCCGATGCCGCTGCTGCCGGAAACAGTGGCCTCGGTCCACCCATCATCGGCGGCATCATAGGCATACCCGGAGGAACCATGTAAGGCATCGCTGCCATCATTGGGTTCATTCCGTAGGGTTGTAAATGCGGGGGCATCATGTTCTGCATAACCATGCCCTGTGCAACAGGACCTGTAAAAAAAAAGAAATCAGTAAAATGCGTCCTATCAGCAGTAACGCAATCGCACATACCATCTGGTTTCGGTTTCTTGCTAACCGGTTCGTCGTCTTCCGAATCCGATCGTTGACCGCCGCCTCCACCGCCACCATTCTTTTGCCGTTCGTGCTCCCGAATATCATCCGGCGGGATACCCTCCATACCGTAGATTTCGATCTCTATGTTGGACCGGTTCGGTAGCGAGTTTGGCACCTTGTCGATCGATTCCTTGTGTACCTGCATACAGTGAATCGAGAGGCCCGGTCCGGTGTAGAGTTTCTTGTGACAGATGTGGCATTTGAAATGCTTCGCCTTCTGGTGTTGAACCAGAATTTTCTCATCGTCAAACTCCCGGTTGCAGTACCTGGTTGAATTTTGGAATAAAGGGAAGCACGCATGCGCCGGTGCGGGTTCAAATAGCTAAGGAAAATTTATGATTGAAGATTCGGATATTACGCTTCGAGTAAGTTTCAAAGAAAAATGTTCTTGATTGTTCGGGAGTAAGTTTTGAACTGAGGTGAAAAAAATGCAGGATTGTCCTTCTTCTGTTTCAAGGATTGCTTAGCTCCATTTTTGAAAGGCATGTATGTAGATAGTGTGCATACATCATGGTTTTCAACTAAACGATGTACCTACAGAGTTTTGCATTTTAATATGATGTCGTGGACTGACAGTGAAAATTAAATAGTTTTTATTAAGTGAAATAAACAAAATATGACTTTAAACTGTTAGTCTAATCTCTTAGCTTTTGCAGTCTTCGACAATTTGTTTTAAGTACAATTTTGAGAAACGTAGTTTCTCAAACATGAATCAAAATATGTAACAAAAAACCTTCTAAAAGAAGTTTTTAATCTTATTTTTGGTGGCAATAAAAGAATTTTTAAATATTCTAGAAAAATAGGTAGGGGGAAGTCGTCTACTACCGGACACTTAAGGTTTTACAGCAATAACTTCAAAAATAGATTTTTTTAAATATTGGTGTCTCTACTGATTTTAAGAGTATCAATATTATGATCACTTAACTATATTAGAAAAAAATAAATTTACAACATATTCATGTGGTAAGAGAAATCATTTTATGTTAGTTTTCACTCAGTTCCAAAAGTGTTGTCTATGGCCGGACACTACGAATTACTTTACCAAAGTTGTCACCAATGGCACAAAAACGTAGCAAAATGACTGAAATTACTTGCACAGGTCTTGTGAGTATGTGTTACCAAACGTTCTATGAAGCCAGTCATAAAAGTTATTTTGACAAACCAGAATGAAACATTTGTTTCGAAAAAACTAGAGAAAAATTGTCTATGACCGGACAGCAAAATTTAAGTTTCTCACAGGACCAAAATAGTTTCGTTATAGAATCCTTATCTTCTGCTAACCATTTGAGGGTGCTATAGAAATGAAAAAATGAAAGTTTCAAGTTGAAATCATCTATAATTTTGAATAGTTTCTTGTCCGGTCATAGACAACATTTTAGTGTCCGGTCATAGAAGAATCGCATTTTTTTAAATTTTCCTAATAATTCCTTTGAACTCCCGTTCTATTATCTTATATCTACTGTAGTCGAAAGATAACCAATCAATGATGTCGTTCATGTGCAGTTCAAATTTTACAAGCCGAAAACACTGACCACAATACAAATGCAAAGTTTAGGCGATCCTCTCCGTACTACTAGGCAAAAGCTTTAGATGCCTATTATTGGTTTACGTTTTCAGATTGGATTACCATATTTCTAACACCATATCAGGCTACTATTTACTTTATTTTCATGGTGTTAAAACATTATTCGGAAATTGTGTTTTCGAGAAATCTATGTTGTCCGGCCATAGACGACTTCCCCCTATTTGTTGAAATGTATAAAAAACATATTTTTTCTGGACTGCATTAGAATGTAAAATACAATCTTTTCGATAAAATGCATAAAAATAGTCGTACTCCGGACAAAATTGGACAGTTCGCATTTTGTGGTAATTTTAAAAACAAATTCACATTTGCGAACAAAGTACACGAGCAAAATGGTCAAGTTTTAGCTAATAATTTTCCTAAGAACTTCAAATTATACATTTGTGAGGTTGGATGTGGTAAAATTCCTTCAAAAATTAAGATAACAATGATTTACTATCGAAAATTCCGGCATAAATGTTAAATTTGAATTAAACAATAAAAATGATCAAGATTAGGCTTTAAAATTAACTAACAACATTGTAGAAAATAAATTTTTTTTTTTTTTTTTTTTTTTTTTTTTTTTTCATGCGGCAGCTTTATGAGAAATCACACGGCCCTTTTGAGGCCAAAATTACTCACCGCGGGGGAAAGCTAGGTAAATGAAATGGGTAGGATTGGGAGGAGACCGCAATACACCGGGCGGATTAAGAATGTGTCTCATTTAAACTCCGGTTGCTCTCTGACAAGTCAAACCCTGGCGAACCTGGGCTGGGCTTGCCAATGAGCCGTATTGCGAGCGGGGGTATTTTATATCAGTTGTATAATGTGTAAATGTGTAACACTGTGTCATGTGAAGTGAGCAACAAATAGTAGCTTTGGTTTGGTTTGTTTGCTGGATTCGACGTGATATTAAGTAGTATTGTGTCGTCTGAAGTGAGCAACAAATAATAGCCTTTGTAGGGCTGAGTTTTGTTGTCACAGTGAGTAATATTGTGTCATGTGAAGTGAGCAATGTTTGAATTTTGTTGTCACAGTGAGTAGTATTGTGTCATGTGAAGTGAGCAACAAATAGTAGCCTTTGTAGGGCTGAGTTTTGTTGTCACGGTGAGTAATATTGTGTCATGTGAAGTGAGCAACAAATAGTAGCCTTTGTAGGGCTGAGTTTTGTTGTCACAGTGAGTAATATTGTGTCATGTGAAGTGAGCAACAAATAGTAGCCTTTGTAGGGCTGAGTTTTGTTGTCACGGTGAGTATTATTGTGTCATGTGAAGTGAGCAACAAATAGTAGCCTTTGTAGGGCTGAGTTTTGTTGTCACAGTGAGTAGTATTGTGCCATCTGAAGTGCGCAATGTTTGAATTTTGTTGTCACACTGAAAAGTATTGTATCGTGTAAAGTGAGCAACAAATAATAGCCTTTGTAGGGCTGAGTTTTGTTGTCACAGTGAGTAATATTGTGTCATGTGAAGTGAGCAATGTTTGAATTTTGTTGTCACAGTGAGTAGTATTGTGTCATGTGAAGTGAGCAACAAATAGTAGCCTTTATAGGGCCGAGTTTTGTTGTCACAGTGAGTAGTATTGTGTCATGTGAAGTGAGCAACAAATAGTAGCCTTTGTAGGACTGAGGTTTGTTGTCACAGTGAATAGTGTTATGTTGGGCCCTACCTGTCACCTAACCTTACTCGATTCAAAAACTTTGAGCCCATGATAGTTTTCTCTTGAGATTAGCATAGATTGGCGAATAAAAATATTTACAAATGAGTAAGTCTTTAGAGATTCAAAACAAATGTGTAGCTACTCTGTAATTATATTAACAGCTTGGATACCATAAAACAGAATCTCCATTAAAAGGTGTTTAACACTGCAGCAATTGTAAAAAAATCTACGTTACACAAATAATAAAATAATTGATAAATAACCAAGCAAGACCATACTACTAATGACAATGCTGTTCCTCTAAAGCATCATCGCTAACTCTGAACATCTTCTCAGAACAACTTCCCTCAATCTGTTTCGGTTGAAAGAAATAACACTTCTATTTTTAATTTCCAATATTATCTTCCTGGACTGCCTTTATATTATTGTTTTTCAAAATCGTAACATCTTTCTTCGACTACCTTAATTGAATTTCAAGCCTAACCGAACAATAGACGAATCTACCAAAAAGCGTTGAAACGAGAAAGAATTATTGTTAACAGGAAACTGTCCAAAAAGCATTCTGATCCAATGAGCCTCTAGTTCTTGTAAAATGCTTGATTTAAGAATAATCCTTCGAAATTCATAAACCGCAAATGCACACTTACTAGAGCATTGGGGAGACGAATACTACTTACTACCTTTACCTTGTCTAGTAACACATTGAACAGTTATTAACCCGTGACCCATTACAGACTAGGATACGGGGACACATCTGGACCTACAGAATACCGGACCTGAAATATAACACTTTATTAAACAAATTGTATGAAAAATTATATCAGGTCAAACAATCAATACTGATCGGACCATATTGAACACTGGTAAGACGTTTGTTTAAAGCCGTGGGGCCAACACGTAGGTTCCGTTTCACTGGCGTTCATCAGTGATCCGTTCGTGTTCGCAAGATCTGGTGTGATACTATCACTATTCGATTCTTTAAGATCTTGCGCGACAAGGCATACCCATTTATATCAAAGTGATATAAATGAGCCTCTTACCATGCCCACGGAACATTGTAGAAAATAAATGTAAATAAATGTGTATCCTCGATGATATTTTCTTTCGAAGACAGAATGTATTTTTGAGTTGAGTAAAGAAAGTTACAATTAAATCATCCAACAATATATTCACCATTGTTTCAATATGATTTTTGAATTTAAAACGCACATTACTTTTGTAGGACTAGAACTATTTCTATACCTAAATCTGAGAGAACGAAAATTTTGTTCGTATTTTGTTTGCAAATTTAAAAAAAAGTTGTTCTTTTCCCTTCGATCGATTTTTTCCTGTATAGTGCGTTGGATAGGGGAGCCCCGAGTCTTGAGTTTGAGCTAATTGCTTTTAAAGTTTTTTGTCATTTTTTTTTGGAAATTAAAATCTAAAAATTATTTACAATTTTTTTTTAAACACATTTGGCATCATTAACTGCAAATTGAACATTTTGCAACTTAACCCCCTCGACGGCTTGTTGAGATAATACTTAACAGGTAAACAAAATGTAGTATCCAAAAATTCCAAAAAATATTAACGAATTAAGACATTAACATTAAAACCAACAATTTCTCTTATTTCTTAAGCTAAGTCATTAACATATCCCACATAAAAGCCACGGCTGAAACGGAATGTAAAACATTTTATCGATTTTCTAACTTGCAGCTGCGGCTAAGTGATAAGCCTTACCCCTCGGATTATATAATACAAATTAGTGACCCATATATTATGTTGATGCTACGCTACTATAATTTGTAGTAATAACTAAAACTAAAAATTAACTAAAAAATTTTTGTAAAAGGATACCAGCACCAGGGCTTGGACGCCTTCTTCTTTTTGCGACCCATTGGATTGGAATCTGCTACTCGCTGCTGCTGCTGACGGGTTTCCTCTTCTTCTTCTTCTCGACTGCTGCAGGTAAATTACCCGACGAATGGGCAAGGTCTCACGAAAAATTAATGAATGCACTCCCTCGGTGGAAAAATTGGACCTGTGCACCGGAAAACACCACCCGGCTAAAACTAACACCGAAAATCTATTGCCAGTTCGCCAGCGCAACGAATGCGACACAATTCGGGCACTAAAATGATCGATTTCGTAGGTTTATAGGCGAAATTAATCGATTGTACACTGCAAACTTTTGAATTTTACGACTCGCGGACCATGGAAGAAAAATGGAGACGGATCGGCGTGTTGCTTTGGCATTTGAAAGGCGACTTAAGGCAATTGCAGGCAGCTGTCAAATGGAACAGGGTGGTCCAGCGCTAAGCTAGTCGAAAACAGATGGCGCAAAATGTTAACTGAGAAAAAAAACCCAAGGAAATTGCACCCATTTAGCGTACTCTTTTAAGACTTGTCATGACACTGTCCTCTTTTTCGATCGAGAAATGGGCGTACTCTTCTTGTTGTGGAATTTTATCAATTAATGTACTCTTTTTTTGTTGAAAGCTTACAGCTTACAACAAATTACTTCAAAATTTTGTTTTAATGATCAGAGATACATTGTTAGTCGATATAAACGATTGTATATCGATTGGCATAAAGTCATTTGGCATAAAGCCGTTTGGCATAACGCCGTTTGGCATAAAAGTCGTTTGGCATAAAAGTCTTTTGGCATAAAGTCGTTTGGCATTATGGCCGTTTATAGGACCGTTAGTGAGCGCGATAATCGCCTTTGAGTATGCAAACAGAAATCAATATGCACAAAATTTGAGAAAAGTACAAGAATTTTTAAAAGAACATTCTTTATTGTCATGTAATAGCGTGTTCGATTATTATCAGAGGCAACCTAGTAATCCACGAGTTTTGCCCTAAACGCTGCCATTGTTTTGTGTTTTAATTCAAAAGTCCACTAGTTTTGCCCGAGATTTGAACCCTCAAACAGCCACCCGTAGAAGTTGTCAGTGTTTGGGGTGCATCGTCCCGGGTGACGATTTTGTTTGTTTATTCAGAAAAAGTTTGTCCCCGTGCCAGTGGAGAAAACGAAAACGGAATAAGTCTAGGGATACCATACGTACTCTTTTAAGAGTACATGTACTCTTTTTCAAGTGAAAAATGGGCGTACTCTTCTTTTTGTGAAATTTTACCAAATGTACTCTTTTTTGTTGAAAGACATTTGATCAGAAGAACCAACGTATTTCTTCCAATTTATGAAGTCGTTTTACATCTTATGCAAACACTACGAAAGAAATACAGCCTACAACAAATTTCTTTAACGTTTTTTTTTAAATAAACATGCATTTTTAATCGTTATAAACAGTGAGCGCGATAAGCGCCTTTGAGTATGCAAACATTCAACATTCGATGTACAAGAATATTTTGAAAGAAAATATATCTCGCGTGAGCTTTCATACGTCGTATGAAACATCTTAAGAATTCTCAGAAAACCGCTACAAAAGTTATCAAAACAACTTAATTTGTACTTTACATTTAGAATATCATTCGTCTCGCATCACTCGAGGAAGACGGTAGTGTTTTTTCCGCTAGTGTATCGCGAAACAAGTTCTATATATATTAGTTTGGTTGCCATCTAAATCTGTTACCGGACAAATCCGGAGTGAAGTGCCGTTACCAGGTAACAAAGTGATTGTTCGCGTTATCGAAATCAGTGACGAGTGAAAGTTTTCATCATACTCCAACTGGCTGAATCAGTGATCGTCCTCACAACAGAAGACAATAGGCTGGGCAGTTGTTCACACTTGCAGCCAGCAAGGGGAAACAATACACCACGTTTTGGTTGGACAGCAGACCGACACACGGCGGGTTTAAAAAAGTATTTTTCCGATAAAAAAATCGGTTTTTTTTTATTGATTTTTTTTTTTCGCTTCGTTCTTCCTTTTTTGATTTCGTTTTTATTTTTATTTTATTTTATTTAATTTTTTACCTTTTCACTTTTTACTTTTTATTATCTTCTAATCAAATCTCTGGTTTTGTTCTTCGCTTGAGCCCATTAATTCGGAAAGATACTGGTTAATGGATGACGACGGCGAGGCAGGTAAGGATCCCCCCTTTCGAGAGGATCTTTCCGAAGGGAATGTTTCCGAGAAACTAGTCCTCGGAAATGAGGACCATCCGTATACACCTATGTATATATCAGATACCGAAGATATTCCCTCTCCTTCTCACCAACCCTGTGCATTATCTATTTCGCCGGAACCCTTCATATTCGGCAAAACCCCTTCCCCCTCAAATAACGAGATTTCTTCACCAACCCCAAGCTCACCACAATTAGACTGTACTCCTGTAAAATTACAGAAAGTTACCCCTTCTCCCTCAAGTAATAATGAAGAGACCAAATCTGCCCCTCGCCGTCGGGTTTACCAAAATGAATCGACGGGACCCTGGGTAGTCTATTTCCGGTCCAAATCAAAACCTCTTAATACCATTTCGATTTCCCGAGACCTCGACCGATCGTACTCTTCCGTAGTCAGCTACCAGCCGATGAGTCGGAACAAAATGCGCGTTGTTGTTGGTAGCTTGAAGGAAGCAAACGCCATTGCTTGTGACGAGAGATTTACGATCGAGTATCGCGTTTACGTTCCCGCTCGTGACGTGGAAATCGACGGAGTGGTAACCGAAGAGGGTTTGACCGTCGATGACCTAATGGAATCAGGGGTTGGCCGATTCAAGGATCCTGCTCTTCCAACGGTCAAGGTGTTGGACGCGCGACAATTAAAATCAGCATTTGGCGAGGGGGAAAAACGAAAGTTTTCCCTGTCGAACTCTTTTCGGGTTACCTTTTCCGGCACTGCACTTCCTGATTACGTTGCGATCGGGAAGGTTCGTCTACCTGTGAGACTTTATGTGCCTTCGGTCATGTTCTGCCAGAAGTGCAAGCAGTTGGATCATACGGCCGCCTACTGCTGCAATCAGGCACGCTGCTCTAAGTGCGGGGAGAAGCATGAGGAAGCTTCGTGTACAACACCAGCAGCAAACAGGTGTTTATATTGCACTGGGGAAGCATCTCATGCTCTCTCGGCGTGTCCGAAGTACATATCGCGCCGGGAAAAAATCAAGACTTCTTTGAAAAATCGTGTAAAAATGTCCTATAGAGACATGGTTCTGAAGTCTTTGCCAATCGTCTCAGAGAATCAGTTTAACCTTCTAAGTGACCATGAGTCCGAAGGGGAGGATCCATGTGAAGGAACATCAACTGAGCCATTTTCAAAAAATAATGTTTCACAGGCTCCAAAAAGGAAACGCATCACTAAAACCCAAACCAGAGTAGCTGCCAGCAAACTTAATACTAAAAGAAATCCTCAGAGTGGAAATAGTAATTCTAACCCTCCTATTCAAAGTCCTCCGGGTTTTAATCCGTCCCCGAAGGACTTTCCTCCACTTTCTGGGAAGTCAAAACCCCAGGCTTTCCTTCAGAATTCAGGCCCATCAGTAGCTAACAGGAATGCAACAATTCCCAGAGAAACTGCATCTGATCCATCGTCAAATGGTTTTCCCAGCTTTTCGGCTGATGGTAAGATGAAATTCTCGGAAATTGTTGCGTTCATCCTGGACTTTTTCAGTGTACCAGCAGGATGGAGGACTATGGTTAATATGTTTGTACCCCTTTTGAGAGAATTCTTGAAAAAGAAAGCTCTCACAATGACCCTCATCGCAGAAGCAATTTCTTTCGATGGATAATTCATCCAATGAGGGGAGAGAAATTGTTTCTGTATTGCAATGGAACTGCAGAAGTATTTTACCAAAATTAGACCCATTTAAAATATTGGTACACAATTTGAATTGTGAAGTGTTCGCCTTATGCGAAACTTGGCTCTCTCCAAACGTAGATTTCCCCTTCCATAGCCACAACATAATTCGCCTGGATCGTGATGGGCAAAGAGGGGGCGGCGTTCTTTTGGGGATCAAGAAATGCCACTCTTTCTATCGTATTCCACTACAACCATCTCCAGGTATTGAAGTCGTTAGTTGCCAAGCTAGAATAAAAGGTCAAGACCTTTGTCTAGCCTCGGTTTATATTCCGCCATCTTCAAGCGTTAGCCGGAACCAATTGGCGAATATTATTTCACTTCTGCCAGAACCCCGGCTAGTTCTGGGAGATTTTAACTCCCATGGCGTGGGCTGGGGTAGCTCACGTGATGATGAACGTGCTAACATTATTTATGAGCTGTGCGACGACTTCAACATGACTGTCTTAAACAATGGGGATGTGACTCGAATTAATGGATCCCAATCACAGCATAGTATTTTAGACCTTTCTTTAGCTTCTTCCTCTCTGAGTTTGGATTGTACGTGGAAGGTAATCCAAGACCCTCAGGGAAGCGATCATTTGCCTATCAATATTTCTATCATCAGTGGTCGTAGTCCACTCGAAGAAATCAATATTCCTTATGACCTCACAAGGAATATAGATTGGAAAAAGTATGCATCGGATGTCATTGAAGCCATCGACTCAACAGACGAACTGTCTCCGGAGGCAGAGTACAGTTTTATTTCTGGAACAATTGTGGACTGTGCAATCGGAGCACAGGTCAGACGGAATGAAAGCTCGACGATACAGAAACGGCCTCCCACTCCGTGGTGGGATGGAGATTGCCCACGCGCGCGAGGAGAAAAGTGCAAGGCGTTTGTTGAGTTTCGCAGAACCGGATTGCCAGAGAAGTTCCAACGTTACTTGGCCTTGGAACGCAAGTTCAAGAACTTGATCAGGGGCAAGAAACGGGGGTACTGGCGGCGATTTGTGGATGGGTTATCTCGAGAAACGTCTTTGCACACGCTTTGGAGAACGGCACGAAACATGCGAAATCACACTCCTTCGAACGAAACTGAAGAAAGTTCAAATCGATGGCTGATACAGTTCGCGAAAAAGGTCTGCCCGGACGCAGCACCAGCTCAGAAACACTATCGGGATACAGAGAATAGTTCCGAAACGGAGGATCAATTCTCGATGGTCGAACTTTCACTTGCGCTCTGGTCTTGCAACAATTCAGCTCCCGGACTGGACAGAATCAAATTCAACTTGTTGAAGAATCTGCCAGATACCGCTAAGAAACGCTTGTTGAATTTATTCAATAAGTGTTTGGAGCTGAACATTGTTCCGTATGACTGGAGACAAGTGAAAGTCATCGCCATCCAAAAACCGGGAAAACCAGTTTCTGATTACAACTCGTATAGGCCGATTGCAATGCTCTCGTGTCTCCGGAAATTGCTCGAAAAAATGATTCTCTTTCGGCTGGATAAATGGGTTGAATCAAACAACCTGTTGTCAAGTACACAATTTGGATTCCGTAGGGGCAAGGGTACGAACGACTGTCTAGCATTACTTTCATCAGACATTCAATTGGCGTTTGCCCAAAAAGAGCAGATGGGGGCAGTATTTCTGGACATCAAAGGGGCATTCGATTCGGTGTCCATAGAAGTGCTATCTAGTAATCTTAACTCTTGCGGACTTTCACCAATTTTGAACAATTTTCTGTATAACCTGTTGTCTGAAAAAATCATGCATTTTAGCCATGGAGAAACCAAAGTTGAACGAATTAGTTACATGGGTCTACCCCAAGGCTCATGTTTAAGCCCCCTGCTATACAACTTTTATGTCCGAGAAATCGATGCTTGTATGGCACAAAATTGCACGCTAAGACAGCTTGCGGATGACTGTGTTGTTCATATCACAGGTAAAAAAGGCACCCAAATTAAACCTCCGTTACAAGAAACTCTTAATAATTTATCATATTGGGCCAGGAATCTAGGCATCGAGTTTTCGCCTAGTAAAACCGAGTTAGTAGTTTTTTCAAGGAAGCATTCCCCTCCTCAAATAGAGCTCCTTATGATGGGTAGAACTCTAACTCAATCTCTTAGTTTTAAATATTTGGGTGTCTGGTTCGACTCTAAATGCCTCTGGGGAAAACATATTAGGTACTTGACTCAAAAATGCCAAAAGAGAATCAATTTTCTTCGAACGATTACTGGAACCTGGTGGGGTGCTCATCCACAGGACCTCATCAGGTTATACCAAACAACGATACTGTCGGTCATAGAATACGGAAGCTTTTGCTTTGAGTCCGCCGCGAAAACTCACTTGATCAAACTAAAACGAATACAGTATCGTTGTTTGCGTATTGCCATGGGTTGTATGCAGTCGACACATACGATGAGTCTCGAAGTACTGGCGGGAGTCATGCCGTTGAAATATCGGTTCTTCGATTTATCGCTACGTTTCCTAATTCGAAGTGAAACTATGAATCCTTTGGTGATAGAAAATTTGGAGAGACTTATGAATATTAATCCGCAAGTAAAATATGTAAATAATTATAAAACTTTTAGTCAATTAGAAATAAATCCTTCTTTATTAAATTCGGACACGAGTCACTTTTACCCGAGTAGCAGTTCCTTGATAAGATTCGATCTGTCCATGACCGCTGACATCCGTGGAATACCAGATCACGTCCGACCCAACATTATTCCTTCAATCTTTGCTTCAAAAGTACGTGAAATTGATCCTATAAAAATGTTCTTTACTGATGGTTCTAGAATCGACAACGCGACTGGCTTCGCAGTGTATAATGAGGGCTTTGAAGCTTCGTTCAAGCTTCGAGAGCCATGCTCCGTTTACACTGCTGAGCTAGCCGCTATTTATTGCACCTTGGAACACATTCGCACACTGCCCGTAGACCACTATTTCATCTATTCGGATAGTCTCAGCTCCGTTGAGGCGATTCGATCGATGAAACTGATGAAGCGCTCTTCCCATTTCTTGCAGGAAATTTCTGGGATATTGGGCGCTCTGATCGAAAATTCGTATAGAATTACCTTAGCTTGGATCCCGTCTCATTGTCTTATACAAGGCAATGAGAAGGCGGACTCATTGGCTAAGGTGGGCGCGTTACAAGGTGAAATCTTTGAGAGGATTATAACTTACAATGAATACTTTTCAATACCTCGCACTTTAGCGATTAACGCTTGGCAGTCTAGCTGGGACAATGGCACAAAGGGACGTTGGCTCCATACGATTATCCCTAAGGTTCCGACGAAGGCATGGTTTAAGCATTTTAACTTGAGTCGCGACTTCATTCGCGTGATTTCTCGGCTCATGTCAAATCACTGCTGGCTTGACGCGCACTTGTTTCGTATTAATCTCGCTGCAACCAATGTTTGCGTTTGTGGGGATGGCTACCACGACATTGATCATGTTGTATGGACGTGTGAAAGGTATGGTCAAACGGGGCTTGGCTACTGGATACCATTAGGGCCCGAGGTAGACTACCTGGTGTTCCAATTCGAGACATTTTGGCAAACTTAGATTTTGGATATTTGTTCCCAATTTACAAATATCTCAAGCTGTCTGACTTGGTCGTTTAGTCCGCTTATCCACGTAAACTCTCCCCTTGTGTGTTCTTCATTTAATGTCTGTTTTGTTTATTTATTAGTACCACCTCTCATCCAACGGGTTCGACACATTCCTAAAGGCTGGCCAGAAGATCGGAAACTGATACCAACCGTAGCTACCGAAACCACAGCTACAGGAGGCCACCACCGGACCCTAATGGAAAACTGATATTTAAGAATAACCCCTATAAATCCCTTCCTTTTCCCCTGTTTAAAGTTTTTTTTTTTTTTAACTGTTGAGTCGCCGCGACTATTACGGCCCCCCTCCCTACTAACCTAGTGAAACGAATACACTCGGCACATTGAAACTTTGTAAAAGTAAAAGGCCTTTAATAAACTAGTTTTAAATAATAAAAAAATAATAATAATAAATTTAGAATATATTGTTCAGGCTACAAATGTTCTAAATGGAAAGAAATTGTGACTACTTTATGTCCGTTTTTAAACTTTTTTTGTAATAAAACAGTTTGTTTACATTTTGTTTCGTACGACTTAATGAAAGCTCACGCGAGATATAAAAGCCATGCAAGTCACATAACTTTCAATTGAGACATTAACAGTATTTGATTAAATTGAAATATCTCGGTGCCACCTCCCGATAGCACGAATATGTACAGTAGAACCCCGTTGATCCGAGTTCCGGTTATCAAAGCCTTCGCGTTATCGGAGCCACCATTTTTATCCAAAATCCGTGTAAAAATGTGTTTTATCATCGCGATATATTGTCATGTTATTGAATTGACGTCTCTGGAAAGTTTAATATCTAAACTTGTCAGAAACGTCGATAAAATAGAAAAATAAAATGCATGTACACTGAAAATCGAAAATACCCAAACTTGAGAACTGCCACCCGCCAAACCTAAGTTCAAGATTGACAACTTGAGTTTGTGAAAAAAACACAGCTTGCCAATAAGCCAAACTTGTCCTTCAAGCGAAGAACTGTTTTTTTGGGGGGTTTTTGGTTGTAAGCGCATCTGATTCTGTTACCTCCATCGTGGCAGATTTAGGTTTGGGGGGTAAGTTCAAAGCGAAGAACTGTTTTTTTTGGGGGATAACTTTTATTCCCGCTTCATTCGCAGAAAGTCTCACATATACGATGATGTAGCTGCCTCTCTCAACAACTCTCCGGTGGTCGAGCGGTTAGCATCCTGAGATGGTAATCGCAAAGCCATTGCAGGTATGGGTGTGATTCCTGTACCTGGCGATATTTTTTTTTATTTTGATTTCCATTTTATTGTGGTATCAGATTTTGGGGGATGAGTTCTCCTTTAAAAGCTTAACTTTGTGCTATGCCACCAATAGCCAAACCTGTAGGGAGGGAGTTTCATTCGCGTTGGCGGGGAAAGTTCTCAAGTTTGGGTATTTTCGAGGTTCAGTGTAAGTACCGAGTTATGCGCCTGGGTGATATGCAATAGCTGAGCAAAAGAGTTTGTCAATGTACACTGCCGGCCAAAAGTTTGGGATCACTCGCTAAAAAACATGCAAATTTTGATCGTTCATATCTCAGCCGTCTAAGGACATATGGCAAATCTTCTGATCACATTTGAAAGATAATGAGCAATAGCTATCTCTGAGGTATTTTGCCCATAAATAATGTTTTAGTTTTGCATCTAAAGCTTAACCTAAAGTTAGAACATTTTCGAAAAATAGCACTCAATATTCAAAGCCAATCATCTCGCGATAGGGTGAACCAAATTTCAAAATTTGAGTTGCATTAGAATCCTTATTCTATACTCTCAAAACACAATTAAAAAATTTTGAGCAAATATTTAAGAATGTATTTTTAATTAATAAAATAGACACTTAAGTTATCGTCCAAAAGTTTGGGATCACCCCTCAGTATGGGGTATCGGCCAAAAACATGTAAATTTATCTCATTCATATCTTTCTCCTCCAACAGCGAATTGCAGATCTGAAGGGTGCATTTGAAGGCTTAGAAATTGTTGTTTTTTCATAAATTCATAAAAAAATTATATTTTAAAGTGATAACCATAAAAAATAACCTGAAATTAATTGTTTCTAAGCTTTCAAATGCACCCTCCATATCTATTGTTCTAAGCTTTCAAATGCACCCTCCATATCTGCAATACGATGTTAGATGAGAAAGATATGAATGAAATAAATTTGCATGTTTTTAAAAGAATGATCCCAAACTTTTGACCGATACACCATACTAGGGGTCATGGCCGTAGGAACGGGGGGGGGGGGTTTTGGGGGTTAAACCCACCCCATGAAGGTCGAAAAATGCCAAGTGAAACATTTTTTCACAAAACATAAAATTTGAAATTTCTAATCAAATTTTGATGAACAATTAAAATAATTCAAGAGTAACAATAGTGGAACAATCCCGACTCCAAATTCTCGAAATCTCATTTCAGGACCACAATTCTACAACAGTTTTTCAAAAAACTTCTCACTTGTTGATATAAATTGAGTTCCAAATATTGAATCCCAATAAAGTTAGATTAAGCTTAACATATTGTTCGGTTTTTGACCAGATTTTGTCACTCTTTTTGCAAAATCAAACAAAAATTTCAATTGAGTCCTTAGAATTATGCATCTTGCGTCCAAATAATTTTTTTTAAACAAATTTTGTCAAAACAAACATAAAAGATTTTTTGGAAGCCTTATTATATTGTTCTGAATCGGCTGATGTGTTTATAAAAAATAATAACAGTTTTCCATGTGTTTTTCTTCTTGATTTTAATGGAATTATGGATGGAATGGATATTTGCCAGCATATTGGCCGGATTTTTGGGAAAATTTTGAAACAATATGCCCTAATTTCGCAAGGTTTTAGGATAAAATTTCCTGGATTTCCCCAGCCCGGATACTTGCGGAAAAATATCTATTCAGTAAGTATCCAGTTTATTGTTCTTCATTTTCAGTTTAGATCATCATTGGTATAGAATAATGCTTCGAACCTTGGTGTTGAATTTCAATCTAAAATGTGATTAATTTTCCATACTCGAAACTCAAAATTTCGGAATATGAAAAAAAAATTAAAATTCAAACCATTTTTAAGATTTGGATCTGAAATTTTTAACCTGAAACATGAGAAAGTTTCGTGAGTCCATAATTGACAAATGTGAAACGATTTTATTATTCACAATTTTAATTAAATTTACAAGTTCAATTACGAATAAATATTTAAAAAAATCATATTGGAAACCGTAAATTCAGAATCAAATTGACGATTTCTAGTTAAGGGTTCTGATACAAATTTCGCTTTTTGGTTCCAAATTTAAAGGATTTCTTATCTAGAATTTAGATTAAGATTTTGAGTTCAAAATGCAGAATTCAGACTTGGAACTAAAATCCAAGGTTTGTATTCAGAATTAGACCAAATTTAAGTTTTATAATCAATATTAAAATATCAATGTTGAAATTTCATTAAGGATTCAAATTGATGGAGATCGCAGTTTCATAACTTTGTTCATCAAAATATTAAATTCAATCAAAGCCTGTTCGAAACACAAACCTGGCGAAAATCACATATAAAAAGTTAGATCTGGATTCGTTTATAAGAAATTGTTTTTTTTTAATATTTAGTTTTTAAGTTTTAAAACTTGAATTACAGAATTTAAATTATCAAATATAAAATAAAAAAAGATAATCTTTAAACTTGTTTTTCATTTCCAGATAAAAATTCAGCTGGAAATTTTAGTTAAAATTATTTACATATATTGCAGATGCTTCAAAATACATGGCTCTGTCTAAATTCTTAAATTTTAATCGGTTTTACAAGAGAAGAAAATAAACCTTATTTGGAACGTAAACCTATTTTTTTACTGTTATTTCTTAATATGTGAAACATTTTCATCCATGCTTAAAATGGTTATTCTTGTGGTTCGAAAGAATTAGCTGGCTAATGTGAGTGAGTAAAAAAAGGGTTTTTTTTTGCTAAATGAAGCGTTCAAAATCCTTTTTTTGTTCCGATTATAGTCGTTTCTACATCATTCTGCTACAGTTCCTCTTCAGCCTCGAGCGAGGTCGGTCGCTTTTCGTAATCGGTCCTCGCAAGCCAAAGGCTATAGCATTTTTTCGAACTAGAACGGTGTGAAGTGAGAAAGCGGTGCGATGAGTCCATCGCCGGGTGAACCCCCAGATAGGACTATACCAGAATGGATGGATCCCATAACTTGAATGGACGCTTACAATACATCACATTGAAAGCAGCAGACGGACACAATCTTCCGCAAAACCCTTTTATCATCGGGAGATCTGTGGAAAAAACGGGAAAAATTGAAGGATTCTACGAGACGAAGAACAGCTGGTATGTCATCAAATCAAGAAACAAAAAACAGATTAGCGTACTGGAAAAGTTGACAAATTTGACCGATGGTACGCCGATCGTTATCGGACGCCATCCGAGTTTGAATCAGCGAAAATGTGTAGTGACATGTCGGGAAGTGGACCAAATGAACGAAAAAGATCTTCTTACTGAGTTGTCGTCGCAAAATGTGATCGACGTACGTTGGATCACAAAAAAAAAACTCCCAGTGCAGTTGTTGGAACTTCCACATTGATTTCACTCAGGCAAATTCTTATTACAATTTTCATAAGATGCATCTTATGAACCGCTATTTAGAGTGTAAAATTGTTTTTCATAAGAGTCTTATGAAATTCTTTCAATTCTCATACGAAGTTCTTATGAACAATAGAAGAAACGGCATTGTGAAAAAATGATGAACACATTCATTCCATCAGTCATGCATTTCGTAGTCGTCAGAATCACTCGACCATTTGTAAAGTTACTGCTTTTACTGAATACTTTTATGTGATTTTATTCTTCTAAATGGTAAGTTTGGGTTGAAATTTATTTTTAGTTGAAAATATTTGTAAGCTCAATGGGAAAATTTTATGTTTTATTTACTTTTCAGCTTGGTTACCGGCAAAAAGCGCGAAGTCGAAGGTCCGAGGCGCAATACAACTTTTTTTATGGAACCGGGTGTTGAAAGGCAGCTGATTGTCACCATAATACCATAATGTTTTTTCATACGAATGAAGCAGAAAATAAAATAAAACGAAAAATAATCTTGAATTATTTTAATTTTATGCGACATTTCTTTTCCCATAAGAGTATCTTATGAAAAGCAACAAACCCTCATTGGAACCGGTGTTCATCCTTTGAGTTCATTCCATCATAAGACAATCTTATGAATTTCATTGTTTTTTCTTATGGCGCCACTTCATAAGAGAATCTTATGGCCTACATAATAGGATTTTTCTGAGTGTTTGACCATAAACGGGACGGTAATACCGGAATTTTTTAACTTTGGATTCCTCCGAGTACGGACTAGACTATATTATCCGTTGCCATTGCTTTGCAGAAATTGCTTAAAGTACGGGCACACCAAAAAAAAAGTGCGAGAGTCCCCTCTCGTGCAGCAAATGCAGTTCTTCAAATCACGACAGTCAATCCTGTAAGAATCATCCGTTTTGCGGAAACTGCCAGAAAGAAGGTCACTCTCCGATCAATAGGTCATGCCCAATCTGGATTGCCGAAACTACAGCAATTAAAATCAGTATCGAACGTAATATGCCGATTGTAGCTGCTCGTAAATTGATTCAACAAACCAGCAGCCCAACAACATTTGCCAATGTAGTCAAGGTCGACAAAAACCAACCGAGTTCAGTAGACAATAGACAAGCGCCACCACCAACCGAAACCAAACAGAAGGAAGAAAAAACACAGCAGCAGCAGCCAACACAACAGAAGCGTACTAATCAACCAACTACTCACCTCAAACCAGCCTCTCCTCCAGGGAAACGGATTACTCCTCAACCCTCACCGGCACAATCATCGGATGAGGGAGATGACCGCGGAAACGCAAAAGGATCCCCCAGTACCCTACCAAGGGAACAGTTAATTTTAAAATCCCCCATTCCTTCCCAACGCTCTCTTCTCTCTCCTTACCCCTTCCAACCTCTCCCTAGTCTTAAGAAAACCCCTGACCCTCGGCCCACTAAACTTATACCAAAAAGTAAATGGCCTAAAAAACATAAATTATAAAAAAAAATCATTCTGCTACTCGCGACTTTTCAACGTTGCAGTTGGCGCACCAGTCATTGAAAAACTTATCTGGAACAACTGTGTTCGATAATTACTCTTGGGCTCGAACTCACGGACATCAGCTCAGGGGGCAACTGATTTACTAATTGAGCTATATCACAAGTCCCCATATTTTTTAAAGCTTCAAGGAAAAAAATCGGCAACTCCTAGGACTTATTTCCAAAAATGTATAGCTCTTAATGCTAAATAACTTTAACCTTAAAAATTTGTACTTTATACATATACATATTTCACTTGTGTATACATTGTTCAAGCAAATATGTTATAAGAAAAAAATTGTCACCAAAACCCCCCCCATGAGCCGGTTCTTCCTACGGCCCTGCTAGGGGTGATCCCAAACTTTTGGACGATAACTTAAGTGTCCATTTTATTAATTAATAGTACATTCTTAAATTTTTGCACACAATTTTTTGATTGTGTTTTGAGAAGTATAGAATAAGGATTCTAATGCAACTCAAGCCATTAACAGTATTTGATTAAATCTCGGTATCACCTCAAATAGCACGAAATATGTACAGAAGAACCCCGCTTATCCGAGCTCTGGTTTTCCGAGCTTCCACGTTATCTGAGCCATTATGTTTATCCAAAATGCATGTAAAATGTGTTTCATCATCGCGTCATATTGTAAAGCTATAGAATTGATCTTTTGGCAAGTTCAAAATCTAAATTTTGATTAAATAGAAAAATAAAACCATGTTAGAACCCAGCTATATGCAACACTAATGCAAAAGGATAAAGTTTGTCAATATATTTCTTTAATCCGAAGTTTCACTCATCCGAGGGGGTCCCTACCCCGACTACCTCAAGTAAACGGGGTTCTACTGTACAACCGTTTGCATACCATTCGGGAGCAAAGCTCGATAGATGTATGGATCTTATGTCAACATGATGGCTGGGATAACACGGGAGCTCAGAAAAACTTGAGTTGGGATAAGCGGGGTTCTACTGTTAAACGTTTCTTCTGACTTTTTGGATAAATGATCTCAATTTACCCGCGTGATATGGTAACCCTAGTGTAGCATAATAGAAAAAGTTTGAGTACAAGCATTTGAGTACAATGCAGGCTTATAATATTTAGGAGTGGGATTTTATAACTTTTATGTGACGCATAAAAAAGTTATAATCTTGAATTCTAGTCAGGGTCAGGAAACTAGTCAGGTCGTTGTTCAATGGAGCAAGTTGAAATCAGTCCAAACCAATCCAGCTCGGCAGCAGGATTCGTTTCGACCTGGTAGAAATCGGTCGAAGTCAATTGAAAAAAGAGACAGGTGATAAACTGTCAATCCATTTCTACACTCAGAAAAATACTATTATGTATGCCATAAGATTCTCTTATGAAGTGGCGCCATAAGAAAAATTAATGAAATTCATAAGATTGTCTCATGACGCGAATGAATTCTGAAGATGAACGCCTACTTCAATGAGAGGTTGTTGCTTTTCATAAGAGATTCTTATGGAAACAGTAAATCACTTTCTAATAATGGCTTGTGATATAGCTCAGTTGGCAAGTCTGTTGTCTCCTGAGCCGATGTCCGTGAGTTCGAGCCCAAGAGTAAACATCGAACACAGTTGTACCGGATAAGTTTTTCAATGACGATCCGCCAACTGCAACGTTGATAAGGTCGCGAAAGCCATAGAGATGGTAAAACGACTATAATCGAAACAAAAAAAAAAACAAACTTTCTAATAAGAAAAATTCTCGATATTTCATGCTGAAAACATTCACTTTATTGTTTGCCAAATTTGTTTAAAATTAAATCCTTCATGGTCACCATCAGCAGCGCATCAGCAGACGGCTCCATCAAAGTTTTATTTGCCGCATCTTAATCTTCGACCTTTCGTTTTTTGCCGATCAGCTTGCTGAAAAGTAAACAAATAATGTATTTTAGTTTACTAATATATTCAACGTTCATACCAAAAACATCAAATCGAACTTACCATTCCGGAGATAACAATAACATTTAACATTGAAGGAAAACTACAATAACTATGAACTGGCGATTGCTTCGTACTGTTAGATGATGAAAAAAAAACTGATGCTATGAATGAATGTGTTCATCATTTTTTCACAATGCCGTTTCTTCTATTTTTCATAAGAACATCGTATGAAAATTGAAAGAATTTCATAAGACTCTTATGAAAAATTAGTTTGGACGCAAAAAAGTGGTTCATAAGATGTATCTTATGAAATTTATAATAAGATTTCCTCTGAGTGTACTTGTTTCGACTCGTTTCGACCAGACTCCATTGAACAGACTAAAAATACATTGGCAAACCCTATACCTACATAGTCCTATTTGCCGTCAGTTGTAACACGGAGTTAGCTCAGTGGGTGGGGATTTGGGAAAGGTAAATAAATGGGAACTCAGGGTCGTTTTATGATGCAACGCGACACTTTCTTTCCGCGGAACTCGCTGCAGAGGAATCCAATGGGAATCGAACCAACCAGGGTCGTAAGCATGGGTGATTACCTCTCATGCTAGCAACCAGTCCAAACTATGAGAAATTTAAAACCGAGGCGGGCAAAGCATATAATTTCGTGAATGGAAATGTTAGAGTGAATGATGGAGGGAACGATTTCCGATAAGGTGTAAAATAACTAAGTATTCCAGTAAAGTATTCTGCCTGATTTACAATTTTACATAATGTGGGGGGGTTTTATTTTAACAAAATCTTTCAAGAGTGACGTCACATTTTTGGTATACTCGCGGTTAATTTTTGTGTGTACGGAACTTGTCTGGAGCTGCCACACCGTTAGCTAGATCGGTGTATAATAGTGATGTACTGAACAGCCAGGCGGAATTCACAACAGGCGGCTTTCCGGCGTCCCGGAAAGGCCTGGAACTTAAGAATTGTGATTCCGGCGTCGTACTACCGGATTATCCTTCACGATAGCCTCGTATTCGCCCGACAAGGTTATGTGGTGAGCCTCGTCTTCGTGGAGAACCTCGCAATGGCAAAAACTAGGTGATGTATCGGACCTAGTGCCACCAGATGGCCTCAGTCGATAGTCTGCCGACAAGGTTAGGTTGTGTTGTTTTTCTGTCTGGTAGATTTTGCGTATTTAGATGTCGTCGTGCGGTTGTAGTTTGGGAACACTGAAAATCGAAAATACCCAAACTTGAGAACTGCCACCCGCCAAACCTAAGTGTAAGATTGACAACTTAAGTTTGTGAAAAAATCACAGCTTGCCAATACGCCAAACTTGTCCTTCAAGCGGAGAACTGTTTTTTTGGGGGGTTTTTGTTGTAAGCGCATCTTATTCTGTTACCTCCATCGTGGCAGATTTCGGTTTGGGGGGTAAGTTCAAAGCGAAGAACTGTTTTTTTTGGGGGATAACTTTTATTCCCGCTTCATTCGCAGAAAGTTTCACATATACGATGATGTAGCTGCCTCTCTCAACAACTCTTCAGTGGTCGAGCGGTTAGCATCCTGAGATGGTAATCGCAGAGCCATTGCAGGTATGGGTGTGATTCCCGTACCTGCAGTAATTTTTTTTATTTTGATTTCCATTTTATTGCGGTATCAGATTTTGGGGGATGAGTTCTCCTTTAAAAGCTTAACTATGGGTTATGCCGCCAATAGCCAAACCTGTAGGGAGGGAGTTTCATTCGGGTTGGCGGGGAAAGTTCTCAAGTTTGGGTATTTTTGAGGTTCAGTGAAGTAGCTGCAGAATAAGCCAACGAAACAAGAAAAGGCCCTCTTGGACCTGCCAAAAAGGGTTATACTACCAGTGACATCCAAGTTTACATAGTCCACGTGTTTTACAAATTGAGTTTTTTGTTGTTGTTCAGTTATTTACCTTTTCTTTGTTGTTTTTTTTTGTTTAGTTCGGTTCACACTTTATCTGTTCTTGTAACAATTTCTTACTCTATAACAATAATTACATTTAAGTTTTAACATGTGCTTTTACACTATGTTTTCGTTTACTAACCGTACTTATATTTTTAAAACCGCGCACCGTACTACTTTTTGTATTTTTGTAATAGGTTTTTGTTTTGTACTTTTAGCTCTAGAATAGATAGGAATAATTTAATTACTTTACACCACAACATTTTAAACAAACAAAATTACATGAACTACAGACGACGCGCACTTCTTACTCCTAACGAGATCACAGACAGAAATAACATGCTTTAAATTGCCGATATTCGATAGACCTTGATTTTTGGCCGACGCCCATACACGCTCATTTTTATATAACCATTTATGGTTCTTAAATAACCATTTTATGATATTTACTTCAAAACCGTCAATATGGTTATTTTTCAACAATTTTCCTAGAAAGAATTTTAACCATTTTGGTAGTTTTCGAGTATAAGCCAGAAAATGGTTGAATAATTTGATATCGCCATTTTGAAAGCGGTAATTGCAGCCGGACGCCCATTAAGCAATTTTTTTTTCTTCCGCGGAACAGCATCCAGTTTCCAGAAAAATCGGTTCTCGGTGGAAACTTCGGAGATGGAGAAAGGTAAGTGATTTCTTTCAATTATACGTCGATCTCAAGATCATAAGCAAAAAATTTTTCAGGATACCGATTGGATGACGCCGGTTTAGGCACGGCAGATACACCAACAACATTCAATAGGATGAGGATTCACCCACCGGTCCATCGTTACCAGCCACAGCTAATCGAAGTAAGGAATTGTGTTTGAAACCATCCGGAAGGAGCTGGAACGGGCCGGAATGTATGAAAAACATCACCAGCGAGTCGAAGTTTATTCGCAAGACCCGCCTCCTCCACCCTCACCCCGTTAAGGATAGCAGACTAGTGATTATTGTATTCACCATTCCGCAGAGCTCGTTTCAATTCATCCATCCCGGTAGCGCTCGTGAGGAATTTTAATTTTGCTATCAGGTGATTCGGCTGCTGTTGGCGCTTGCTTAAAGCAAGATGCCAGTCATAATTTATTTAAAAAACTATCAAACTATTATAATGGGTCATAGTTTATAAGTATTATCATAATGTACAAGAAATAAAATTATTTTCCAGATGACTCTTGTTGTTTCTAAATTCCTTCGATAATTGTAATCAATTTTACAAATCGCACAAAACAGCTCTTACGGTTAAAAAATAACCATTTTTCAATTTCTACGATAATCTTCCTTACGGTTAAAAAATAACCATATTTCTAGTTCTCCCCGAAAAGTCATTTTATGGGTTCTCATGGAGAACTCATAAAATGACATTTCCCGGGAAAACGTCAAAAATGGTTATTTTTGAAACATATATGGTTTAATAGTTTCTAGCGTGTACATACGGCAAATTTACATGGTGCGTCGTTCTCTGGGTGCCCACACTTCCCCATGACGGCCCTGGTTGAGCACGACGCCCCTGGATTTCTCTGAGAAAGAGAGTGCCTGTCAGAGGTGCCAGGTCGTTTTGTCAAAAATCAGGACACCGCGAAGAAAAAATCAGGATTTTTCAGGACACCCCCAAATGGCTGAAAACAAAATGCAGTTCTGCTTAGATTGCATAACTAGAGGCGAAATATAGGTGCTGAAGACGCCTCGAATTATGCAACTGAAGCGAGAATAACCTTGGCTGGCCTGCAGTTAATATCGAAAAACCCCATTTTAATGTAATTTGAATCAAAGAATCTCATTGGTTCAACTGGTTAAACTATTTTATTTAAGATTTGTTTGATTTTCTCATCATTTAACAATAAATTTAGTTATGTTTTGGATATTTTTCAAAAATCAGGACTAATCAGGACATTTTAAGGGTCATTTTTCAAAAATCAGGACAATTCAAGCGTTTTTGAAAAATCAGGACGGTCTCTCAAAAATCAGGACAAATCCTGATAAATCAGGACACCTGACACCCCTGGTGCCTGTGCGGAATGACAGATGATTTGGGTGAAGTGGGGTGAAGTTAGCCCTTCTGTTGGGAGGATTTGTTTTTGTTTTTCCTTAAAGGACAGGGATGATCTGATTTTGTGGCGGAGCCACACAAAAACATGTAACAGACGGTTACACAGTAGTATTCGTGTCATAATTCAGGGCTTTGCACAATTTTCCCGTATGTTTGAAAACCGTACCGCTATTAACGCGCCAGCACTACATTTTACTTGGGTAGTCCGGACTCCCGACTTGCGCAAGACTTTCGACAAAGAAAAGTGAAGTACTAGAATGTCGGAAGTCTGTGTTTTGTTGCCAGTTAACCAGCGATGTTTCTAAAAAAAATTTTAAAATTCACAATATTAAGCCTACCCCATTCTGAACACTTTTTTATTTTGGGAACATGACCCTGAAAAACGAACGTGTTCGTCGAACGACTGCTCGATTTTCGCACTAGAATTTCTAGTGATTAATTGTCCCGTTCTCGTCCATACACGCCAGTGGGAAGCCAGTTAATGTGCGTGCGAAATGTCATAAACAACTCTATTCTTTTGCTCCATATCATTCAGGCGCATAGCTCGGTTCATACATGGATTTTATTTTTCTATTTAATCAACGTAATCAACGTGGCAACTTTAGATTTTAAACTTCCCAAAAACGTCAGTTTAATAGCTTAACTATATATCGCGATGATAAAACACTTTTTTACATGGATTTAGGATAAAAATATTTCGCATTATCAGAGGGCTTGTGATATAGCTCAGTTGGCAAGTCAGCTGATTCCTGAGCAAATGTCCGTGAGTTCAAGCCCAAGAATAAACATCGATCATAGTTGTACCGGATAAGTTTTTCAATGACTGTTCGACAGGTACATCGTTGATATAAGTCGCGAATGACTTAAAGGCTGATGTCATGCTGAAACAACTAGCAACGCAACGCAACGCAACGTTCCAATAAGATTGCGTTGCAACGCATTGGTATGTCATGCTGGCGCGACCTGTCACTTTGAAATTCCCTACAAATCATCACTTCTCTACATCTGATAATGCTTTGAATCGTCTCCTTTCTTTCGGGAGCCATCAAAAACTCATCAAATCACGACCCGGATTGCAAGAATGCCGAAATTTGAACAGACAAAATTCCTTGTTTTTTTGCCGGAACTAAGGATTCATGAAAATTTCATGAAATTCATGAATTCATGAAACAAGTTCGGACAGATCTTCGTACTATTGTGCTTAAAACCCGGAATCACTGCTTCAAATCGAGAAAAAACAATATTCCTATTGGATTTCCTACTAGTCGCGATACAAAACACATTGGCATCAGATTGGTCGCGCAATACAAAGCGACCAGTATGACAGGTCTGCGCGATTTCCATGGAGATCAAATGAGAGCTGGTTAGTCGTGTGAACGTTACGTTGTAGGTCGCGTTGCTAGTTGCTTCAGCATGACATCAGCCAAAGATGTTAAAACGACTATTTTCGAAACAAAAAAAAAGTGCTATCTGAAGTGGCACCGAAATATTTCAATTAAATCAAATACTGTTAATATCTTGGAGGTTATGTGACTTACATGACAATCATATTTTTTTGGAATATACTATTGTATTGTACTAATTGTATTATACCTAAATTGTATGCGTATTGATAACTGATTGCATACTCAAGGGCGCTCATCGCGTTCACTGTTCATAGCGACTAAAAATGCATGATTATTAAAACAAAATGTTAAAGTAATTTGTCGTAAGCTGTATTCCTTTCGTAGTCATTTCATAACTGTAGGGATGAGATGAAGAATATACAGAAAAAAAATCAAATTTAATTAGGAATAAAATAAAATAATAGTTGTATTCGGCAACACTGTAGATGAATAAAATAAAATAAATTTCTATGAGAACATTTGCTATTTTGGCAGCACTTGACAAACAAACAAAACAAAGTCAGTCATTGATCTATTCTTGCGAGCGACAGACGTGTTAAAGTGAATCTCTGAATTGAGATTTGAAAATCACGACACGACAATAACGTGTGAAACAACTTCATAAAATGAAAGAAATTCGTTGATTTTTCTGATCAAATGTCTCAGTAAAAAAAGAGTACATTTGAAAAAATTACACAAAAAGAAGAGTACACCGATTTCTCGATCGTAAAAGAGTGCATGTACTCTTGCAAGAGTACGTATGCTATCTCTACGCTAGATGCACACTTTATCGTAACGTTAATTCGATTCTACGACCGAAATATTGAATATTTTACCAACCTATTGATATAAAACTTATATTTTAAGGGTTTCTTGATTTACACCTGAATACAGAATCTTAACTTGGAAACCGAATTTTGAACTCTGAAACTGAAAAGTCGTCATTGATGTTTTTAATCCGAATGATTATTTTGAATATTTGTTTGGAGCATAAAGTGTGATAAAGTTTTATCAGTGATAAAGTCTCAGTTTAAGCGAGTTTTTAACTCTTTCTTTTTTCAGGAGCGGAATTCTCAATCTAGTTTCTCTATAACGATTCACAATACGAGTTCATCATGAAAATCTCAATCATTGCACAGTGGTGTAGAACATAAATCTAGCTGTACGCAATTAACAACGCCCAGGGATGAAGAGATAGACAGTCTTCAGCAACATTGTTCAGTTTTACATGGAACATATTCCAATATCAAAATTTTTTCCTAGGGGTCCACCGATAGCGAAATAAAAATGCTAACATTTTCGTTCTTCAAATTAGGACTTTGATGTCTTCGACAAAGTTGTTTATCTGATCAAAATACATAAGTTTGTTGAATATGCCAAAGTCACCCTCAGGAGTTACAGTCAAAGTAAAAACATCTCTTAAAAAACAGTTTTTTGAACTGACACGTTGCAGATTGGATAAAATGGTTCGCTGCCTTTGAAACAAAGTTGAAAAAAGTCACGATCTACATCTGGGTTTAGAAGTTGCTGAAGCCCTATAGAAAGCATTAAGTGTATTTTATTGGCAATTTTTGAAGGCTCGTCCATCGAAAAGTGCACATTTTCGCAACACCCCCTTTTTGTGATTATTTTGACGTAGAATTACGTCTTACGGCAACACAATAGGGGTACAAATTGAAATTCGCGAACGGATCTCGCGTCACGAAAAACGCCTCTTTAACGGACATCTCTTCCAAAGATCATTTCGAGATGGTTGTGTGCTGGTACACCAAAACCATTAAAGCGCAAATACGAATTGGTATAAGAAAATTTATAAATATACCTGCCGCGAAAATCAATTGGCAAGTAGTGTTACATTTCAGAGTTCTAGACGTGTGATTCCGAAATAGAATCCAAACGCTTTTAGGTTCGGAGATAAAGAACCTGGTGCTGGCAGCCAACATGACAAGACGTTGGAGAAGCGCAACGAGTCGCCTCTCCATATGGTTTTTTTTTGGATCTTAACCATGGCCATTACCTCCTTCTAGAAAGCGGTATACTTTTGCCCAGCATTAAGCACATGAGAGGCATTCTTCCCTAGAATAGTTGGTGCACTTATTACCTACACAACTGGCTAAAAGTTTGGAAACACCCTTTCAAATCATGAAATTTTTGCGGCCATATCTTTGCCAACTTATAACACGTTGCATATATTTTCTTCGTTTGTATTTGGGAAAAAATATATTTAGCATTAGCTCTACAGATCCGCAATTACCCGTAAGATGACAAAGTTATGATAAAAAAAAAATTCCAGGTATTTTTAGTTCAGACATTTTGGTAATTTTTTCTGGAACATAATCAATCTTTAATTGAAGTATTTATGACAAATTTTCTAGACAAAATTTAAATAAATATCAAACAATAAGCTTAATAGATAAGCGATACGCTGTTTAACAAACAGATTAAATAAAATAACAATTTTTTAAAGACCGATCCCAAATTTTTGGCAGATACACCATACTGCGAGGTGCACCCAAACTTTTGACCGATAACTTATGTAGCTATTTGATAGTTTGAATTCCAAGTCAATTTATTGCTCAAAATTTAACAAATGTGTTTCTTGATAAGTGTGTTTACATGTTTTAGAAGGGGGTATCCCTAACTTTTGGCCGGCAGTGTACTTTCAATTGACCTTGAAGAAAAACCAACAGATCAAAGCAAGCTTTTGTTCGTTGATACTCTGCAGGTGTGTCCACCCTTTTTTTCGTTATTTTGCTTTGCACTATGCCTACATTTTGCGTTCGCTATGATATGTTCGGCATATAAAATGAAAATTTGAGCAAATTCGGTTAGTTGCTCAGCAACTTTTGAACAAAAAACATGTAAGTTTGCTCGAGCTTGGCTTTATCGCTTATTCGATAGTGTAGCAATACTTAGGATGTTGACGCTGGAGCTGGCGCTTTTACATGTTGCAGTATTAGGGCTAGCTCACACAAGATGACAGTTGGTCTCGAGACGGTCTCTTATTTTATTCGGGACATCCTGAGATTGTCTCATGTTTCCAACAACAACAAACAACAAAGTTCGTCTCATCATAAACATCACTGTTCAAGTTGCCTAGTGTGGATTAGGCGTTAAGGTAGGCTTGCCAGATACTTTCAGAAAAAAGCGGGACATTTGACGACAAAAAAGCGGGACACAGCCGAAAAAAGCGGGACATTTTGAAAACTTCAAAAAAGCTTAATTGTATTTTGAAACCTATACGAATACCATCAGACAAAGTTGTTCATAGGAGGTATACAAGTTTTTTTTAACGCGGATTGATTTTGCTCAGTTTTTCATTCATGACTTCTAACGTTTTTTTGCCATAAACACGATAATTTTCCACGGTTGTCGCAAATTAACACGTTATTTAAGAGAAATATTTCAAGACAGGCTTGTGAACGTCGGATTTGATATCGCAAAAAAACCTTTGTGTGATAAAAAATATATTTCAAAACTGTTTTTGAAATTTGAAAACTTAAGATAACTTCCATCATTGTATACTTTGGACAATCGAGTCAAAAAAGGTGGTGTATGGCAATTAAACTAAGATTCTGTGGAAAAACTAAGATCTATAATCATTTGAAAGCAACCTCAACAATATATTCTTCAAACCAAAATTGTTTACATTGCATTGGTTGAACGTGCTTTAAGAACAAGAGTACATGATCTTTTTTCAATTGAGAAACGGGTGTACTCACGTTTTTTGAAAATTTCACTAAATATACTCTTTTTTATGAAATTAATTTGCGGCTTTATCGGTGAGGGTTAAAGAGTTGAAATGAAAGACGGATAGAATATCAGAAGAAAATTCTAAGGTGGTGAAAAGAGCGAAGAGCATTTGAAATAGAAGCTTGACCACATTTTAAATTCTTTGTCCCACACTCTTTTTTTATTCAAAGACATTTAGCAGGGAACAAACTTAAATCAGCCCTAGAAAATTATGCACCGCATATTTACAATACAAACTAACAAAGCTTTTCAATCAGTTAAACTTAACAGCTTATCTACTTAAAAATCCAGTTTTCATGAAGGCCTCTTCCAGACATTGAACTTAACTGTGAAGCCAATAACTGCCTATAAGTAAAGTATTTGTAGAAAAATTAAAGGAATTGCCTGAAAGTTTGTTTTGCCAGGTTTTTTTTGCCAGGAATTTACCACTTTGTGGCATTCTTTCCTAGTCCCAATTCTGCCAGGTTGGAAATGAACGCATCGAACAAAACAATATTCAACATTCTTTTGGAACGAAATATTTTTTTCATATTTAGTGTTGTTTTAAGCATAAAACCATAAACTACTGTCCTTTATAATAGTCAAATTGGAAATATATGGCCCTTGACTTTTCTTTGTTTGGTAAACTGTTCCTTACTCTTTTAAAAAATGATCTCCACGTATCTACTCTTTTTGTGTTGACCAAAATCTTTCAAAAAGTTTTCTATGAAAAAAGCGGGACATTTTGAGTAAAAAGCGGGACGGCGGGACATTCAACAAAAATGCGGGACATGTCCCGCTTTTGCAGGACGGATGGCAACCCTACGTTAAGGTGTTAAGGCTGACTAGAAACGCCACTTACGATAACAAGGAGAAATTAGGTGAACTAGAATTAGAAAAACTTATGAAAGGTACGAAAAAACCGTAATTCTACGTAATTCTTGTGGTTGTGTCTTATATACAACCTCTTTAACTTTTTTATGATAAGTGGAACCATTTCCATTTGAAATTAGCAGGGAAATCGGTAGGAAAAACTTCCGAAACTTTTAATGTTCTGTTGAAATTTTTGTTGTTTTAACGTAATCTTTCCTCTTATGGAAACTTTATGCCGTTTGACAGAGAACATTTCCTAGAATCTATTCACATAAAAAATATGCAAATACAACAAACTTTTTGGAGTTAATGTAATTGAGATGAGTTAGCATGTGTCGAATACTTATGTCCATCTGCTTCATGAATACTTCAAGTGAAGATTGATTATTTCCCGATCACTTTTACCAAGATTTAAAAAAAAATCCTGGAATTTTTTCGCCTTAAGCACTGTCATCTTACGAGTTCTTGCGAATTTGTTGGGCTTAATAAATATTTTTTGACAATAACATATGAAGAAAAGATATGCAATGTATCATAAATTTGGTGAGATATGGCCATCGAAAATTGTTTCCAAACTTTTGGCCGGCAGTGTAGGTACACCAACTGCTCTAGGGAAGCAAACAGCAGCGCACACATAATTTTTGGTCGCTCCATCCGGCCAATGGCCAATAATTTAATGAAACCGAGACGGCGCAATCCTTGCTCTTTTATAACTTCGCATCTAGGGTAAATGTACCCGACCTTGGCACCTAAGGCATGGTATACCCTTTTTTTCGACATTCCTACCTTCCTGTTGAGTGCACCATATAACATCCTTTGAAGAATTTACTTGCTAACTTGCTTAGAGTTCAACAAAAATATGTTTTCTCTATGGAACTTTCATTAATGTGAGTAAAATGTATGCAAAGTACTAACTGCGGTGCTCCAATTACTTGGCCGCCGTTCCAATTGTTTGCCGTTTCGATGATCCGATTCTTGGCCACCAGCAATGTGCATTAGATCTTTACCGACAATGCTCATTTGACAGTTAACAGAATCGTTGACTATTCTGAGTATAAGGCCACTGACAGAATGACGTCAGCTGAGCGTAAAGTTCTATTCGAAGATGGAACACCGGGCGCCACTCATACAACAAAAAGGCTTTTGAAAACATTGATGAAATTTGGTTGAAAGGGAAGCACAAAATAAGCTTTCATTTCAAAAAGTCGGAAGTCCAGAAATTCCGCAATGCGATTGCAACACATGGGGTTATTTTCACTACCAAACAACTGTCTTCATATTGTGGAGTTTGGCTTCATAAAGTAAGAAATTAAAAATTCCTTGAATGGTATTTTGAAATTTTGCCCTTTTGAATTTGTTAGCTGAGATTATGAGCTTCTAGCAAGAGCCATCTCGAATGCCCGGGGCGTTGCGCAGTGGTTTGAATAGAAGTTAGAATGTAAACCTTGCTAAAACATTTTTTTAATTCGACTCACATCTAATATTTTAAGGAATAATTGGTAAGAAAACGATATTTTCCTGAACTTCCAACTTCTGTTTCCAAGAAAAAGAAATTAGAACAAATAACCAAAAAATTAAATCTGATTATATGGTTCCCAAGCGATAGAAAAAGATTCCAAAACTCAATTAATTATGTATTTTATATACTAAAGTCATAAATTGCCATTGATCTAACAGTTTTTAGGTAAGAAAAACATCTTAAGTCTTGTGAGTTGCTTAATTTCACTTAATTTTTTTTTTTATTTCGAACCACTGTGTTCTGAACCACGTGACTTTTGCTCGGCAGACTGCAATGCAAATGTTGTTCGCACGCACACCAATGTACCTTCGATTCATGGTTCCCAAATAGCGATTTTTGCATTTTCAATGCTTGGATATGACTTTTAGTTAGTCGAATCTTTTATGTTCTCCAACTTATTTCGAAGCTTAAGTTGATAGAAACAATCTTATCATACAATCCAATTAGTATTTATGAAAACATTTGTGCGTAGTTTTAAACGAATTTTTAGGGAAAACATCAGCCCAAAAATACCTCTTTAATGAACATGTATTTTTTCCAGCTTCCAACACTGGTGGTGTATTTCGATTGAAGTTGCATGCCAAGAAAAGGAACAAAATTAGTTTTAAATTTGTATTCAACACCTAAATAAATATTCATTCTTTTGTCTTTCTAGTATTTTTAGATTTTTTGCCGTGTTTAACTGTAGGCATGAGTATTTATAGCAAATTTTTGAAATGAATGTCCGCGTTTGAAATCGCATGGGAATTTAACAGTTACACTAGAAAGGTGAGTTTATCTGATTTTCATACGGTGATTTCCAACATAATTGCCTCGGATGCAGATCGAAAAAAAATAACTACTTCAATAAAGTACAAACAATCAAAAAATTCGGTATGCACAGATTTGAAACAAATTATTCTCTTCGCAATGAAAATATATTCAAAATTTTTTAGCTCAATTTGGACCTAAATAAACATGAAAAGACATGTTGGCATGCCAAGAAAAGGACCATGCCAAAATAGGGCTCACTTACCCTAGTGCAGTTTGGGTCGACTGTCGGGGTTTTTTTCGCTTGGGTGTTTTGCGCACCAATTTGTATTTGTGTTTTATTAGTATTGGTGTACCAACACATAGCCGACCCAAAATGATGTACGGAAAAGATGTCTGGTAAAGAGGCGTTTTTCGTGACGCGAGATTCGTTCGCGAATTTCAATGTGCCCCCCTATAGTGTTGCCGTAAGACATAATTCTACGTCAAAAAAAATTTTTTAACGTAGGTATTGCTCTATTAACACATTCTACATCTTCGGCAAAAATATATCTTCAGCAAAAAAAATAAACGGAATATTAGGGCAGGTATTAAAATCAGAGTGACACTGATTGTGTATTTAGAAAGATAATTTTTACATTTTCACGATTGCTTGCATTTGGGTGTTTTTCTTGTAGATCAACAACGATCAGTAGTTTAAAGAAAACTTATACGTTGCGATTCTAGGAAAAAACAAATCCAAGTTGATGAATTGACACCTTAATTAATTAACGATTTTTCCAAAAATATATGCAATCTCGTCTAGCAAATTGAAATAACACAGAACTTTAAGAAAAAAACGCTGCTAATACTTTCTACTATTACCCGCATAATCAAATATCATACCCGTTATCGTTGATATTATTCTGATCTGATTCCACGAATAGTGACTATTCCAGTAATCTTCCTTAAATCTTCTACTTTTTACCTAACTTTATATTTTTCATGCGTCTTCGCTTGAAATGATAAAAAAATATTTTTGAAAGATACGAGTAATAATCTTTCAAATAAAACTCGAAGTGTGTCCTCACTGTCAACTTAGGAAAAAAAAAATGGCGTGCGCGACTTTAGTTTGTAAGCCCGTGCGTTTACGAATAATCTTCTAAACTTCGCCAAGCAAACCAAGAATGGCCATAACAGCGATTAAAATAAGCGCACCGAGGTTCACCGCCACGCAAGCGCTAAAGGTAAGTGGAAAAGCTTTTTTGATTGCCTTAAATTTTATTTTTCCAACTCTCCTATACAGCTCATCAAAGTACAGCAGATGACAGAACAAACTCCACCATCCGGCCGACATACACCGGAGCGGTTGCAGTGCCCAACGTAGGAGCGGCAGCAGCTGTGGTCTGTCTGTGAGAAATTGGAAACACAATTTAGGAGATGGCATAGGCAGCGAATTTCCGGATTTTGCGGCAGCGAAGGAAAAGTAGTTCTTCTGAAAACGCTGTAAGTATCCAGTTTTATTTCGACTTCGCTCCAATCCCCTAAGATTTTTGAATTTTAAACAGTGGCGGATCTCACCAGGAAACAGTTTATTCTCCCACGGCGAAAGCGCACCAGGCGCGGCAATTTATGTCGATGGCTAATGAACGGAATTCAATTAGCATCGAGAATCACACGCGGAAACAGGAAATTTTACGCAGCTCTCTAGGTAGGTTACACCATTCCTTATCGGTTAAATGGTTTTAAGATTTTTCTTTGTTTTGCAGGTTGAGCCTGTGGTTACGAAGGATCCCGGGTTAAAAGCATAATGCCAGCAGACGTAGCAACAACAACCATCACCACATCACCAACAGTAGCAGAAATATCATCACTATCTCTCGTCCAGCTCCTCAGCCGTCACTGATCGTATCACCTTGACCACCACAACCGGCAACAGCAGCACCAATCCAAAAGCAGTCATACGCCGGAAGCGTTTCTCGCATCACCCCATCTGTTATAAGTTGTAATTTTTTTTATCTCCCACGGCGGAAATGGCTCAGTTTTCGATCCGGATGCGAAAAACTTAAAAAAGGTTCCATGAAATCGGCAAGGTATGTTTCTAGTTTCTTTTTATAAGAATACAATAAAAATACTTTTATTTGAACATAGGAATCCAACGAGCGAATGAGCCGCAACCCAATCAATATCTGTGGATTGGAGGCAACATTGGAGAAGGTTATCTGGCCACGGATTCATCGGAACAACTGAGCCAAAGTTTGCTGAAAGAATCTCGGGAACGCCTACAGTAGGATTCTGAGCTGCAAGAGCGTATAAGCGATCATAAAAAATACCAATTTCTGCTGTCATTGAAGCAAAGGTGTTGCTGAGTTAAATGAAATGTGTCACTCCGTGCGAGGAGTAGTCATCGTTTGGTCGCATTCTTGCTTGTTTGCCCATTGAATCCCGGTTGGGGGGAATAATAACCTTGAGAACGCAGTTCAGCGTTACTGATCTTGTAGCAGCTTTAGCTGCATATTCCGGTACCTTTTCGGAAATTATGCAGTTGGACGTCGGTCAACATCGCCTGATGGCGCACCTAACCACTCAGTGGAAAGAAAAATTCGGATTATGTAACTATTTTAGGGTAAGGTATCAATCACAATAAGTACATTATTCCAGTATTTTATAACAAAACTTTTTTTTTGCAGATGGTAACATATTACCTACTTCAACCAGGGTGAAGATAACGAATCCTACTTGGATGTGGTCATGGAAATTTTCAATGTAGGACTGAGTACCCGAACGTAGAAAAAGACATACCATTAACAGTCCTAATTCTGTGCATTTTGGAAGATTTTTCTTCATTCATAAGTTTATTTACTAAGGCATTTTACTTTGATAGTTAAATTTTGTCATTCCATTATACCGCTCTATTTATTTATTTATTCCGCCAAACAGTGTAGGCTACATATATATAATAACTTAAACCTAGAGATTACAATGTTCAAATAAGCTTAATAATAATAATTTTTCTTTACATTTACAAAGTCAGGTTCTTCGGTGCCTGTTACCGTAAAAACCTTTTTTCAGCTGCTGTTTTGACATAGTTAAGTCTATATTCTCATAATGTTTATTATAACTATACATTAAACAATTAACAGGACTATATTTTCCATAATCAGTTCGAGTAGAGGTTATAATGAAAAGATTTCTTGTTCTTAAATGACGGCAAGGACAATAAAAGTTTAATTGATTTAGTAGATAAGCAGACTGAACGCGCTGATTAATTATGTCGTTTACAAAACAGATTGCAGCAAACTCTCTTCTTACACTTAATGTTTCCATGTTTATAAGCAGGCAACGTGATTCATAGCTAGGTAATTGGTTCTGAGACCATCCTAAATTTCGTAAAGCGAATAGAACAAATTGTTTCTGGACTGATTCCAAACGGTTTTTATGTAAAATTTGAAAAGGTGACCACACAACGCTACAATACTCAAGAATAGATCTAACATAAGCTGTGTACAATGTTTTTATTGTGTATGGGTCTTTAAAATTATAACTGAAACGTTTTATAAATGCTAACATACCGTTTGATTTCTGGATTATTGAGTTATAGTGATCTACAAAGGTAAGTTTTGAGTCCAATATAACTCCAAGGTCTCTAATCTTGTTGACTCTCTCGACAGGATCATCTCCCAATTTGACAATTTCAAATGACTGACATTTTCTTCTGGTAAATACAATATTTGAACATTTTGCCACGTTAAGTTTGAGCAGACTTTTAATGCACCATTTGTTAAATACATTAACTTCGTTTTGAAAGATTCTAAAGTCTTCTTCGCTATTCACTTTCATATAAAGTTTCATATCATCAGCATAAATTAGCACATTTGACTGCTTGAGAAGACAAGTTATATCATTTACGTATAAAATAAATAATAAGGGGCCGAGATGGGAGCCTTGAGGCACACCAGAAGTAACGGAGATACTTTTTGAAAGTGAACCATTAAATCTAACAACTTGTGAGCGGTTCGTTAAATAGGACCTTATCCATTTCAGTAGGTGTGAACTGAAACCCTGTTTATTTAATTTAAAAATTAACATGGGGATGTCAATTCTGTCAAAAGCTTTACTGAAGTCCGTGTATAAAGCCTGTACAGAATTACCGCGATCCATACAGCTAATATTATAGGTAACAAACTCGAGTAAATTAGTGGCTGTAGATCTTCCTTTAACAAATCCATGTTGCTTTTCAGTAATGAGTGTTTTAATTTGGTTATATATTTTTGCATTCACTATAGCTTCGAAAAGTTTTGGTATGCACGATAAAATGGCTATGCCCCTGTAATTGTTTATGTCAGATTTTTTTCCTGACTTGAATATGGGTACAAGAAATGATTCTTTCCATACTTGAGGAAAAACACCTGATTTCAATGAAGAGTTAAATAGAAAAAACAATGGCATACTCAGTTCATTTACTAGATTTTTTAAAAGAAGTGGAGGAATTCCATCAGGCCCGGGCCCTTTAGTGCTGTCTAAGGAAGAAATGGTTTTACATATTTCTTCAAAGGAAATTGATTCTACTACAGTAAGTACCGTTGAATCAGAGAGATTCTTTTCTGTGATTATAAAGAGGAGGAATCGTTATTGTCCTGGTGACTCAAATGCTAGCATTCAAACTGTTTTTATGGAAAGGAAAAAGGACCCCTGAGGGATCAATTCCAAGATCTGTTTTCCGTCAGCATCTTAGAATATCTTAAACAAGATATTTTTCTAATATTAATAACAATAATACCTTACTATACCATTTATAAATTTACCTTAAAATGGAAGGAATGTAGTCTAACAATCTGCTTGTTCGATTGAATAACTTTTATGTAGCAAATAGAGAAATATGTGTTGAAGTAAGAAAATTCGCAGTATTTGGACCTGCGAGGAATTAGGGCCTATAACAGCAAAAAATGTAATTATAAATGCCATACTAGAATTAATAAAATAATATTTAATGAATTTTAGCACGAATCGTTTTCTTTTGCAATATAAATCGTAAAAAGATCTATTAAAGATACATTGTGTCGTTCTAAATATTGAAATGGATGATTTAACAACGATTACATCTATCGTTTTGCTACAAATTTCATTAGAAAAAAGCAAAAAAAATGAATGGTTACTCTACTTAACGACCGGTTCGCTGTATCGTAAAGTGCGTCCAAACGATTCCATGTCATGGAAAAAAGACTACCTTAATCGTACATCAATAATCCTCAACTATAAAGCTAATCTTTCATGTGTCTTAGGAAAAAGATAATGGAAATCGTTATTGTATAATGCTGATTCATGCGGGTAGTCAAATATAAAGTGAGTAGATTCCTCTGTCAACCGAGAAGAATTTTACGTGTGTTTGAAATAACAATTTCTATAGCATGAGGTTTATCTTGGTTTAATATTCACGAATAATAATTTCGATTTGCTTTTGTATTTTTGGAACTCCCATATTTCGTCGGAATCCAAGTTTTACAACTTCGATCGATTTTTTGTTAATATTTTTTGCCCCTGAAATTATGCAGCAGTTCAAAGATTTTTTTCGAATTTAAGCATGGGTGATGTATATCGTTCGTAGAGAGATCTGGCGTGATCACCAGATGTTTCGGAGACTCGCAAACGAAAATCGGGCCTTTCTGATCCGGGTTTCGATGTCTTTCCTGGTACCACCATCAGGCGTTATCTGGCTACCAAGATACTGGAAGTACTCCACTTTCTCAACTTGTTGCCCAGCTACCATGAAACTGGAGGGATTTCCTGTGTTGATCACCATCGACTTGGTCTTTCTGATATTGACTTTGAGACCTGCTGTTTGCCCATCGAGCATAACAGAGCTGCTGCTTTTCGAACACTGCTGAAAATCAATAACACCAATATCAACTAGCAGTTTTGTTCAATATCAAGTGAAGCATCAGGATGCCAGAGGCAGCAAGCAGCGGGAAGATGACACGATGTTATTGCATGTTACATTGTACATGACACGATATTATTGCATGTTACATGTGACATTATGTTGCTTGATCAGGTTATGTTGCTAGGTCAGATTATGTGGCATGGTCAGATTATATCATAAGGTCGAATTTTGTCACATGGTCAGATTATGTTAAGCGGGCCACAGACTACACCACATTTGTACAAATGAGATGGAATTCGATGAAATTCTGTCGCTGTGAATACGATTTGTATCGTGTATGGCACTGTTTGAATGACCGCACAAATCGTTTGAGTGAAATCGGTCCGGATCGAATTTTTTTGTACAAGCAACCTTCTGTGGCATGGTGTATGGTGCTGCTTGTACAAAACTCAGCTCAGGCCATTTACTCAGCTCCAGCCGGGGTGGAGAGGGTTTTTGTTGTTGCTGTTGCTGTTTCCGCCAGCAATCGTTTGTGTTCGCGTGAAATATGTTCGTATCGTGTGTGGGCGAGTGTACACAGAAAAAAAATCTGAATCCTTAAAAGCACTGAAATTGAAAACCCCTAAAATTACATGACATAGAACGCGATTTCATACTGTAAATTTCCGTCACTTATGATGCTTCTTTTTATTTACATCATATGTGATGTAATTTTAAAGATTGTTTCGTAGTGCGAAATATTACATGCCGCAGAAAATAACATGTTACAGAAAATTACAAAAACTGAATCCTTAACAACTCTGAATATTGAAGAATTGAATCTTACATGACACGGAACACGATTTTCTATTATAAATTTGAAATGATTGAATCCTTGACAGCACTCAAAATGAAAAAAAAAACAAACACGAAAGCAAGTCGTAAGTTTTTTTACCTGTCGGATGTTTGTGCTGCCGTGTTGTTTGATTGTGCGTTCATTGTGGAATGGTAAGTTTTTAGAATAAGTGGTTAGATAAAGCCAAATATGCTTCAAACAATTTGTTTTCATTCTAACAAATTCTAACGTAAAGTCCCTTCCGGGAAAGGCCGCCAGATGGAAATGGTGACGATCGTAGCCATGGTTGGCAAAAGTGGCAGATAAAAAAAGTGGCAAAAGTGGCAGGCAATTTCAAATGTCGGGCCAGGTATTGTGGAGGTTAAAAAAATTTCTAAGGTTTAAAAACGTTGGGTTTAAAATAAATGTAATCTGGTGTGTACAAAAAGATTGTTTTTTTATTGAGAGATCTTCTTTGAATCATATTACTAGAAAGTAAACAAAAAAAAATCCAATTGGAACGTTCTTTTAATTCAGTGGTGTAAACATTACATCACTTTTAAATTACACGTCTGCAAATTTTACAGGCGTGTAATATCCAACTTGCACTGAAAATTCCGTCATATATGATGCTTCTTTTTATTTACATCATATGTGATGTGATTTTACAGATTTTTTTGGTAGTGTGTAGAATCAAACAATCGTCGTGGAATCATCGAATTGGCTCAAGCCATTTGTGTTTAGTCCAGAGATGTTAAAATCGTGAGTCTACATACTCGCACTTTGCCCTTCTTTGCAGAACGATTTTATGCTTATGCTTATGCTTATGCTTATGCTTATGCTTATGATACATACACAGCCAGAACTTGTCTGCATCCCGGTGAGCCGTAAAAGTACATTTACGACTCATCTTTACAAGGCCGGGCCCACTGTGCTGTATTGGACGCAGAGACAACTGGAACACAGGGAGGAAGAAACGTGGACAACAGTACCATACGTTTCCATGGTTATAAAAATACAATTTCGTTAACGTTGGGAGCACATAGCTAAAATTTAATGTGCTCCTTGGTGTTGGTTACTGGAGTTACCGTCTTCAGTGGCTGGAAATGAGGTTTTTGTGCACAGAAAATCAAAACTATGTAAAATAAATCTTTTTTTTTTCGGTAATTTTAAAGATTCTAAAATTTACATTCAGTTAAATAGGTTTTCAAATAATAATCAATGCCATTAAGAGTTTAGATTTTCTGTGCCCCATCATCTCTGATCTTTGATCTTGGTTATAGCGCCTTTTCTCGCTCTTGAAACGAAATTTGAAAGAATAGGGAATAATGATTAGTGCTATCACTAAACTTTTCAAAATGAACGGTTTCGAAAAGTTTAGTGGTGAAAAGAAGAAGTTTTTCATCAATTTATTTTACCTTTCAATAGTCTGCAAGGATCAACATTTCTTTTTTTACATAACATTATTCGTATGCGTATGCTATTCAACCTTGTTTAAAACTGATGACTGGAAAATAGTTTCATAAAATCAGCAATTATTGGGTTTACCAATCAAAAATCACAACTTCAAATTCGAAGAATATTATTGAGGTAAAAAAAAAATAGAACATTATATTGTCATCTATATGGTATCTTCGTCGTATGTGTACTTTCTTTTATTAAGTAAGATATTCATTTAAATAGCATTTTAACTCTGAATATTGAAAACCTAAACAAATGCTTACCAAGATAATCTTCCTGGGATTTTTCGAATGTGGAAAAAATCATTTAAACAAAATACTTAGCTTTGGATGCGCAAAGGCAACCGAACAGCAAACTGCATCCCATCAAGGCAAGCCGGTTAGCAAGCATGACAAAACAGGCACCATAAAACCAAGACGACGACAGCACAACATGATTTTGAATTAACGATCCGATACAATTTTTTTTCCGGATTTGCAAAAACTGATTCAAATGCTCCTTGACTTAAATTTTAAAACTAACGGAATAATAAGACTTCCCTGAACACTTCTCGGATAGTCATTAACAATTTCCAATCATTACAAAAGTTCAGGAAAACAAACAAACCGCTTCGATTGGCCTCGCAAGCCCTCAATCGCTTTCATTTTTTTCATTTTGGGGAAAATCACTTCGAACTATTCTTCAGTACTGCCGCCTCAGTAAACTTTTTAAATTCTTCTTTATTTCGGAACACTATTTCGCCGATTACAAAATAGAGGGATAAAAACCGAACAACAGCGGAAAACACGAAGAACACAAAACCCACATTTCTATAAACCCAGCACGAGCCCATAATCATAGCATTTCCAGTGAATTTGAAATAAAACATATATCCTGCTAGGTAGTATTTCCTCGCTAACACGAAAAACTTTCTGAATTTATCGAATCTCACTCCTACAATAAACAAAATTTGAAAATTTTCGTTTTCCTCGGACACTCAAACGCTAAAATTAGCACAGGCGAAAAAAAAAACACGACCGCACTCGACCCCTTCTTTGCAGAACGATTTTATTTCGTTAAACTCAAACTGCAATGATGCTCAGTGTTACCACATCCAAATCTGTACCGCTCATCGAAAAAATCTTTTTCATCTGTACCGAAAACTCAAAAATCTGTACCGAAGAAAACTAAACTCTGCATTGAACGTGTTGATATGTGAAGATTTTGTTTCCTTATTTTTAATCTTAAAACATATAGATACTTTAAAAAACTGACATTAAAAATATTTTTCATAACAAACACTTCCTAATGTTCATGATGTTTAAACATAGTTTTATTAAAACGATTTTTGAGCGTCATATTTAATACGAAATTATTCGATCCGCCATTATATCTTAAATAACTTTTCGTTCTACGGATAGCGTCCAATGTGTCAACATTCAGACGATTACGAACTTTGGTTTTATTGGCATTTACTTTCCACAAAATACGCTCAACCACTGCTGACGGGTTGGGGAGAGATATTTAATAATTTGTCGCAGATTTGGAAATCTAATTGTTCCATCGTGTACTTCCCAGTAAGGAACTCCTATCGTCAGAATAATAAAGGCTAACTTTTGACTTATTTTCTATACAGTTTTAAATATACTTGTTTAAAGCAAAATGTAGAAACTTTTTTCAGTTTTTGAAAGTCAAAAATCTGTACAAATCTTTACCAAATTTTAGAAATCTGTCATCTGTACGTACAGATTCTGTACCAAAAAATGAGCTCATAAATCTGTAACTGTCTAGATAAATCTGTACATGTGGCAACCATGCGTCCGCGTCCCCGTGTTGTTTTCCCTTTCTCTGAGAAATTTGTGCTTGAGAATCTATCGTTCGGCGAAGGATGGGACTTACAATCATAGATGCCACACCTACCGATTTTTCGGTATTCATACCGATTTTTGGGCAAATTTTTATCCAAGAATCGGTATATACCGAATACCGATTTTTGACAAAACATACCGATTTCATACCGATTTTTGAGATTTTGATACAAAATGTAAAATAAAATTCAGTGTAAGTGAGACTATCGAAATTATTGGGTTTCTGTTCAATTGAAGACGACCTAATCATATTGTTTGGTGTCAGCTTAGTAAGAAACACTTGAAGCTTTTATGATAAGTGCACATTTTTCAATATTTCAATCGAAACTCTCAAATTTTAAAGGAAAGAAGTACAGACCCCGTTCGATTTTGGCAGCATGCCCCAACATTTTGTGTTGCCAAAATCGAATGTTGCCAAAATCGAACGTTTTTTTTTCTTAATTTTTTTCTTTCATTTTTACAGAATAACTATTTTTATTATCGTTAATGTTAGTTTTAGTCAATTTCCGACAGTTTTTAGTCATTTTTTTATCATTTTTTTTTCATGTTTTACCAACTGTCAAAATCCATTCCTACTTGTTTCGACCTATTTCAACCTGTTTCGACTAACTTCCATTGAACACACATATCAATCGGACAACGTATGACGGGCGTGTCTAAAAGTGATAGATACAAGGGAACGGGAAACGAGCGAGAGAAGGGTGCGAGGAATGTGAACTCGGTTCGTCAGGCAACGATCGCTCGTGTGCATTCGTGTACGGTAAGCTTCGTTCTGTTGTTTTGTTGGTGTGATTTTATTCCTGCGAGGCATGGAAAACATAAATGCAGAACTGCCCGCATGGAACAGTATCATACAGTAACGATTCCCATTATCTTTTTCCCGAGACACCCAAAAGATTCCCTTTATAGTTTTTGGATTATTAATGAACGATTGAACAAATCGTTTTTTCATCAAATGGAATCGTTTAGACACAAATAACGATACAGGGAACGGGTTGTTAAGTAAAAAAACGATTCATTTTTTTGCTTTTTTCTAGATGAAAAATGTAGGAAAACGATGAACGATAGATATAATCGTTATCATATCGTACGTTTTATGTGCATGGGACGCTACATTGTATCTTCAAAAGATCTTTCTACGACCAAAAATGAAAAAGCAGACGATTCATGTTGCAATTTCTAAAAAAATACATTATTTATTCAAAAATGGTAAACATGGATTATAATATAAAATATATGAACCTATATTCATCTAAATTGCCTTTATAATGACCATTTTACATCAAGCTTTTTGTGGAAAGATTTATGCTGAGGGTTATGTTCAGCGTTCGCCTGCAAAACATTGAAACGAATTAATATATAAGAAAAAGTTACAAAAATCGATCATATTACCATCAATTAAGGCATCCATCCATCAATCAAAAATAGTTCCTATATTGATCCAAGACGGCTGAAAAATTAAAAGAAACCTTTATAAAAAAAAAAAATTTACACTAACTAGATTTTTGGAAAATCTATAAGATTTTCCATTTAAATTGTTGATTTCTCATTTAAATTAAAGTTTGAATACTTTTTTATTTTAGAACTCAATACTAAATCTTCGTCAGAATTTTTAAAAGAAAAGAAGGGTAGGTGATCGAGTTCAGAAAAGTTAATAGGTATATTATTTAAGTATTCAATTCAATTTATCATGATTTCTGTTTGAAAGTATTGTTCTCTAACTTGAGTTCAAATTTTAATTTTCAATTTCGAGAAATAAAAAAAAAAACAACATTTTCATGGCTTGGTTAAAAGAATTGTTAGAGTAATAAGTTTCCCAGAGTTTTTGGACAGATAATGTAATTTATAATAAAGATTGAGAATTCATTCCAAATTGGTGATTCTGGTAATGGTCAATTATTTAAAATTACTTATCCTGGCTCTTAATTAGATTGCTTATTCAAGATCCCTTTTTTTATTCTAAAAAGTTTTCTTAGTGCTTAAAGCACCTTAAAGTTCGTATTCTGCATAATTCTTTTTTTTTCATAATTCATTTGTGTTGAAGATTGATCATAAATTCTAGAAACACATTCAAAAATTTTCTAATGTGTTCTCGAATATTTATAAAACTATTTAAAAGTTTTCCACCTACCTCGTTGGAAAATATATTATTTCAAACGGCTACCAGCACAAAATTTATCTCGGCCTTGATTTGAGCCTACGGTTCCGTATTTTCTTCTTGCTTAGGTCAAATTTCAGATTTTTTTTTCAGCGGATGCTTTTAAACTCGAGAGTCGGGACCATCTTCAACTTCCGTGTGTTTTCTTTTTCTTCGACATATTTATACAGTGCATGTTACAGGTTCCTTCCAGGCTAACTTATCTTGCTCTGAAAAAAATGGAAATGAGCATAAAATATGAAATGAAAAGCCAGACTTACCCAACGTAAAAGACGGTTTAGAAGACCTGGCACATAATCGGAGTCGGTTGCTTCTATGGATCTTCCCGAAAAATTTGATCCCCTGGTTTCGGTTTAAACAAGTCCAGCACCTATGGAGATATGTTGTAATTTGTGGGAAAAGTACATAATTGTATTCAATAAAACGCCAGACTTACCCAATAACGTCGCATGAGGCGGTGAAGATTCGACACATTACTGGGACCGGTTCCTGCCGACCGATTTCGTTGCTTGTTTTTCTTACGGGAGGCCTGCTTAAGCCGTGAAACAATAATTATTTGGCCTTTTTCCGAAATAATTTGACCTCCTGGGTGCAGATCCTGCAACTGTAGGGCCATTTTGACCGTTTACCGTCAACTCCAGACTGGCCTTTCCTTTCTTTAGGTTCCCCGAGCGCACCAGTATCGGTTCCGTCGCGTCGACTTTTAAAAAAGTTTTTTTTCTTTTTTTTCTTCTAGCGACCACACATGATACACTCAAGTACAGATAAACTCAATATGGTTTTTAAGATCATTCAATTTATCTTCCATAAATAATTTTTATCAATTCTAGCAAAGACGCATTAAGAATCGAAAAATTTGTGAAAAATAAAAGTATTAAAGGACGATAACACAAATATTCACCATACATGTAATCAGAACAGAATCGTTCTAAAGATTCAGTGTACAGTTTTTGATTATGCGGGTGTACTCTTCGTTTTGTGTGCAATCACGTAATGATTGGAACGAAGATCAATTCAATCTGCACACAACAAGTTAAACTCGGAAAAAATCAGCCGAATGATTCTTTCCGAAGCGAGTTTACACACCGCTGGTTTAGTCTATGGCCCGCTTTATATGAACAAATGATGTTGCATAGCCAAATTTTTACCTCATGGTCGTTTGCATCTCATGTCGCATGCCACACGTGCAATGTCTTATAATTCATGTAGAAACGGACAAATGTGATCATTCATCGGCCAGTTCCAATAGACTACAAACGTAATACAAACAATACATACTAGAGAGAAATTTCGTAATTTTAATATATCGCCACACATTAGTAGGCCAAGCGTGGTTCGCTCAGGAGGTTGCAACCTTATAGAAGCCGTGTGGAGAACATTTCTCAGATTTAAGCTTTGGACGTAGAATTACGTCTTGCGCAACACTATAGGGGGACAAATTGAAATTTGAGAACGAATCTCGCGTCACGAAAATAACTTCATTATCGCACATCACATCTAAAGGATTATGTCGTCATCCATCACCAAGCAAAAATTAAAAAAAAAAAAAGAAAAAAAATACGGAAGCCCGCCTCTTGATGGATTTTTATTTCCCCTGCCTACTAAAAGGTATAAAAGAAAATGCTCGTCGGTCAAATTGGTTTCATTCTCTGTGGTCGATTATGTTGCATGGTTGGATTATGTCACACGGTCGGATTATGTCGCATGGTCCGATTATGTTGCATGATCCGATTATGTTGCATGATCGGATTTTGTTACATGGTCGATTTATGTCACATGGTCGATTATGTTGCACGGTTGGATTATGTCACATAGTCCGATTATGTAGCATGACCGGATTATGTCACATGGTCCGATTATGTTGCATGATCGGATTATGTTGCATGATCGGATTATGTCACATGGTCCGATTATGTTGCATGATCGGATTATGTCGCATGTTCGGATTATGTCACATAGTCCGATTATGTTGTATGGTCGGATTTTGTCACATAGTCCGATTATGTTGCATGGCCGGATTATGTCACATGGTCGATTATGTCGCATGGTCGGATTGTCACATGGTCGATTATGTTGCATGTTCGGATTGTGTCACATGGTCGGATTATGTCACATGGTCGAGATTATATTGCATATTCAGATTGTGTTACATGGTCCGATTATGTCACATGGACTGCTTGCTCAGATTATTTCTGGTGATAAGTTTACGTCACATGGCTAAATTCTGTTATATGTTTGAAATTTGTCAGTCATATATTGCCATTTTTACACTGTCATATGTTGGTCATTTCGGGAAAAACACCATAAGTTCTATTATTGAAGAAAAGAATTGCGTAATTCTACATTAAGCGTTCGTAGCTTAATTACTACCTCTTCCACTTTTTTTTTATCAGATTTAAGCTTACTTTTTCAATGCTATCAAGGAAAACAAAGCTGAAATCTGATAAAAAAAAGCTGAATAACGAGATTCACTAACACATAGCAATAGTATAAGGTTACATGGGTTTTGGTTCGCTTCACAAGCGGAAATTTGCTTAACTCTACCCCCTCATTTTCACCATCTTTAATTTCTTCTAACTTCATACCCGTCTGAAAATTTTCATAATCCTAAGATGTTCTTACTGAAAAGAACTTTTTTTTTATTTGCGTGAATTATAATTTTATATAAAAAAATGCTATTGCACCTGCTCACACCTCTGACGAGTGCGTCTGTCTGCGACACGTCTGCCATCAACAGCAATGTATTATATTTTAGCCAGCATGTCTGACCATCGTGCTAGAGCGCCAGCTCGAAAAGTGCAGGAAAATGAGCGGCCAGTCAGCCAGCATTTAAAAGCTAACAAGCACCGACAAAAAAAATTTGCTCGAGAAAAAGAGAGAAACGGGAGCAATCAAATTTTATTCAATCGTCTCTCTCGTTTTTCTGGCCACAGACCAGGCCAGGACGTTTTTGGCATTCAAGAGTACAGGTAAAGTACCGGAGCAGTTCGAGTTAGAATGTGCATTGTCGAGGAATCGTTTCGAGTTGGAACGACCGGAAGCTAGATAACGGATGGTTTTAGGAAGGATTATGTTTGTTCGGCGGAGTTAAATTAGTGCAATAATGGTGCAAGTAAAAGGGTTAGTTACCGCATGTTGAGAAAATTGATTCTCTCAGCAAAACGATAGAATTGCGCAAAAATATCGATTTGCAAAGTGTTGCCATCTCACTCAGGCTGGCAGTGGTCCTCGCGCGCACTCACACTAGCGTAGGTGGTGCGGATTGGCGGTGTCTGTCGCGAGTCGCGAGCGAGTCCCAGTCAATGTGTGATTGTTTTGTCTAGCCAGTCGACGTGTACCGATAGGGCCGTCTCGCGATAAAGTCGCGATCCAATATTGCGGCTGCTGCTGATGGTCGAGAGGAAGTGCCAGTGTGTTGGTGTGCTGGTGCGAGACCGATCAACCGCGATTTTCCTCGATGTGGTGGTGCGCGTAAATACATCGCTTAGCATAATATAGCGAAAAATTCTCTTTTGAAAAGGTTCATCACTCGGCAGACATGTTTTGTTAGACAAACGTGAAGGTTCTGTTTTGTGTCGCGCGCGCGAGATAGTTCGTTCTCACTGGTTTGGGATTATAGTTGCTGGACGGTGATCTAGACGACGAGCAAGCAAGCAAGAAAGAGACAGTGGGTCGGTCCGGGTGAAGAACGTGAAGCAGAATCAGCAGCAGCAGAAGGCAGCGCGTAGAGAAGAAGTCGTGTGAGTGTGGGGTGTGGAACACAGAGCAGAGCAGTGCGACACGGGGAATTATCCGCGGAACCGAATGGCAAATAGAGGAAACGGCAACCAAGAAAAATCGCAAATGAACGGTTCGCGACGACAGAAAATAGACACGATGCAGTGATTTTCGGATTTCGTCGAATTCGGTGAAAACAAGGTGTCACGTTGTTTGTTGTATTGATTGGATGGTTTTTTGGTTGTTAATATCGCCAAACGCAGACCACGGAGCCAGTGTCTTCGAAGTGACCACAATCAAGATTCGAGAGAAACAACATCCCTAGAGGCGGGGTGACGGAAGAAAAAAAAAGTATGATCCATAGCAAAAATGGCCTCGGCGGCTGAACAGTTTGCACCCGATTTAGATTTAGTTTAATACAATCCCCCTGAAGTTGTTTGTCACTGCTGTGATGGGTGTCTCCTTTTGCCATTTACGCGGGGTCAGGTTTGTCACAGAAGTTAACGCAAACGAGTGACCATCGAGCCCCGAAAAAACAGCCGAATATAAGTGTTAAACATTGGAGACGCTAGGAGCGCGAGGGAGAGTTACAAATATAAATAAAACGTTGCGTAAGTGCAGCACTTCTCTGCCTTCTCCATCCACATACTATATCCATCGTTGCTTCCATCGATCTACCAACCGCGAAGCTTCGAGCATCGTCAGTCACACCGTGCTTTTGTGTGTTTTCGAGTTTGGGACCACCATCGGTCGTTCGTTCGTGGGTTTTTTTTTTTCGGCAGGGTTATTTTTTATTTCGTCGACCCGTACCGAACCAGCGAACGTGAAATGGACTCTTCCTCAGCGGACTAAGAAGAGCGCATATCGACGGAAACGCAGAAATCGCATCGCAAAAACGGCGAGACGTTTGTGACTATCAAGACGACGACGACGATGAACGTACGAGAGCGTCACTGTGTGCAGAAAAGTAGAGAAAGCAAAAATTGAAGTAATTTTAGTGCCAATTAAAATTAAAAGTTTGCGAGCCGAGGCGCGTCCGCAGCCAGAGAGCGCAGATGGTGGAGACCGTGTAGAAGAAAGATACACACAGATAGATAGCCAGATAGAGAGAGCGAGCGAGAGTGAGGGGAAAGATTCTTGGCACATGGTTTCCGCTGGCTCGCCGCGCCTGCCTGGCAAGCAGCAGCTCGGTTCGCTCTCGTGGTGTCGGTCGTGTTGTCTAGTCTAGACTTGATAAATTTTTCGCAGATGCATCCTCCTATGGGCTAGTGCACTTACTTACTTCTGGTTACTGTGTTGCGTTGCGTTGCGGTACGATTAAGGTACAGGCACAGCATCCTTCCTCGTATCCGTGTGCGCCGCCGTGTGATCGGTACGGATCCGTCGTCGTCGTGGGAATGTGGTTGCCACTGCTGTGCGTCAACCGCCCGTCAACATCGTGTGTGCATCTCGCGGAATGTTCTACACTGCTGCTGGCGGCCAATTTTTGGCACACCACTTCGCTACGCTAAGTAAGCTAATGTGAACCGGAGAAAAGATGACGATGCACCAGTGAATTCGAGCTGAGAACAGGTGCAGGTGATTAGTTTCGAATAGGAAGTTGGATTCCAACCAGGGCGCTGCAAATTCTGATTGGAGGGCTAGTGATTGTTTTCTCTTTCGCTCGGTTGGTTGGGTTGGAAAGCCCAAGGAAGGAAGTGTGTCTGATTGTAAAGCAAAGGTTGTGTCACTACTGGTGGGTGCAGTAGTTGTGCGAATCTTATCGGAAAACGAAAATAATTGGTGTGCAAATAATCTTTGAAATGTGAAGGGTTGCAAGGAAAATAACCGCAATCGAGTGATACAAGTGTTGTACACATAGTCTGGGTCAAGTAGATCATTCGTGTTGTGTTTATCCTGATCAGAATGTTGTGAATACTAGCGCCTTGGATAATTGAAGGCAACAGGGGTTGGATATGGCCTGTAGTCGCTATGAAGGAATCCGAATGTTGAAATAAAAATAGAGTGAAAACAAGCTGTGAAGAGAGAGAAAAAGAAAAATATTAAGGAGTCTATTTATACTCAACAAGCGTGCTGTTGTTGCGTCCAATAGCGATAACCATTTGAGCAATTTTCGCAAGCTGATAACAAAAAAAAACGTCACAAATATGACAGAATACGTGCCACCACAGCTGATCACAGTACTGAAGACCTATCAGGACAATGCACCGAAAGGCTTGCACGGCCCCGGGCTGTCTTTGGTCCACCCTGGAAAGAGTGGCCAACGACCAGAATCCCCCGATCATGACTCCGACGAAGGTTTGATAGTGCAACCGATCACAGGACCCCTTCCTATGCCAGCACATCCCATAATGACCACACCGGATCCGGACTGCGGTGTAGTTCAGCTGACAATGCTGGAAGGGAAGAAGATCGGATGCTTTTTGCTAGGCGGCGAAATGCGGCTCTGTCTGCCACAGATATTCAACAATATCTTGATGGACTTCTCGGTCGAACAGATCAATCGAAGTATTCAAGAGCTAATGATCTATCTGTACAACTGCACCGATCAGCAGCTACAGGAGTTCAAACGAGCCAACATTATTCCGGACACGGCCAAAACATGCGGATTGATTACGCGAACAAACGCCGAAAGGCTGTGCAGTTACATGCTCCATCAGGCAGATGGCACTCGAAGTCGGAAGGGCGCGACTTCATTTCGAGTGTATCACCGCTGTTTCGGGAAGTGTGAGGGTATCTTCACCTTCGAACTGTACTCGTACAAGGAACCGGCCTGTATCGAGTGCTGCGAGTGCCAGGGAATGTTCTCACCGCAAAAATTCGTTTGCCATCAGCATGATCGACAGGAAAATCGAACCTGCCACTGGGGCTTCAATTCGAGCAACTGGCGGGCCTACATACACGTGGCACTGGACGAGGAGAATCGGGAGGCGTACGCCAAGCTGTTGGAGGACATCTGGAACCGGGAACGCGACACCGAGATGGAGCTGGAATATTGGCTCGCTAAACGAAAGGTAAGCTTTTGTTTTCTTCTATTCTTACTATAGCATAAACAGTGAGGAATCTTAAATTCGAAGATGTTTAAAAAAAGGTTATTGCAATTGAACGTCTTTCACCAGTTTCACTTTCACTGATGCACTATCACGATCAACTTCCCGAATCAGATTGCATCAGACAGGAATTTCTCAATAGGGAGACTGTGCTAGCTGAATCTTCTATTTAATATGAATTTATAAAACTGGAAGTTAGTTATTGTATCTGAACACTGAATTAATAATAACTAATTCTTTTAATTTGTTGTATGGTTCATACACTTTAAGTGTTGAAAAGCTAAAAATGGGTGGGCCGCTAAAAAAATTAAAAATAAGACATTAAAACTGCTTTAAAAAGTGGCATAGCATACCTTGGCACACACACACCACATTAGCCAACGGAAGTAAAAGTATCGTTTATTTGGCTTCCGGCATTCCCTGCAAATGTCCTGTAAAAAAGTTGTACACTAAAAATTAAATGTCTCGTAATTTGTGTTTTCGACCTGTAAAATTACGGTAAATGTACAGGACATTTGCGTAATTTTACAGGAAATAATTTTTGCTGTGTGGAATCATGAAAAACAAAACAAAATTAAAATTATTTTCTGCACCTAAATTTATGCACTACTCATTTGTTCAAAGTAACTGTAAAAAATCTGTTCCAATTTTCACCATTTTGCAGTAATAATTTTTGAAGTCTCGATCGAATAGATTTTGTATTCCAATAGAAGTTTGAGACAAAGTGTTTAATTTGTATTCAAACCTGAATTCTTGCAATGGAATATGTTTCAAAATTTTAAAATCGGAATCTGAGTACCCATTTTGTTGAATTGTTTCAAATTATAATGTTGTATTCTGTGTTAAATTAAGCAGGAATTTGCTTGTTTTGCTGTTAGAAACATAAGTTAAGGTCTTTCTAGTTTTTGCACTTTAAACACTTCTTATAAAAAGTTCCCACTCTAAATGCAAATCATTTTTCTGAGCGAAGAATCCTAGTTTACCAGGGTAGCAAGCGATTCGGGAAAGCTGGAAAATAACCTGGAATTTCAAATCAAAACCGGGAATATTATTTATGAATTATTTATTCCAGTATATTAATCTACAAATTCATAAAACTCATTAATTTCATCATGTCGAAACTTTTTCTCAGAAACTTTACAAACCATAATCGTTTATTTCAAAATTGTTAAGCATTCGGGAAGAGCGGGAAGACGTCGGGAATAAAATGCCGGGAAATCTCGGGAGTTTTATAAAAAAAAAAATATCTTTTAACACAGCGAATACATTTGTCGAGCAAAGAATCGTCGTAGACAAATTTCTCGACCATAAACTTTTTTAAGCTCACGCATTCTGTACACTGCAGTGAATGTGAAAATTTATTTTTAATCAAATAAACTTTTCACAACTGTGAAGTTTTAATACGTTAAGTCTTGGTAATTACCTTTTATAGCGTAAATATTTAAAGATTTAGTACCGTTGTGCATTTTCTTTACGAATATCTGAAAAAATTGACCTTAAAAACCTGAGTGAAGAATTAAGTGTAAGGAATTCAAAAAATTCATAATGCTGCGACTTTATGCTTCTGATGTGAATTCCTACGTTGAAATCAGACAGTTTTCGATTGAATCCACATCTTGAAAACTAAGATTTAAGCTTTATATCTATCTATATTCTATACGTGTCCAGAATTAATGATGTTCGAATCTGCTTCAGGAGTTCATTTTTTCAGAAAAACACGTTATTTTGAATCGAAATTTGGAAAAATAGCAGAAATCTAAGAAACTCATTTAAACTGGTGGAGTTATTTTGAAGAGTCCGAAAAATTATGGATTTAATTTGACGAAAAAAATGGATTGTTTTTTTCAGCTGTTTTCAATTGAGTTTAAGGTACCTTTAGCAAAATTAAAAAATAATCAACCATACTTATAGGTTTTTATTTGATTGATTAAACATTAAAAAAAACAAACAAACAAAAAAAACAAAAATATACCCCTCTGTCAGCCTTCCCCATATACCTACTGACGAAAGTTCCTACTAAAGTCACTGATAGTACCACCACTGATCATACTGACTGGACACTTAGAACAAAAATTCGATCATTTTTTGGCTATTTTTTTTCGTCAAATTCAGCAGGTTCGCAATACCGACGGCAGGTGGCGAACCTACCATTTTTCCGATACAAATGGCCTGTAGGAAAAATGTACCTGTTCAGCCCGATTTTATCTGCCCGAATTGCCTATTTTTTTCGAAAGTTGGGTGAAACTTTCTAACTGGGATAGCATTTCTTCAAATCGATCGATGCGCACTCTGGAATCGATATTGCGTACTGTTGGAAAAATTATCCAAAAAGCGAAATCGAGTGTCCAGTCAGTATGGTCAGTGGTACCACAATCACCACCATCAAGTGGCAACAGCGCCACCTACAAGTCAGAAATTCGCCAAAAGTAGTTCAGATCGTCGATGTTTATATATGGTAGTTAGGACTTTCTCCAAATGACGGCGTGCTTGATATGTCGCCTTGTTTTTTGAAGAATGAGGTATATTGGTTTTATTAATATATTTGGTTTTACGGACTCCCCGGATTCAATGGTACGTTTAGCCGCGGTCATTTGTTCGTCAGTCCATGTTTGTCTTTGCGTTTTCCTGACATAAGCTCGTGACATCTGGAAAGTTAAAATGAAAATAAACACTTTCTATTTTACCATTCTCCATGGGGTGTCCATTTTACCCGCACTATATGTTTTTTTGAAAACAGTTAAATTTAACAAAAAAAATATTGAAAAAAAAAACACTTACCTTAGATGATATCTGTTGATAAGTACTCTGAGCACAGATATTTGTACAAAAAACTCGGCGGAAAGGCGTTTAACACTTTAAAAAATGTTAGTTGTTGTAGGCCGAAAACAACATCACCACCTGGAAAGTGCACGTGTATTTTGTTTTTGTTTATTATTTTCAGTGTTTGACAGCTCTGTGTTCCATAGGGTTTCTCTAATAGCCTCTAGTGATTCTGTGATAGGGTGGCCATAAAGTTTGCACTACTTTATAAAGAAATAAGTAAGATTTCAGTAAGTTCAGATTTTTACCACCCTTGTCCATTTTACCCACACTTCCCCTAACAATTTTCGGTTAAGGTTAGGACAACTAGAATTATTTTCTTACCGTATTACCATCACCGTATTCTGAATAATCATTGATTCTCAATGTTAAACTAAAAAAAAATAAAGTCCCGTCATACTATTACGTTCAATTTGTATAAAAAATATCTTCATTTCTGGTAAGAAAATCCTATAAGCATATTTATTCGCGCATTTTGAAACAGAAAAAACCTTAAAATCTAAATCGGGAAAACCGGGAATTTGAAAATGGAAACTTGCTGGTCATCCTGGTTTACTGTACTCTGAGTTAAGAATTTAACAAATGATAGAAAAGTTGTTTTTTTTTTATAAATAAAACCAAATTGAAATGAATTGAATTTTCAACACTCCAGTATGAAATAAAAAAATCGTTTTCACACATGATGTCTGATTTTCAATCAATGATTTTTTTTACGCTCAAAAATTAGGTACTTAATCATATCTTTATTTTTATTAAAGTTAGTATTAAAGTTAGTATTCTATAGATAAAGGATTTTTTTTTCTGAAATGTTGTCTACTGTATGATTTAAAATTTTGAGGTAAACCACGAAGTTTTTTTTCCATTTCCATCCACATTTCGTGTGAAAATGTGATTCTTTTGAAAACGAGAAATCTTATATAAGTGAAAATGTTATAACCAACGTCAAAAGGGAATTGGTTTCTGAAATTCATATTTCATAGAATGAACTCAATTGTTTTAATGTTTTAATGCCATTATCGTTAAAATGTCATCAATATCAAAATACCGGTGAAGAACTTTATTTTGTTGAAAGGTTAATTTAACCCTTCATTGCATTTTTTCCTTAAAAAAAAAGCATTTCATTACAAAATGCAACAAAATACAAAGCAAAAATTCACCTTTAAATCTCGTTTCCATATGCTGGAATATAATTTTTTTGCATCTCGCGCTTGTTAATTTCAAAATTTCATCCATCCAAACATTACCCATGCAACCAAAAGTCCCATATCTACTTAAACTCGTGCCTCCAGAGTTCGAATTTCGCTGAACAAAGGTTCCAAAGGCAGTTGGTACCGAATTTTCTCGAATGTGAGCACCAAAGTCATAAAAGGTTCCTCAAATAGCCTTTTTGTGACATGGCATTCCCAATACTCAGTATTAAAGTTGCAAATAGGGCCTCAAGTAGCCTTCTATGGACTTGAAGTTATAAAAAAATCCTCAAATAGCCTTTTTGTGATATGTCAATTGCATCCACGTAGTATAAAAGTTACAAATTTGGTCTCAAATAGCCTTCTGTGGACTTCAAGTTCCAAGAAGATCCTCAATTAGCCATCCATACTATAAAAGTTACAAATTAGGTCTCAAATAGCCTACTGTAGACTTCAAGTTCCAAGAAGTTCCTTAATTAGCCACTTTTGTGACATGTCAATCGCATCATTCAGAATATAAGTTACAAATTGGGTCTCAAATAGCCTTCTATGGATTTGAAGTTCCAAAAAGATCCTCGAATAGCCTTTTTTGTGACATGTCAATCGCATCCACACAGTATAAAAGTTAAAAATTAGGTCTCAAATAGCCTTCTATGGACTCGAAGTTTCAAAAAATTCCACAAATAGCATTTTTTAGATATGTCCGCCATTTCATGAACATGAATTGTAAACGAACATCACAAAAGGACATATTAATAATTTTTTGGAGCTTGCAAATTTATCACACATTGAAAGTCAGTTGAATTCATTAATTAAATATCAAGATAAACTCAAGGATTTGTATAATTTTTGCCTAACAGTTATAAACATAGAATTCCAATTTGTTAGACCGATATTATTTTAACGGATGTTTGATTTATATGCCGTCTCGTAATGTTTCTGAGTGATACTCACCATGCGTCTTTGCTGCTGGCCGCTGGCTGCCCTTGCGGGTATTCTAGGAAAGCTTATTACCACTTCAAATTTTAGCTGTTGGTATGGCAACATCAAGGTGTGGTGGGGGGTTTAACCCCCCCATGAAGATTTTTTCCAAGTAAAATTCTCACCGTAGTAACGGAAAATTACTTGATCTTAAATGTAATTGAAAATAAGTGTCAACAAGTGAGTCAGAAATTTTTCTCGCCTCCGGCGAAATTTAGTCTTATATTACCCTTGGCTTGAAACATTTCGATCTACGATACTATTTGACGTTTGCGAATTGAAACTAACTTTGATTCTGAATTGTAATTCAATTAATCTTTTGTACAGGAACTCAAAACTTGACATACAAAAACCCTACTTCTTTTCAGAATGTGTTTTCATGAGGAATTGTAACGATATAAGAACAGAGTTTGAGACGAACCATTTTTTTTAATTTAAAAATCGATTTTTATTACAAATGTTATGCTTATATGAAATATTCTTCATGAAACCAATTTAAGACTATATTTTATTTTGCGTTTTTTGCTTCTCTAAATGCTCTAAAAAACTCTTTAGCATCAATACTAAAAGTGCTCGACCAAGTTTGATAAAAGATTCGAGTTCAAGACGCTAAATTGTACCAAATCAATCATTAAAACAAACACCAAAATGCTGTTGCTTGGAGTCAATTAAATTATGTTTAAACTTATGGTGAAACGTGGTTATGAAATAAAAACCTTCTGAAATGTTTTAAAACACTTATATTTTTCATTTTAACACACGCCACAAACGTGGCAAAGTGTCTTCAGTTAAAAAAAATATTTTGTTTAAATTTTCAAATAAATTTACCAAATATTAAAGTACAGCTTTTTTTTCAATTCTTTAATTACTTGCGAATTTTTTTAGTCAAATTATTTAAATTTTAAAAATCATTTATAACAAATCTGTCTTAATTTTTAATTCTGAATTTTTGTGCACTTGACACATAAGCCCTAAAATCTAAATTTTTAATAAGAAAAACTAAGTTTCAACCTTCTGTTCTTTCCAGGACTTAATATTTCAATTGAATTTCATATTTGAAACCAGCGATTGAAAATTTAAAAATTTATCATTAATTTTTTTTACATAAAATCGTGTTTTATGAATCGATAATGACTTTTAAATTAATCTTAAAAAGTTTAAAAAAATCGAAGTAGCAACCTTAAACTTAATTTTAATGCGAAATGTTAACTAACTTTGTACTTGCTTTGTTCTTTCAATATTTACAACAAAACTTGAAACTCCTTATTTTTCATTTTTTATCAGTTTTCATTGATTATTTGCTAAATTACACATTTACACATTTCCCAATATTTTCTTGTCAGTATAATTGAACTTGAAGTTATTATTTTGAATTTAAAAAATGAACTTTTCAAGCCGTTTATTTTGACCACTGGAGGATTTTTTTTATAAAAAAGTTTTTTGCTCTGACTTCTATCACTGGCACTTTTCAAATAATAATAGATAAATATATTCTTCTTTTAATCAAATTAAATTAAGCCATCGACCATTGAATAAATTCTCCAAAGTTCAAAATTGATTTTTTTTCATCTATCGAAAATTCACATTTTAAATCGCGATTTTAAAGTTTTTGTTCAAATTCAAAATTCTATAGCGGAATTTTTTAACCAAAACTTCAGTTGAAAATAAAGAAAATAATTTAAATAAAGATGATTAAAAATTTACAATTACTATCATTTTTCTATTTTGATTATTTTAAATTTACTTAGAAATTCTTTTAAAACAAATTTCTAGTTCAGAATAAAGAACATCATTTTGAAAAAAATCATCTTACCGAAAATTTTAAACTTTCAATATGATTTTTAAATTTGTTTTTTTGATCAATCCAGTTTGTGTGGTTATCATTAGTGAGAAACGACGTTAAAAATTCCTTTCCTTTTTATTGTTTATTTTTGGTATTGTTGTTATTTTTAGCTAAATTTGAATTTTGAACCCCCTCCCCCATGGACGGGCCCTTCGCACGGGCCTGATGCGTTATGACATTACAAAATTAAAAAAAAAACAAAAAAAAAGCTCAATTTTTTCATTTTATCTTTCATAAACAAAGTTTGTTCTAACTTACCCCTTTTTCTAAGTAGGGTAAAACTCGCATGTTTTAGTAATTTTAAAAATAACTAATAGAACCAAGAATTTTTCTGACAACGTAAATTTGATGCAATTTTTTTTAAACTGCGAGTATCCAAAGTCTATGTGTTCACAGATAAGATAACGCTAAACTCGCTCGAATCGTGGAAGTTTATCTATGTTAGATTACGAAATTTCCCGAGCATAATTATGTGACCAAAAGACAGGTTACATGCTGCGCAGAATTGTTTTCGTCTTCAGGTTTAACCTGACAAATTTATTTCCACCATCACATTCTCTTCACTAGTCCTACGCATCATCATAATAATTATACCAACCTTGAAACGTATCATCATGTTCCGGTGCATCCTCCCCGTTTTGGTTATGTTGATACGTATCTCTCGAGGGCTCATGCATCGGTAATAAACAACCACTTGGTATAGCTGGTGTACCATGACGTAACATATAATAGCTCCCTTTTTGGTTAAGGTTTCGTGTTGGTATGTACGTAGGTTTCTTACATGATGTCCGCCTCTTTATCCTTTGTTCTACGTATGTAGATACGTACGTTTGAGGATGAAAAAAGGCTCCCAAAAAGTCACGGTTATACGATAAAATTGCACACAGCGACTGGACTTGGGCTGAAACTAACCTGGCCCGGACTGGACTGGACAGGACACAGACAAACCCCCAACTCAAGTTTTTGTGGGTCGACGGACGGACAGACCGTCCTCGTTTTGGGTAACCGGACCAGCACGATGAAAGTAACGTCAAGAGCATAACCACCTTCAGTGCCCTCGTTCGTTGTGTTCTCGTTCTCGTCCTCGTTGCAGCATTTGCAATCCCCCGGTGGAACGTGTAGACATACACCTGAGACCGAAAAGCCTAACGCAAAACAATCATCGGCGACCAAGATGCGATGGGAACCAAACTGGGTTCAGCTCAACCCGGTAGTGTGTAGGTAGGAACCTATCCATGTATCTCTGTGTGCATGGTGATGCCCTGCCGCGCTTTTGGCCGAACGAATTTGGTCGCGCGGGGACGAAAGAACAGCAAAACGGATCGAGACGGAACAAAAAATGCCAGAACCAGAATATTCAGAACAAAAGGGAAAAGAACGTAATGGTAATGGTCATTATAATCACATAAGTATACACACAGATAGGGTAAAACGGGTCTTATAGCTTTATCCTCTTTTGCTCGGGGAGCAGCCAGAACTCCGGTTTTCCGAGGCTCTCGGGAAAGGAGTGTTCCGCAAGCAACCCGTCGTAAGTCCTCGTGGACGTCCTCAGCGTCGCGTGTTGGACCCTCTGCATTTTCCCCGTTCGCGAACTGTCGTTGCTTCATGTACTTGTGAAATCTTCCTTGCTGCGAGTGTGATGTGAATCTAGAACCAAAAAGGAAATAAGAACCGAAACAACAGTCACTTTTTTTCTACCAACAACGAGAAAAAGTGCAATAAGTATTCTCGCAAACAGCGATGTCTTGTTTTTTTCAGGTTCTTATTGCGCGGAGCCATCGATGGTTGTTAGAGCCCGAATGATTGTGAGGATGGCGATAAAAAGTTAGGCAAAGTTTTTTCCCGATGCCCGGCTTAATGTTGACGCTCGATCCGTGGATTTAACGAAGAGATACCTAATGGAATGGTGAATCTTGGCGCTTTTGTTATCTTCAGAACTTAGAATTTCAGAAAAAAAAATTGTCTACAGTGCATTTTACGGAGATTTTTAGGGCTCAATTTATTTTGTCTATTGAATCCGACCAAAGCGAAACTAATTTTGTCTCTAAAACCGTATGGTAGCTATAAAACTTTGTTTTGAAACATCGTATAGTTTTTTTTAAATCTTGTCAACACATTTATAAAAACAACCATAAAGGTATGAGTACTTTTAGAGACCAACTAAGAAATCCAAAAAAAAAACGGTATGACTATCACATTTACCCTCACGGTAATATTTGTAGCTGAGTTTATTACCCATTACCCATTTTGCACAAGGAATTTTTACGTAACTCTCTTGCAGAAGCTTTGATGAAACTTAGAAATAATTTTCCATTTAAGTTAGTTAAAAAAGGGTCTGAAGTAAGCATTAACCTTTGGAATAAATCTTGTAAGTCTGCCAGACGATTAAACTTTCTTGAATGATGTTCACGATAACTAGTTCTAGGCTTTTCAAACAAATAGAAGACGTTGATAAATGTATAGAATTTCTTGTCAAACCTTAGCAGATAAACTAAGAAGTTTTGTTACTTATAGTAGTAAGCTAGTTTTTATATTATATAGTTTATGTTACGATTTTTCTACTACAAATGTTTCTTTAATAAGATCAAAAAGCATTTTACTAGTTTCCCTGCTAATTTCAAATGGAAATGGTTCTACTTATCATCGAAAATAGTCACAAAAAGGGGGTGTTGCGAAAATGTGCACTTTTCGATGGACGAGCCTTCCTAAATTGCCAATAAAATACACTAAATGATTTCTATAGGGCTTCAGCAACTTCTAAACCCATTATAATGTATGAGACAATTGTAGATCGTGGTTTGTTACAACGTTGTTTCAAAGACAGCAAACCATTTTATCCAATCTACAAAGGTTCAAAAAACTGTTTTTTCAAGAGATTTTTTTACTTTGACTGTAACTTCGGAGGGCGATGGGATAGGACTTTGGCATATGCAACAAACTTATGTATTTTGATCAGATAAACATCTTTGTCGAAGACATCAAAGCCCCAATTTGAAAAACAATAAAGTTAGCATTTTTATCTCGCTATCGATGGACTCCTCGGCAAAAATTTTAATATTTGAATATGTTCCATGTAAAACTGAACAATGTTGCTGAAGACACCAAATGTCTATCTATTCATCCCTGGGCGCTATTAATTTCGTACAGCTAGATTTTTTATCTTAATGTTTTCCGGGCTAGGATTCGCACATAGATAGATTTTAACTTAAACAATAACTTGGAGACTCGGTTGCAAACGAAAAAGCTTCAAATTTGTAAATTAAAAATTCTTAAAATGAGAAATACTTACATAATGTTATTAAATTTTTCTGGTACAAACCAAGTTTTCTTACATTTTCTGACAAGATTGATACAAAGTCTTCTGATTGTTGTCAATCATCTTGTATTTTTCGAATGGTTGAAAATGTAACTGTCAACAAAAACAACCAATGACTACTTTGGTGAAATGCAAAACTGCAAAACTGAAAAGCATGCTTTCGTTGAGTGCAACGTTAAGATTTGATGAAAAGCGTCACAAATATGTAACTGTATCTGAGCGTCGTTATTTTTTTTCTTTTCAACCGAGAATACAAATATATAAACAAATAAAATACATTTTTGAATTGGCTAATATTAATATTTGGAGCGAGAAGATTTTAATTCTTCTCTCCAAGAACGGAATCTTAAACCCTTTTCGTGTTCTTGAACAATTTCTTCTTGCCGGTGGTTGAAATACAGGCTAGGGCTCCGCTAGTCTGGTGTTAAAAAAATCAGTAGTGTTTTTCACTTTGAGGTTTTGTATGAGCTATATTTGACTGAATAAAAGTCAAAGAGTCGATAATGCAGATCTTCTCATCTGCTGAAAGCAGTGTTAAGGCAGACGTTCCTTCTTATGATTAATAAACGAATAAGGGAAAATTGTATCATCCCTTTGCTTAACACCTCCTATAGAAATGTTTTTCCTAATCAGCCGCAGAAAAACAATTCCTGTGCAGCTGAGTTGTTTACGGTGTTGACGGGCGGCGGTGTTGCGGTTGCGCCAGCTGGGCTGTAAAGGAATGTAAATTAACATTGAAAAAAAAAGAAGCGCCGCCGCCGTCGCCGTCCGGGCCAACAAATTGCAAATATCGATAGGCACCGATACTGTTTGCCGACGTCTACCTGTGCACTCTGTTCTGTAGGCTGTTTTGTTTAAACGCGATATCAGCAGCGGCAATCTTGATAAAAATAAAAGCAATCAATACCTACGCTAGCATCTCCAAGGGATTGTTTGACACTGTGTATGTACCTTTGCATATTTTTTTGTTGACAGTGCAATCGATGATTAAAGTGAGTGACTACAAACTTTTCTACTGAATAGATTGAAAAGCAACGTCCGTCGTTCAGGATTGTAGTTGTTGAAAAAGAAAACAAAAACAGTTTTCAAACTTTCTAGGCGAAAATTGGAAACTTAAATTTTCATTAATATAATTAAACGTTGATTCCGATTGTTCACTTCAGATTCTAATCCCAGATATATGATCTGGGATTAGAATCTGAGGTGAGCAATCGGATTCAACGTTTAATTATTTTAATGAAAATTTAAGTTTCCAGTTTTCGCCTAGAACATTGTACATTTCTCTATACCTGTAAACAGCCTTTCAGTGTATATGTAAGCTTTTTAGTCGATTGAATGGCTTACTTAAGAACAACTTTTCAAAACAATCGACATCTTAATGCTTTTTAATTGCTTTAATAGACCACTAGAAGTAAAATGAGGTTTTGTATACGAATAACAATTTAATATTTTTGGGGCTACTTTAGGTTCAGTAAAGCTCCAATCCTGCCGTAGATTACGAAGAACGAAGTTCGTTCGGTAAACCTTTCAATTTTGTCATCTACAAATAATTTGCTCCGCAACCAGAACTTTTAAACGATGATGTGTTATCGTGTTATTTACAAAGCTGAAATTTGATTGAAATTTAGAAAATTTAGGGAATCGTTTACTTGCGCTTTTGAAATAACCACTAATATGTATGGAGAAATGTTTAAAATTGATGAGCCTTCTGTTAACCTTCTATTTCATGATTTTTTATTTAAAATCATTTCAATCAGTTAGAAATTATATGTAGACTAGAGAACCTGTATTAGAAGAAAATTGCAACATCTGAATGCTTAGCTTAAAATAACATACCTATCTGGCCATATCGCCAAAACCATGGATCGGAAGTCCTCAGCACTGTTCTCTGGCTCTTCGTTCAAGCTTTAAAGTGAACTAAATTTCAGTTAATTCGGTTCCGGGTGGATTGCAACACACGGCATGAAGGACTTGAATTTTGTTAAAATTCCGTTTGTTTTCTAACTACGAACATGAGCTACCTAACAGTGAAAAAAGATGTACCTAATCATAACTTCATATGACGAGCTTGTCCCTTTATTTAATTTAAAAGACATACACCGTCTTAGCCGATTTAGGCTTTACAGACTGAATTAATGACGTGGACAACTTAAGATTAACATTTAACACCCAGTACCGAGATGGGAATCGAACCCATGCCATCAGTGGATCAGCGATTACCGTCCTACCACGCTAACCACTCTACCACCGAGACGTATATTTACATTTTCTTTTCGTTTTTTCCAGTTGGGGGAAAATCTACTGCGATCATTTAGTTGATCTCTTGTGGTTTAACCCCATTTTTTTCTTGGTTTATAAATGAAATTTGCAGCTGTGTATATAATTATGTATATTCCTCACAAACTTAAATACTTTTTCAAGGTTCTGTATTTAATTTGTTCACCACTTCCGTGCTATAAATTCGTTAAATTGGTCCCAAAAAAAAAGTTGAAATTTTTTAATCTGTTTGTTCAACTTTTAATCAATGAAAATCCAAAACAGCCTTTTTCAAAGGTGATGGAAAGTATCACAGAAAAATTAGATACAAAAAAAAACATAAGCCGTAAGCATCATGAAATTTTCGAAAAAGATACAACGGCTCATCGACAGGTCTTGAGCCCGCAATTTCTGCTTCAGTACAACGGCGCGCTAGCCAATTACACCAAAGGTGAACGTGACGAAATTGGCTCCAATATGTGTACATGTCGAGCTCCATCGGATTGCTGGATCTTCTATCAATACACTCCATGTATATCTCGCATACAGAGATGCCAATGTGCCTGATTTTTCAGGATTTGCCTGAATTTCCAAGGCTCAGCCTGACAACCTGATAAGCCATTGAATTTCCCTAATTTTTATAGTAAGCCTGGTTTTGCCTGATTTTTGCCTGATTTTTGCGAATGTGTTGCAGAATGGGTGCATTAGATACCATTGCTGAAGTGAAAATGTGAGTCGACAACCAAAGAAAGGCTATCACTTTGAGCGAAATTTCCGTTACTTTGACGTATTATTATTTTTATTTCATCAGTCCCTGAATATTTGAAAAAAATGTTGGCAACCCTGCTTGCATGTATTCTTTGCCCACTATCTCTCTATTGCTTCTCTAGCGGCAAACCCGAAGCAATCGACCATGTGCGTGCTCGGCTAAAATCCCGAGTCGATCGGATCAGGGTTCCCAAATTTTTTTCCCAAATTCAAGGAGCTTGAAAATAAAAATCAGGAAAAATCTAGCTAGCATGAAATGATCGTGTTGAGTGCAGTTTTTGGTCACCGTTGTAAATTTTTGTGATACTGATACACAGTATTTATTGTTCATAATTCTTTTAAATCTGCACATGGTCACTGTCACTTCTACCTTTGAACGCGATATTTTTTGTTTTCATGCCTTTTATTCATCTTTTCTATCAAAGATTGACCAGCTATCACACGTTTATCTGACGAAATATAGCATTTTTCAAATATGTGGTATGTGATTCAGCAGTTAAATTTACTTTTTTGGACCTGTTTAATTTCAACTATAATATTTGAGATACTTATCAAAGTATTTTGCAAATAATCTTCATAGTAGATCGCGCGAAGTTAAGCATCAATGTGGCAGATTTCAAAAGTTTTGAAGCAAAAGATACGCAAGAATAGTTTTATAAACTTGAAACAAAATTCCGTTTTCTATAGGAATATAAAAGAATGTTTGCATACGGCAATCATATTTTCCAGTCATTTAATTTTGATAAAAAGTACATTTGTCTGAGTTTCAAACTTTGAAACTCAAACAAATCATTTATTCCGTTACTATACTAACTATTTTGTACATTATGCAATTGAATGATTGTTGGGCGAAAACATTATATGTTTTTACGTTAAACGTCTAGCTTTTGTTGTTCTTGGAATTGATTTTAATTGTAGTACTGTTACATATAAGTTCACATAGAAATTCGAAATGTGAAGACTCACATAAAGGTGTGATAACACAAGGTAACAAAATTCAAGTTTCCCGAGGTGCCAAAAATTTGAAAAGAGGGTTTGACTTATTTGCAGGTGCAATCCAAATATGCAATTGTTTTTTTTCTACCAGCTCAGGTTTTCGAAATAACTTTTGTAAGTGAGTAAAAATTCATTTGAAAACTTGGTGCATATTTGTCGCCAAACTGTAGAATAAACATGATTTTCAAAATCAAAGTTTCTACGCAACTACCCACTTTTCCGAATACTGAAATCAATTTTGACTTTGAAGTTATGACAAAAGATTCGAGTTCAGGACGCCAAAATCTTCTAAAACCAGTTTTAAAACAAATGTACCTAAAAATGCTACATCGTCCATAGAAGATTTGAATCCAACAGAATGTGAAGTGATTGAGTTCCAGGTTGGAGTGAAGACGAGAAAGCATTGCATTTCTATTGAGTTTTGAACGGATCTGTACAAAGTTCTGCTTACTGAAACATTCAATTATCGGTAAAAACAAAAAAAAAAAAACAATCAAAATCAGGCGTATTTCCGAAAATCAGGGAAAAACGAGGCTTATAAGGTTAACAGGATCCAGGAGTGGCAAACAGAAGAAAAAAAAACAAAAAAGGGGCTGAAATGACAAATTGATCTGATTAAATCACCGACCAGTGAGCAGGCACCATATTTTGTTTCATTAGAATGACCATTCTTATAACTTTTTCAAGTCGTTGAGAGAGTTTTGCGTTGGATAAGTTTACAAGTTTTACCAAACTGAGCATGCCTCATCTATGGAACAAAAGCTTTATTAATTTTGTTTGGTTCCGGCACGAATTTTTATCATAAACGATTACAAATCTTTTCATAAAGTGCTCATTTTTTTTTTTACGAGAAGTATAAAATGCTGCAGCTGCATTTCTATTTGTCTGACCTAGATCAGGATGGACTTTCAAAAATCAGGCAAATCCTGAAAAATCAGGCACATTGGCATCACTGGTGGTGATAGAGAAACAACAGAGATACCCATGAGGGTCCAAGAAAAGCAAAAGAGAAATTCTACTTCACTTTCAAATTTTTCCATTTTTGAATACATTTTGATGATTGAGTGAGGTTATTCAAGAATAACAATCACGACTCTAAACCAATGTCAAAATTTCGAAATAAAATCCCAGGTTCAGAATTCTGCTACAGTTTTTCGAAATTTTCTTAAATCGATGAAAATTAAGTTCTGAATTTAATATTTCATTTCAGAGGTTCTAGTTCCTTACAATAAAAATAAAATTTGTATTTTTACATTTGGGATTCTTTGTCCAATTGAGGATCCTTGACTTTCAGCTCGAATCATCATTAGATATTTTAAATTAAAAGTTGTTTTAAAATTCTGGCTACAATTTCGTTTTCCACTTCATTCCATATATGATAATTTTTTTTATTTGTGACACTTTACCAACGTTTTGGCATTCGTGTCAAATATGATAAAAATGATTTTCGAAACTTATATGAACTTTCAATATTTAGACAAAAAAATTCAGAATATGAAAAAAAAAACCATCCTGAGTTTTCGTTCCATTTTTTCGGTGGTTTAAAATTCCCCCCCCCTCTGAGGCGGTTCTTCCTAAGGCCCTGGCTTGACATGTACGCATACTGGAGCCTATTTCGTCACGTCCACCGTGGTGTGATTGGCTAAACGCCTTTGTACTGAATTGAGCCGTTGTATCTTTTTAGAAAAATCCATAATATTGGGTTGCGTTTTTTTTTTCGGTATCTCATGTTTCTTTAATACTTTCCATCACCCTTGAAAATGTGATATTTTTCAAGCTTTTTATCTCGTTTTGTGATGAGTAATTCCTGGGTTTTGTCCAAATGTGCCTGGATTTTTGGTCGAAATTTTGGAATCAAATGTCCGCATTTTGCTAGGTTTTTAGATAAAATAGCCCGCATTTGTCTGGCCCGGGTACATGGTGAAACAATTCCGGCAACCTTTATATAAATATTATAACTTTTTAACCATTTTTAGCCGAAACATTGATAATCTAGTTGAATGAAGGTATCTCGTTAGAAAATCTCAGACCCAGTATCAAGATTTTGATTTTGGTTTAAACATAGGATGTGCTGGAAGATAGGAAAAATTATTTTGATTAGAAATCGTAAACCAAGACAGAATTAAATTTTTTCTCAGCATTCTGGCTGAGAAAAAAATGCATTTCAAGAAACATTTTTCAGATGATCATAATTTCGTCCCAAATCTCCAACAAAGTAATTGTTCATATGTTAAGTATGGTTTCAAGGATAGACATCGTGACCTCTAAAGCTTTACAAATATGTTCAGCCTTCATTCTACATACTTTTTCCTCAACCCAAAAACGTGGACACCGTTTCGGTCTTATCACTGAACTTGTGCCGTTTACGATAGCAAAAAAAAAATGGTCTGCTAAAGTGGCGGCTAAGCAAGTGAACTGGACAGACATTGGAACCTATCGTGTTTGGTTATCAGATTTGAGAAAAAACCCCATTCACAACAAACCCACGAGACGATAAGAAGGCCTCTTACAGCTTAGCTAAACTCAGGGCACTTGTATAATTGTTTTGTGAATTCTGGAATCATCTGTTGACTCCCTGGAAAGCGCCCCAGTCTGGAAATGATAACAGCAACGTGTAAGTACATACCTAGTCTGGCAAAATAAAATTAAACCAACAACAACCGCTGCTGTCCCGGGGCAGGTTTATTCGTTTGATCTACTGGCGACGACGACAACGCGTCCCTGTTTGTTGTTTATTGTTTATTATTGGTCGCGCCAACTCTTTCGAGAGATGATGACCAATACTCGGGTAATCCACTGATAAGGGGCGAGCAAACCTTTGTTCGTGTTACATCAGGGGATAGTAAATTTTTAATCTTTTTTTCATTCATTTAAAAAGACGAAGTCCATTTCAGGATGAATCCTGGATTGGAGAGCCGTAATTCCGCGAGGGAATTGGTGAGTGTTTTTTGGTATATTTGTAACCCCCTAGTATGGAATTTATTCACCATACAAACGTACAAACACGCGCACTCGTCGCGCTAATCAGTAAGGTCAAACGTAAACAGTCTCGCGTATTTTTGTTATCAGTCCACTGTATAGCAATAATATTTCTCGTGTACGTAGATATTTTAATGGAAATTTTTTGTTCTTTTTTTGTTTAACGTCACAGCATCCAATGCTCTAAGTATAATATTGAAGAATTTTTATATTTTTTTTTCTAAAAAATTTAAGTTAGTCTCTACAATTAATAACACTCGCTCCGGCTTCATTTCTATAATCTCTGCAACCTAGTTGTTGTCAGTGTTGTTCTGTAAATTCAGAGCTAGGGAGTAGAACCCCTTTTTTGGATTAGATTGTTCGAGGACTCTTTCTGGCTTTCGCAGACTGACTCTTGCGATGATGAGTGCAGTGCATGGCAAGTTACCTACCATTTTATGTTCGGTGCGCCTGTACAGTTTACCGGATGGTGTCTCGAGGGGTGGTTGGAAGGGTGAGTTTTCTAGCCTAGATGTTCCAGCTAGCTAGTTGGTCTGGCTGATGGTCGATTTGCGTCAGAATGCAAAAAAAAAAAACACTACCGAAGAAAAGCTGTGAAATGATTGTATTTAGTTTGGCTGAAGTGCTCAAGCACTCATACACATAGAATCCACGCACCCATACTTGAACGAAAATCCCCTTCGCCATGTACGTAGGTACCGACAGTTTATTGCGAAGGTCGTGTAAATATGTTTGTTGTGTCATGGAAGCAAAACACCCCTGGTTCCGTCGTTCGATTCCTCCAGCTCCAGCTAGACTGGTTCCTCAGCCAGCTCGATGATCCCGCAAATCCATAACAGTCTGGCGATGGAAATGCAGTTGTGCGATTCATTGAGTGTTTAGAATTAGGGTAATGCAGTAAGGCACTTCCAACCACGCTAGCTAGGGGAAGCGTGTTTTGAATTTTTATAGAAACAGTCTTCTTTGATATCACTTGATTGAAAGTGTTTAGAACTGAATTCCTATTTTAATGTTTTTTGTACACAAATTTGATTAAATAATGATAGTTAGTAACAAGTAATACGAAATAAACTTCTCACAAATAAGTTTACGTAATGTTATAGCACTGATAAGCTGATATAACTCCCCCTGCGTAGGAGAAAATTATTGAGCGCCAACTAGCTCATCATTCCCGAAGCTTCGTTTCCCGATCATGTAATGATACCAATTACTAAATTTCGATTTTTTCGGAAATCATTTAATTTTCAATTGACAATTCGAAAATATTTTTCATGAAGAGTTATGTAACTTAGTTAGTTTAAATTTTAGTTTCAATGTATTGGATCAATTTCATTCTTATTGAAGGAGACTGTATGATCTTTTGAAAATTTTAACCGAAGGGGAAATTTGAAGAAATTTCAGATGATTTTAAAAAAAACTCTAATAAAATGCCTAGATTAAATCGTTCCCCAGAAGATTCTTTTTTAAAAAACTGTGATATTTTTCCTCAATAAGATGAAAAACATTTTCGCATTAAAAATCTTTAAATCTATGATTTTTATACATTTGCAAAAATAATTTCTTAAAAAATGTTAAACATTAATTTCAATTCTATCATGAAATTAATTTTTTGCAATTTTACTATCCTAATAACTGGAATCGTTTTTTTTTTATTTGAAGAGTTGATTTCAGGTACGTTTCAAATTTGTTTCCTCAAATTTCAAAGCTCAATGAATTTAGAACATTTTAACCATCGGGACCTTTTTTTTTTTTTTTTTTTCATATGTGATGAAAGAAATTAGAGAAACATGAACTATCAAAGAACGAAAGAACATAAGCCGTAAATATCATGAAAATTTCGAAAAAGATACAACGGCTCACCGACAGGACTTGAACCTGCAATCTCCGCTTCGGTACAACGGCGCGTTAGCCAATTCCACCACGGTGAACGTGATGGAACCGGCGAACACGAGCAATCGAGCTCTGCCGATCAACTGCTGGACCTTCTATCGAAACACCATGTATATCCCGCATGTGATATTTGCCTCTATTGATCTCTCTTGTTTCTCTAACCCCACCCATCGACTCGGGATTTTAGCCGAGCGAGCACATAGAAGGTCCAGCAGTTGATCGGCAGAGCTCGATTGCTCGTGTTCGCCGGTTCCATCACGTTCACCGTGGTGGAATTGGCTAACGCGCCGTTGTACCGAAGCGGAGATTGCAGGTTCAAGTCCTGTCGGTGAGCCGTTGTATCTTTTTCGAAATTTTCATGATATTTACGGCTTATGTTCTTTCGTTCTTTGATAGTTCATGTTTCTCTAATTTCTTTCATCACATATGAAAATGTGATCATTTTCAGGTACAAAGATGTACCAAGCGATTTCATAACATCAGTATTGACCTTTTTTTTACTCTGGAAGGAAGACATAACACAAATTGAACACCATAGCAACTTGTAATTTTCAACGCAGAAAAATTGAAGCAGGCTAAAAATGCTTGGTAGATGATGAAGTTTCTTTTTTTTTCTACGTGTCATTAGAACACGTGGATTAATTTTCGAATGCTAGCGCTATCACTACCAGTGAATTAATTACTAACTTAACAGTTAAAACACGAACCTAAGGTTGGTGGAAATGTGGTGCAGTGAACTTGAACAATTACAATTTTTCACCACCGCTCATTGAACTTGCGAGCACTTTATTACGCAAATCATGACACCAACCAAGGATGCTCATTCTGGAGTGAGATTTAAAATGTGGATAATAGAAAAAAAAATTCGCTTGATATAAGAATGTTCAGTTTTTAAACACTTCGCTTAAATTTTGTTTCTAAAACATCAATATTGAAAAAAAATTAATAAAAATAAAAATTTTCAATTTCAAATATTATTCTGCTAGTACCATTCCAATATATCCACGGTGCGATGGCAGCTAGCTAGATCGAGCGAGAACCACAGACTAGAACTTCTCGGGTATTTTATGTCTGAGCTGTAAAAAAAATGTTGGAGAGGTTGTATATAATACTCAACCACAAGGTTTTCGCAGAACTACGACATCTTTCAATTTCAAGAAAACTTTTTAAATTTTTAATTAAGAGTTTGTTATTTTTGATTCATTTTGCCTTTCATATACATTTTTTTTTGAAAGTTTGTATCAATTAGGACTCGAAGATTTAACAATAAGTGAATTATAAGTTATTCTAATTCTCGCAAGTGGCGTTTCTAATGAACATTAATCCCTTTACACTGCAACATGTTAACCAATTAAGCGCCAGTTCCAGCGCCAACCTCCTAAGCAATGCTATAATTTTGCAAAAGCGATAAAGCCAAGCCCGAGTTGACCTTGCACGTCTTTAGTTAAAAAGTTGCAGAGTAACTGATCAAATTCACTCAAATTTTTATTTTATATGCCGAAAATACCAAATCGTACGCAAAATGAAGTATGATTTATGAAGTATCGACGAACAAAAGCTTGCTTTGATCCGTTAGTTTTTCTCCCGGGTCAAATGAAAGTAAACTGCCTGCCGAAAGTTTGGAATCACCCTTTCAAAAACATGAAACCACACTTAAAAAAACACTTTTTTTTTCCAAATTTAGGGATAAATTACCTTGTTCTTAAAAAAAATTAAAATAGCTGCTTAAGTTATCGGCTAAAGTTCGGGATAACTCCGCAGTAAGGTGTATCAACCTAAAGTTTGTCTTCAAAAAACATGTAATTTTATTTCATCTGTGTCTCTGTTTTCAAACAACGTAGCGCTTATCTGTTAAGCTTATTTGAAACCTTATTAATTGTTAATATTTAGTTGAATTTTTTTCGTCATACTTCGAGAAAGCTTCAATTTAAAATTGATTATTTTCCGATAAGTTTTAATAAAATGTCTGAATGTTGAAAAAATGCCTGGAAATTTGTTTTGACCAAAACTTTGTCCTCTTAAGAGTTATTGCGGATTTGTTGGCTGGAATATATTATTAGGTCACTGATTTTTTAACCTTTCTAAGCCTCTAACTGTTCTTACTTTTCTAAGCCGCCGACCGTGGCCTAGAGAATAGCTTCTAAGCCAGAGGTCATGAGATCGAGTCTCGGTCATAAAGTGTTACTGAGATCATATATGTGTGTGTTTTCCTTTGATTTTTTTTAAACATTGCAGGAATAAAAAACTTTAAAACATTATATTTTGAACCATTTGAGTATTCATTTTTAAGTTCTTTTACATTGATAGTGAATGAATTTTGAAGTTTTGTATTCCAATCTGAATTCATCATCTCAATTATTTATTATTAATCCGTCTTATGAATCTAAATTGAAATATGAATTTTGAATTTTAATCTGATTCTGGGTTTTCAATTTTGAATAGCTGTTTTGGAGTGTCTTTTAAAAAACTAAGCTCGAGAACATCGAATCAGAATATGAAACAAAAACTGAGGTAGAATACTTTTAATTTTCATTTTGTCATCTTCGGAAAATAATTATTTCGAAAATATTGAAAACGCATCTGCGCTTAGTAAAACATGAAACAAATGTTGCATGGAATGAAAATCTAAATTTTAATAATGGTCCGAACTTAAAATGACGAATACTGAACGGCCGTTGGAAGAATAATTGACAGATGTAACATTCTAAAATTTTCTACTTTTTGGTGTTTACACAGCAAGAAAAAATCGTGTAAATTTAGATCGAAAACGATGCACGAAAACGGAACATCGATTTCGATGTAAAATTCTATCACGGTATATTTTTTTCGACGATGTAATTTTTGAGGCGTGTAAATTTAGATCGAAATCAATGCACGAGATTGAATCACAAAAGCCGTCGTGTAAAAATACACAGGGATGTACATTTTAAAATTTATCATCGTAAATATTGATATTTTTTCTAAATATTAAGGTTTTTGCTTTTGTCTTGAATAAATACACCGCATGTATCATTTTTAATTCACATTTATTTCCAAAACTGAACATAAAAAAACCATTCGGAAAGCGCCAGGCTGGAATTGTTGTTGCATCCAATGATTCCCAGCACGGGGATGTTTTTCGAATCAGCATGATCAGTATCCTCGAATGGTTCCGGAAATCATAATTTTTCGGTCAGTATCCTGCACACTTGAATTGTTCTGACAAAAGTTTCTTCGGATAATCACTGGCCGGATATCAGCCGCTGCGAAAAATCTGACCTTGCTGTAATGGAGAGAAAACTAATCAGTTCAACCATATTCTTCATTTCACGTCTCATAAACTTACTACTTTAAGGACTCTTAAAGTGCTTCTGTAGCTACGCCTTTGAAGTTTGAATGACTCGTTTCCGAATAAAGGCACAATTTAAATATTTGCATTCAATTTTAAATCAAACAGATATAATTTTACACTGTTTGTGATATACATTTCATTGACCGGTTGATTTTTGCGTGATGCAGTGTAAAATTAAATCAAAACAGTTTATTTCTATTCAATTTCGGAAAATCGACTAATATTACATCGAAAGAAGTTTAAAATTACATCTTTTTGTAATTACACTCAAGACAAAATAGATCACTCGTGTTTTAGATTCCGTGTACTTTTAGAAATTTTTTGCTGTGTAGAGGACATATTTCAAGTTTTTTGTTTGCCGTTCTTTGATAGAAAAATCAAATTCAATGAAAATTATGCTTCCAGCGGCGGTGAACCGAATCCAAAATACAATTTTGATTAGAGTAGAAAACCTAGCTTTTCCTGGACCGTCAAAATTCAATGAATTTTTCTTGGTGGTGAAGAATAATGTGGTCTATAACTCTTCTGAACATCGCAAAGAAAGCGCTTTTAAGGGAAAAAGTTGCTCTATCAAAAACTTTTTATGTTTTTCTAAAATTAAAAACGAAAAACAAATGTTTTTGTGTGAATGATGTATCCTAATTAGACTATTGTAACAAAGCTCATGTAGAACTATACGACTGGGCAGTTTAACAAACAAAGAAAGGTTTTACAAAATTGAATTTCGGTTACGTATCTGAAGAGCAATACACACAAATGTATTATAATAAATAACTGCTTCTCATTAAGTTTTATCAATATATACAGCAATTTTTTTATTGCTGGAAACCAGCACAATTTTGCTGGTTTTTTTCCCGCTGGTTCCAGCAAAATTTCCAGCAAAATGAATAGTTGGAAACGATCAGCAAACTCAATTGCTGGATAACCGGCAATCTGAAAAATGTGCAAATACTTGGTTCAAATTAATTTGTTTTTATTGCTATATTTTTCCCAAAAAAGGAATATCTGCATTGTTTTGTTTCATTTATTCATTTTATTTATTCCAAACTATAGTTGAAGCACACTTTTTTTTTTCTAATTTACATGTTTTTCAGCGGCTGCAAATTCGATCCCTGATTTTGCTCTGGCGCACAAGCAGCTGCATTTGGTCATTCTCGGGTCATTATTACGAATTGATTATTCTGAAAAATATGAAAATTTTTTCAGTCGTATTGTAAATTTTAAGCAAAAGGATCTACTTACAGATCAGTTCGCCTCAAAATGTTGACTTTTTCATAAGAAATCACCAAACTGACCGATACTACATTTTTACGATCATACGAAAATAACAAGTCACCGATTTGACAGACCGATTGCTGATTTTCCAGCAATTCGCATCGTTTGCTGGAAATACCAGCAAAATAAATAATGTTAGCTGGTTTCCAGCAAAATTTTGGATTTCTGATCATTTCCAGCAAAATGTTTGCTGGAAATTGAGGCAAAAAATGACTGTGTACACCTTAATTATTTGTTTATCGCAGGGGGATGGCATCCTTATTCTTTGTCATTGAATTTGACAACCATCAAAATTACGGGCCCACGATTTTGAGGTCTTATAACAAACCTAAAATTTGGCTGTCAAGGAACCGGACTCAATGTAAATCAATTAAAGGTGGGAAATCTACACTGAAAAAAAATGTTTATATGATTTTCAAAAAAAAATTTTTATTAGAAGAACTTTTTTCCGTTAAATATGCAAAAGTTGCAATGTATGGACGAATTGTAGGCAGAATGCCTACCCGAATTTCGGGATGGCAGTTTTTGGGAAATCGAGTTTTAGTTTTTAAAATGAATTTTTCTCAATGTAGGATTTTAACATTTTTTGTCATTTTTTTTTTTCTAAAAATTCAATCGTTTTTTTCTAAAACTCTCCCGTAGACCACATTTGTGTAAGAATTGTAACTTTAGAGCTAAAAATTTTCATAAAAAATTGACCTCAAAAGTTTGACCCTTTTCAAATGTTGTTCTAGATCTTTTTTGGGAAAACTAAGTATGCCAAGTGCTTCAACTACGTGAGGATTATACACATTAAAGTTTCATTTAATTCTGAGAGGGTCATGTCAGATACTGTGAAGAGTTAACGCAAAATCCGTCAATTCCTTCTTATTAAAAATGATAAAAAAAATCATCTATCAGGGATCGTTCTTTAAGTTTCGGTTTTCTTTAATGGATCGACCCTTAAACTGTTGAATTGGATCAATCATGTAGGTCTTTATCAATTTTCAATTCTGATATGCTTTCTCCTAGAATATACATTTTCAACGATATGCTGGAAATAATTTTACAAAAATAAATTAACTTATCTTGAAGAAAAGTATATAAAAATCTTTAAAACCGTTTTTCTCGATTCGTTGTTTTCACATATGGGGCAGTCTTGCCGGTAGTGGCAACTTGGGAGAAACTCAAATTAGGGCCATTTTCAATAACGATGGAGTGAACTGATTATGCACAATACCTGTAATAAACGCTAAAAGATTTTTGATGGGAAAATACCAATCCCAACTGTTTTTAAATTTACAACATTCCATGATTAAAATCCAGAATCCGAAAATTGCTAAATCAAAGCAATCGAATGATTGGAAACCTTCGATTGCTTTGATTCAGTAGAATTACACAACACATATTAGAGAGAAAACGTGAACGCAAAAACATAATTTTGCATTTCAATTCAGATGTGTCAGCATCAGAGGCATGATTTTGAACTAGACAGTACAATGATCATTTTTGGGGGCTTCTCCACCCGGCTATTGATCAACAACGTAACACACTTACGACATAGCTGAATCAGATTTTGTTTTGCAAAGCAATTTTCGAATGTTCACCTAATTCCAGACGCCATCACCGTCGTTGATTACATTTCTACGTGCCGAAAGACATACGTTCAGCAAATGATCATTCCGTAGGTAGGTACCTTACGTTCATCGATCGACCTAGCGAGAATTGCAGGTTATACCGCTTTCCGCACCTCAGCACACTCGTGGCGGTTCCCCATGTGCGTGCCTGTGTGTTTGTATGCGCATCGAGTATAAATATTTTTGTTATTATTTGCTGAAATGCTGTTGCAAAAATAGCCTTTTCCCCCATTTGCGATCGCGCGAAACATTCAGCGTATAGAGGATCAACCACAACGATTTCCTCCTTCTTCTACTCTTTCTCCCTAGCGCTGTACCCCTTCATCGACTTTCCGCGATGGGAGGTGTTTGTAATTTGAACTCTTGAGAAGCGCGGCTTCGAATTTTCACTATAAGCGACTGCGAGACGATTCGAGACGAGACGGACAGCTTATAGGTACTAATAAGCCGTATCGGTTGTTCGGACTGACATGGCCTAGTCGCGTAGTCGAGGACCGCGACTTTGCGCTAGCGACTCTGCCTGCATCGCTGGTAGACAATGTGTTTATTAATCCCGTTGTCAGAATGATTTAATGCAACGTGCATGGCGACGACGACGCTGGCCCGCTGAAGAAGACCTCCCTCTCTCGGTTGAGGTGATGACGGCCTGGTGAGTAGCGCAGCGGCTTGAGGGAACAAATTGTACCTATCCAATATGTACCTTACCCTATGACATGTGTGTGACAAGTGACTCTTCTCTACATATTTAGTGTCTCGCTCGAAACTAATGACAACTGCGATGACGAGCTGGCGATGAGGTGCTAAGATCGTTGACTTTTGCACGCACGAAGAACACTGCACTTGCCTGTCGCCATGGCTGCATTTGTTGTGTTTTTGGGTTGGAAAATTTACATTAATATTTTTTTATTTGACGACCTTTTTCATTTGGCTATTTCTTCAACAGCTCATTGTCTTAGATTTTAAAAAAAGTTGTAGCTGAATCCCCATACCGGAGTTTTCGTCAGCGCGGGCAACATTCACTGGCAAAATTTCATATTGAGCAGACATCTATCAAACATCTTCCACCTGTCGGAACCAGTACAACAGAAAGAGTTGCCGATTACCGAGTTGTTTGCAGAATTGATATGACAAAGGGGGATGGCATCCCTATCCTTTGTCATTGATAGTTGTCAAATATTTGGGGCCCAACATTTTTGGGCCTCAAACAAACCTGACATTTGGCTGTCAAGGATACGAACTAAATGTCAAATGCTTGATAGCGCACTAACACAACAATCATTCTGGTTCTTCATTGGTTGAAATTTTGACTTTTTCATCTCTGTACTGCTTTGAGAGGAAAGCACCTTAAACGTCTCTTCCAACGGATAGAAAAGAGGGAAAGATTCTTGCTCGCCTGAAAAACCTTGATATGACATTATTCATCATCTTTGGTTGCCAAATTTCGGATTTCAACTGCATCGACAAAACCTTTCGACGGTTGCTGTTTTTCATTTCAACAGCAACACACTTGAAAATGACTTAAAATAACCAAACTGTTATCATCGAAGGTCAAAAGATCAAGTAGTAGTCGTAAGGCCGACCCAAGTAACCATAAGCACTAATGACCTGTCAAAACGCTATCCAAAAACAGCTTTAGAGCTTCTCTGCTCTCTCTAAGCTATATGAGCTAGATTTGGCGAAATTGGAAGCTATCACAAAATCACTTGACAGATTGTCACCAAATTTTGTTCACGAGCACATTATACTTCTAGGTAGCTCACTGAAAATTTCATCAATTTTTATTCTTACATTCAAAGGTTATTCACAAACCAAAGTGTTGCATTCAGTAAGGAGTGTAGGTATTCGAAAAAAATGCATCACTCTGTTTTGTGAATAACTTTTGAATGCATGGATGTAAATTGATGAAATTTTCAGTGAAGTTACCCGGTAATGTGATGTTTACATATTCAAATATTTGTGATGTTCTGTGGTTTTAGAGATAGCGTCCAATAAAGAAGATTTTCGACTACAATTTTTGGGCTACAAGTGCGGCATCTATATTACATACTATGTGTTCAGTCCGACAAGCGGACTGAGAATGGACGCGAGAGTGCCGCACCGAGAGAGCACGACGGCTGCTCTCACTGGAAGCGAGATGGAATGTTCTAGGCGGTTCCATATGGCGCGAGCACATACTTGTGTGCTTGCTCGTCAGCCTATTTAAGGGCGCATTCTTTATGCGCCTAGGAGTCATTCGTTATTAAACCGCCAAACCGTGAAGATCGGCGGAAGTGTAAATAGTGCAAAGTTGTATATAAAATGTAAATAGTAGAAAAGTAAAAAGAGAAATAAATAGTGTGTAAGCCGATACTATTGCTTCCTTTCTCCGTTGCTTCGCTCCGACGCCTTGCTCCCGGGTCCAGCTGCCACAATCGGCTCTTTTCAGAGCCCTCCATCTGAAAGAGTTTGGATCTTGGTCAACTAGGCGACCGAGATCCCCCCCCGAGCCTTGGCCGCCAGGCAGCGTCAAGAAGACCTGCCTCCAATGATGGGGCAACCATGCGTGGTTGTCTCTCAAGGTCCAATCCCACGAGGGGAACGGGCCATCAGTGGTTGTTTTCCCAAGCGCTCACATCGACGCGGCCTTGGCCTCCAGGTACAGTCCGAGGACTTGCCTCCACTGGTGAGACAGCCACCAGGGGTTGTCTAGGAGAGGCTCACTCCCACGAGGGGAATGAGTCCCACCAGTGGTCGTTTTGCCAAGCGCCGCACCCACAGTCCACCAATGGCTTTTCATGGCCAAAACACTATGAACCATCTTTTTCAGGCGGTTTTTGATTACGTTTGTTGTTTCCTTAAGCTTGACCTTCAATATAACTAAAATGTTTGAATTTAGTCGAAGTTAGAACAAATAATGATTGTTCTTCTGTCCTTGTCGGCACAAAAACAGCGTATTTGACTTTTTATCACTCCACCATCGTTTTTGCGCACGATTCCAGATCTAACTTAATCAGAGTATAAACTTTGTGCGACCTTTTTAAGTGCTTTGCAGAGAAAACGGTCATATTTGTAGGAAGTCTACTTTGTATTTTTTTTTCAGCCATTCATCGTGTCAATCGTTATGAAGTACTGAGGAATTTGCAGTTTACATAGATCGTTAGCCTACTCAAGTGCTAGAAATAATTTTTCCATTTTTTTTCACTTCGTTTATCTCCAGAAAATACAGGTGAGACTTGTCAACGAAAAGTTTCTGGTTGGAAACCTGCCAGGTGACCGCTAAAGAGTTCGTTTTGCTGTCCATTACGAAATTTTTCAAAATATCTCCCCACAAGCAGTCCAAATATTTTGTGCACGATTTGAGCACCGTATTTTGTTTATTTTACCGGTGGGTAGCTTTTCTACCTGTCAGGCCCATGTGTAAGTCAGCTAGACGAACCTCTCAGAAAAAAAAAGACTTTTTATTACTTCCTATATTCATATTTTCGGATTGAGCTTGAAAAAACTCTCTCACATTCCTCTCACATCATGGAATAAAGAATCTTCACTGTTTTTCAAATTTTAGCTCACTATTGGGTCCTCTAAGACTTCTTAAACAATTTACCATGTGAACTTTAATCGAATAGCTGATTTAGAGCTGTTTTTAGGCCTCCCACTGGGACTTTTACGGATTTTTCTCGATCCTGCCCAAAAAGTTTTGTTCATGAGCTTCAGTATTGGACGCTATCTCAAAAACCACTTGCCAGATAGTCACCAAATTTTGTACACGTACACATTACATTAGGTAGCTTTACTGAAAATTTCATTAATCCATGCATTCGAAAGTTATTTACTGATTAAAATGTTGCTTATTTTTCGGCTTCTTAGAGCAAGTTCACTGGTATTGGGAAAAAGTTGTATAAATTTTGTCACTTTTTGCACATTTTGAAAAGTTTTCCATGCAAAAACATTTTCAAGATCTACGGCCTTCAAGTTTTTTAACAACACGTATTGTAGTTTCGCTTGCTCTGATGCAATAGCAATATTTCTATCACATACGGCAGAAATAAAACCAGCGATGTACCAAAATACAACGCCCAAAGATCTTGAAAACATTTTTGCATGGCAAAATTTTCAAAATGTCGAAATTTCTACCACTTTGTCCCAACACCAATGAACCTGCTCTTAGCAAAGAACAACAGTAGTAAAAATCATTCGTTTTGATTTTCAAAGAAATGTGACTGACTAAGCCGTTAACAATTAAAAAATTCAAAATATTAAACATCCAGTCGCAAATCAATATCCAGAAATCATAATTATTCAACATACCTTTTATTTCTAAGAAAACAGCGAATTGATTTATGCAAGAATTATTTTCGATTGAATTATGTGTTTTCCAAGTACTCAAAAGCTTATTGTTTGACAGCCTACTCAGATTTATTGCTGCATTTATAATTTTACCGGGGTTCAATTTCTCAAAAGCCACGAGCCCAAGAGTTTGATGATCTTGACGGACGGAGTGCGCTTTTTGGTTTTCGCGAAAAAGTGATGCCACACCGCCGCCACCGCAACACTTAACACATTCCACGCTTTCCCGCTATGAAGGTCCGCGCCGCCGTCTCGTTTGCCATTCGCCGTACGTTGCTGCTCGGCTAATTTGCGATGCGATGCAATGCGCAATAATTCTTTCCATTCAGCCCGCAGCAGACCACACACTCGATCTACTATTTTAAAATTTGGCTCAAACCAGCTAAACAAATAACCCCATTGACAATCCGGACCACTCCACGTGTGCATATGTTTTGGCAAAAGATTCACGGTCACGACGAAGCTGATGATGATGACGAAGGCGAAGGCGAAGACGACGACAACAACAACGTCGACGGCCGACCGACCGTTTTCGACGTTTTTGTGGTAGTTGTGTGGAATTTAAGGCCCCACATCTCCCTCTTTTCCCATTCCTCGGAGTTACTCCCTCTTGACAGCAGGATTTCCCATCCACCGATTTCCACGAAAGTCAAAAATACAAGAGAATAAGATTATCGAAAAAAACTAAAACGACCAAAAAATGAGCAAATTTATTCATAGAATTGTGTGGCCGTAAAAGAGAGGCAATGTTTGATAAAATAAACCCGAAAAAAATGTGTACCGAAAAATAAAGAAAACTAAAAAAGCATTAACCGGTTGTGGGCAACCGAAGCGTGTAGCGAAGATGAATAAAGCGACGAAAAAAAATCGCCACCAAATTCGCATTTGGCGAACGTTGCCTGTTAGTGGTGTAGGTTTATTCAAGTTTTTTTTCTACTCTTTGTTATCTTTCAAATAAACGAGGAATAGGTAATGTATCGTAATGCTGCCGCGATGTGAGTTTCGACGTCGTCGTTTTGGTTCCACTCACGACACGGCGGAACGTTTTTGCAAATTCACGCAGACAAGCGACCAAACTTTTCTGGATATCATTTCTTGGACAATACATGAAGGCATTCGAGTCAATTTTGTTTTAGCAAAGGCTTTTGAATGACCGATTCTGTGTGTGTTTTTTTTGTTGATTTTGCTCCTGCTTTGACAATCTGCTTCTCATGAATCGCAGGCTGTGTTTGACGATGTTTGGCAGCCAAGACGGTTGTTGAGATTTACATTCGACAGTGCTGTATGGAGCGAAGTTCACCAAACGGGAATATATCGTTTATATCGTTTTGAAAATTTCGTAACACTCCTCATTTTTATGATCAGTTATACGAGATGAAACATACCTACTACCTTTCCTTAATCCTTAAGCTAAAATGCCAGAGCTTTAGCGAGATCTGTGTTATCTCGAAACACATTTATGGCTAAAAATCGACTTTCCGGACTTAGCCGTTTTTCGAACAATCGGCCGCTGCCATCGATTGCCACACTAATCCACGTACATGTCCCAACAAACATTTTAGTTGATTGAAAACGACAAAAGTTTAAAGAAGTTATAGTGCAGCCAATAGGCCTTCTTTCAGTCAGATTGCTTATTAATCCTAATCCTCTACTGAGTGTCAATATGACACTATTGGAAGTTTGGCGACTTGTTACTTTATTCGGGTGCATCTAAATAATACAATTTCTTGGGGGACTGAGTTCTTGGAATCTATAATTTTGCATCATTACTTGTTTTTTATGGATGCACCCTGAAATCCATTAAAAGCTCTAATCAGACTTTGACTCTCAATTTGACACTTTTTGCTTAAACAGCTATATCTCGCTTGTTTTTCAATAGTTTTTTACAAAATTTATAGTTTTGGAATCCTCGTAATATGATTCTCAGGCATTTTCACCTGCAATGCTTCAATTTTCCGTTATTCAAAGTCTAAGAAAACAAAACCGAAAAAACATACTACGGAAAAAGGACTGTAGATAAGCAACGGAATACTAAAAAATCACTTAGTGTCCAAAAAAGCTGAAGTTAGAAGTTATACGTTGCATATAAAGGTATATTTAAAAAAATATAAATTTAAATCATGATCACAAAAAATGTAAAAAAGTGTTGTAAAACCGTACTTTTTAATCAATGAAATTGTTTAAGTCATATTAGACAAATTTTGAAAAGTATTAAAATGTTGACGGAACTCAGCAATTTTTGCATTTTTTTATTATCAAAATACGATACACCGAGTTTTTGACGAATTTTCAAAGGTAGCTGTTTTTCCTGTTTTTGGAACCTTTTGTCAACCTGCAATTTTTTCAGATTTTCTTGCACATAAATTCATCTTTGCGCTGGATTTTGTGAATATTTACGCAAGATTTTCTCAATCAATTTATATTCATCAGAAAGAATATTTCATATCAATTCTAGTGGTGCAATAACATTAGCGCTGCTATACTTCAAACATATATCATAAATGTAAAATTAGACGTAAATCCAGGAAATTTAAGCGGACGCTTGCGATTTTGTCTGTTTTCGCTCACCCGTCGCTTTTGAAATTAGACAAAGTTAGGCAGGTTCAGCGTTTTTGGCGCAGATAGAAAGGAGTGTTCAATGACAAAATACTCAAATAGTACGGACCAACCACCTTATGATTTAGTCGTTTTTGCCGCCCAGTCCCACCCAATTTCGGAACGAACAAGCAGCAATGCTGCATCCGCTCAAGTAAATTTTAACTCATCTTTAATTGTCCCTGGCCATTCCTTCCGTGCGGCTGAATCTTTTCGAGGCTCTGACTCAGAGTCGATCATCTTTCAAAAACGAAATACTTTTTGCGCTAAAAATTCATAAAAATCCTGTTGTTCAAGTCTATTTTTGCAATAATGAGCGCTGTGTTCAAGGGTCTGAAGCAACTGTCAAATCATAAACAAACGGACCGTATGAACTTTTTGGTACCAAAACAATCTCTCATTGGAACAACAAAACTTCTCCGAATCTGTCATCAGAATAATGAAGATCTCTGACACTTTCATTGAAATTTGAATCCGAGTCTTCCATCAGAATATCCAAACAAAATTCTAGTCTTTCATTGCAATAACCAGAAATTTTTACTGTTTATCATACTCTCTATATATTATTTTTATTTTCTCTTTGTACTTTGTCACATGATTTCACTTCTTAATATTCATGTTCTATCTTCTATCGTTTCTCATTTTCTCTAGTCAAGTGCTTAGCTTTCCTCTTCACGACAATCTTTCTTCTCTCTCTTTTATTGATCTTTTTTCGACTTCTTTTGTCTTCTTTCATCTTGTTTTCTAAATTCACTTTAAAAATAATCTTCTCTTTATAACATAGAGTGCTTATCAATTGCTGTTTAGTTTGATCTCATTCAAGTCAATTCCAATTCGGGTCATTTGATTCGGGATATAAAAAAAAGAAAATCAGGGTCTTTACCTGAAATTCAATAAGTGCAAGTATTCAATAAATATAAGTAATACAAGTTATCCAGAATATTTATTAATATTTATCATTTGAATTTTTTATCGAAGTGAAATCTTCTGAATAATGAATAATAAGGAGTCTTTTAATCTCAATGTTATCAGTCGATATCTCAATATTCACTGTATTGTGTTGTGAGCCTAATTGGTTGAATGATTCAACTAAATCAAAGCAATCGAAAGAATTCCTTTTAATTTAAATTTAAATGAAAAGTTCAGATACCGGTATTTCGATAGCAACTTACTATCTTCTTCAGTGAGCGTTATCTGAACTTTTCATTTACCGTGGTTGAATTAAAAGGAATCTTTTGATTGCTTTGATTCAGTCAATCTAAATATCAATCGAAAACAAACCGATTTTTTAATCGAAATATCAAAACTTGTCCGAGAATGGAATATCTAAATTTATTCCAAGAATTACGCAATCCATCCGAGTCTTTCATCGGATTATCAACTCCTATCCGAGTCTCGAATGGGAAAACGGAAAGTGTTCGAAGCCTTCCATCAAATTTTTTTTATCAGAATATGACTTTATTTGCCCACCGGTGATTAATTATAGGATATGTTTTCAGCTTTTGAAATATCAGAATAAATTCCGAATCTTTCATCGAAATTGACTGTTATCCGAGTCTTTCATCGAACCATAAATTTCCATCTTTTATCTTCAGAGTCGTTCATCGGAGATTCATTGAGTCTTCATTTCAATGTTTTTCCAAAACAATCCGAGTCTTTCATCGGAATAACAAATCTTATCTGAATCTTTCATCAGAATAATCAAGTTTTCCGAGTTTTTCATCGGAATATCGAAACCAAATCTGAGTTTTTCATCGGAAGAACAAGATGAATCAAAGTCTTTCATCGGAATGACTAGAAGCAATCCTAGTCTTTCATCGGAATTTGAAATATTCATCGAAAACGAGTCTTTCATCTGAATAATAAAATGAAGTAGAATCTTTCATCCGAATAACCAGACATATAATACGAATATTTCATCGGAATATGGAACATGTGTTCTGAATTTCCATCAAAATGTTAACATTTCTTTTTCTAAATCGATTCAATCGATAGAAATCTTACTGCTAAACCACAAGAACATTTATATTCCAAAAAAATACACTCGAACACTTACGAACTGCGCCATTGTCGTACTTTTGATTATTTTTTCAGATACGTTTCCAAATTTCTAGGATTTCTTTTTCTTTTCATCAAAATTTAATACCACCTTTAATCACAACATTCGTTTACAGACTGGCGAATCATTTGCGATTATTTTTCCATCATTTACTGACCAGGATTGCCAACATTTTTTTTAACCAGGGAACTGATGAAATAAAAATCAGGCAAAATCAGGCTACGTTAAAGTAACGGAAATTTCGCTCATAGTGATGTCCTTTTTTGGTCATGGCTTCTCATTTTCAATCTAATATGTGTTGTGAGCCTACTTGGTTGAATAATTCTACTGAACCAAAGCATCAAAGCAATCGAAAGATTCCTTTTAATTCCACTTTTTAAAAAAGAATTCAAGGGAATTTTTCGATTGCTTTGATTAAGCCACATTTCCACTTCAGCAATGGTGCCTAATCCGGTTCCTTACTATCCATTTTTCATCACATTCGCCAAAATCAGGCAAAATCAGGCATATTTTAAAAAATCAGGCAAATTCAATGGCTTAACAGGTTATCAGGCTGAGCCTCGAAAAATCAGGCACATTGGCATCTCTGTCACTGACGCTATCATAGCTCTCACTTTTTCATTGTACTTCTCACTTTAAACAAATCTATGTCCGATGACATAGTGAGAGCGATGCGATGCGAATTAGCGAACGCGATCAATGCGAGCTCAAGCGGCGGAACAAACTGACATCTGCTTTGCCGCGTTGAGTACGTCAGGTTTAAGCGAATCACATACATTTTCATCAAATGTAGTTCACCGCTTTGAATCGCATTCGCCGCATCGCATCGCAACGCATTCAGTATGTCGTCGGCCTATGTCAAGTTCCCACACGTTTAACTGGTTCTGGTATTATTTTCGTAGAATATATTCACCAGATTTCACACTTATGAACTTTGATGAACTTTTATCAGCGTTCCATGCCAGTTGCCTAATGTAATTTATCTAATATCTCAAGAATTGCACTATATTATCGGTGAGATATCACATAAATCTTAGATATTAGATAGCCTGCTTGTTAAAACATTGATTAACTCGAACTAGTGCAAACCGAAAATCTCTATAATAAAGATATTTTCAAAAATGATTAACTCTATTTTAATAAGTATAAGACGCCTTCCGACGGTTCTCATCTACAACTAACCGGAAGGACCTGTGACTAGGTATATCTCAGTTCTAGTGAATAGATTCGACTAGAGTGGAGAGTGCAAGAACAACGTAAAAAATACCCTGCGTGACCGTGAAGCAAGATCTGATATAACTACGGTTTTGAACCTGTTCAATGAGCGAACAGGTTATGAAACATTGGTTTTTTTTCCTTTCTGCCAGCAAGGGCAGCTGGGAAGAATTGCAAAACCAATCCGATCGGCCAGCACCAGCACCCATTATTATTTGTGGAAGCGATGTCACGCGCGCGCCCCAGCTAAAGAAACCTCGAGGTCGGAAATGATGGGATCGCAAGCAAGAAGAAATCTGCGCCATGAAGACGACAAAAAGTGCGATCTTGACACCGTGGCCACTCGTCGTTGTTCTCCTTTGCACCGCTTAGCCAGACCTTGATTTTCCTCCCAACAGCAAGGTCTCCGGCAAACCGATAAACGAAGGGGCTTGTGGTATCGGTAGTCTACCCCGGACCAAAGCACAGCACAGGTAAAGTTTGACTTAGCCATTCTGCCACGATCGACCTCTTCGAACCCCTCCTCCTCACCAAGTCAATCGCGTAGAGAATGAAGGTGATCCTGCAGAAACAAAATAAAGTAGAAAAACGCCGCATGCGCTTCGCCGCGATCGTGATCATGTTCAGCATGCTCTCCGAATGCCCTGGGTCTCCGTCTTCGTTGTCGCAACACTCCGGCGGTTCGAATCTACCACACCAAAAAGTTCGAAGAAGAATGGAAACAAAAACAAAACCCCTGCTTGTGGTGTATGTGGTGGGCATTAGGGAGGATCAAAGTTGGATCAATGACTTTTATCGCAAGATTTTAAAAAATAACTGGGAACTCTACTGTAAAACAAACAACTCTGTGACGTTTTTCATCGTTTGTTTATAACCGAACCGAACTGCACCAAGAACGATAAAAAGAACTTGAATCACCCTAATATGCTTGTATCAGGAATACCAAAAAAAAAACCTTCCAACATCACCAAACCGAAACTCCACAGCCTAAGTGAAGCAGCAAGAAGTCGAACCGACAAAAGTGTAACCAACCAGCAAACAAAACGCGAATGAACGAATAAACGCGACAGCGACAGGTCAAAGACTTTTTGGCAAAGCCGCGCGCACGGATTCGCGGTTGCGCTTCGAAACGATGACAGCGATTGTGTGCGCCGCTGCTGGAGAGATTGTCTACTACTTCTAGCTCTCTTTGGAGATCTTGACTGATGTGGAGGTTAAAATGGTTAAAATAGTGTTTTGGACTTATCATAACTGTTTACTGACAAAGTGGATCAACTTGAACTGCAGTTTAAGTCGATATTAATCATTTTCAGAACGAAAGTAGTCAACTAGATTCAGATTCCGGATTATCCAGATTTCAGATTCAGATTTCAGATTCAGATTCAGATTTCAGAGCCAAATTTCAGATTGAAATTTCAGATTCGGATTTCAAATTCAGATTTCAGATTCAGATTCAGATTTCAGATTCAGATTTCAGATTCAGATTTCAGATTCAGATTTCAGATTCAGATTTCAGATTCAGATTTCAGATTCAGATTTCAGATTCAGATTTCAGATTCAGATTTCAGATTCAGATTTCAGATTCAGATTTCAGATTCAGATTTCAGATTCAGATTTCAGATTCAGATTTCAGATTCAGATTTCAGATTCAGATTTCAGATTCAGATTTCAGATTCAGATTTCAGATTCAGATTTCAGATTCAGATTTTAGATTCAGATTTCAGATTCAGATTTCAGATTCAGATTTCAGATTCAGATTTCAGATTCAGATTTCAGATTCAGATTTCAGATTCAGATTTCAGATTCAGATTTCAGATTCAGATTTCAGATTCAGATTTCAGATTCAGATTTCAGATTCAGATTTCAGATTCAGATTTCAGATTCAGATTTCAGATTCAGATTTCAGATTCAGATTTCAGATTCAGATTTCAGATTCAGATTTCAGATTCAGATTTCAGATTCCGATTTCAGATTCAGATTTCAGATTCAGATTTCAGATTCAGATTTCAGATTCAGATTTCAGATTCAGATTTCAGATTCAGATTTCAGATTCAGATTTCAGATTCAGATTTCAGATTCAGATTTCAGATTCAGATTTCAGATTCAGATTTCAGATTCAGATTTCAGATTCAGATTTCAGATTCAGATTTCAGATTCAGATTTCAGATTCAGATTTCAGATTCAGATTTCAGATTCAGATTTCAGATTCAGATTTCAGATTCAGATTTCAGATTCAGATTTCAGATTCAGATTTCAGATTCAGATTTCAGATTCAGATTTCAGATTCAGATTTCAGATTCAGATTTCAGATTCAGATTCAGATTTCAGATTCAGATTTCAGATTCAGATTTTAGATTCAGATTTCAGATTCAGATTTCAGATTCAGATTTCAGATTCAGATTTCAGATTCAGATTTCAGATTCAGATTTCAGATTCAGATTTCAGATTCAGATTTCAGATTCAGATTTCAGATTCAGATTTCAGATTCAGATTTCAGATTCAGATTTCAGATTCAGATTTCAGATTCAGATTTCAGATTCAGATTTCAGATTCAGATTTCAGATTCAGATTTCAGATTCAGATTTCAGATTCAGATTTCAGATTCAGATTTCAGATTCAGATTTCAGATTCAGATTTTAGATTCAGATTTCAGATTCAGATTTCAGATTCAGATTTCAGATTCAGATTTCAGATTCAGATTTCAGATTCAGATTTCAGATTCAGATTTCAGATTCAGATTTCAGATTCAGATTTCAGATTCAGATTTCAGATTCAGATTTCAGATTCAGATTTCAGATTCAGATTTCAGATTCAGATTTCAGATTTCAGATTTCAGATTCAGATTTCAGATTCAGATTTCAGATTCAGATTTCAGATTCAGATTTCAGATTCAGATTTCAGATTCAGATTTCAGATTCAGATTTCAGATTCAGATTTCAGATTCAGATTTCAGATTCAGATTTCAGATTCAGATTTCAGATTCAGATTTCAGATTCAGATTTCAGATTCAGATTTCAGATTCAGATTTCAGATTCAGATTTCAGATTCAGATTTCAGATTCAGATTTCAGATTCAGATTTCAGATTCAGATTTCAGATTCAGATTTCAGATTCAGATTTCAGATTCAGATTTCAGATTCAGATTTCAGATTCAGATTTCAGATTCAGATTTCAGATTCAGATTTCAGATTCAGATTTCAGATTCAGATTTCAGATTCAGATTTCAGATTCAGATTTCAGATTCAGATTTCAGATTCAGATTTCAGATTCAGATTTCAGATTCAGATTTCAGATTCAGATTTCAGATTCAGATTCAGATTTCAGATTCAGATTTCAGATTCAGATTTCAGATTCAGATTTCAGATTCAGATTTCAGATTCAGATTTCAGATTCAGATTTCAGATTCAGATTTCAGATTCAGATTTCAGATTCAGATTTCAGATTCAGATTTCAGATTCAGATTTCAGATTCAGATTTCAGATTCAGATTTCAGATTCAGATTTCAGATTCAGATTTCAGATTCAGATTTCAGATTCAGATTTCAGATTCAGATTTCAGATTCAGATTTCAGATTCAGATTTCAGATTCAGATTTTAGATTCAGATTTCAGATTCAGATTTCAGATTCAGATTTCAGATTCAGATTTCAGATTCAGATTTCAGATTCAGATTTCAGATTCAGATTTCAGATTCCGATTTCAGATTCCGATTTCAGATTCCGATTTCAGATTCAGATTTCAGATTCAGATTTCAGATTCAGATTTCAGATTCAGATTTCAGATTCAGATTTCAGATTCAGATTTCAGATTCAGATTTCAGATTCAGGTTTCAGATTTAGGATTATTGGAAATGAGTCCATCAGGAAAGGTAAAATTCACAGAGTCTCCTGTAGCATAGTCGGTAATGTGTTGGCTTAGAAAGCCGGAGATTGTGGTTTAAAATCCTGTACAGTGCAGTCAGTAATTTTTTGGACATTTTTCGAATAGAGTTTTTTAATTTTCTTTAACTTGTCTGACAATCTAACCTCTCTTGATAAACTCATTTCCGATTAAAAAAAAAATACTAGGACTTGACTTGTCCCTCGATCGTCGACTTGAAAGAGATTTAGTTTCAATTTCCCTGATTCCAACACAGACATCAAACCCGTAGCAAAACAATGGAAATCGTCCTCATATTTTTCAATGGAGCCGTCCAAATCATAAGCCAAACACACCATCATCGCATAAACGACCCACTTATCAGGCCGAAATGCCGAACGTTGCGAAAATCGATCGAATTTCGCACATTTCTGTTGTTATTTTCGTTTGCTTCCATCTGTTTTGCATGGTAAACAGGAAAAAAGTGCCACGCAGGCCCGGCTTTATGCGCGTTGTTGTATGGCAGAAGTGGAAGATAAAAAAAAATAGCTAAACGAACACAAAAGTTCAGCGATCGGTTTCTGCCGACGACGATCGCCGCCTTCGTCTCGCCTCGTCGCCCTCTTTCTTCTACACAATGCTCACACGAGCACGTCGAGGCGAGGCGCGCAACTCGCGCGATCAGTAGATGAAAAAAAACTAGTACACTCACGCGCACGTTCGCATACGCAATGTTTGTAAACTAAAAATGTAGGTACGCAAACCTAAGGCAGGCAGACAAGGGGGTGATTCCAGTTTTATTTTCGGACAGGGCTAAGAGAAGGCGACGGGGTTGGTTCGGCGAGGGCCCTAAATGAGAGTGACCTCTACCTATGATGAAGGGATTCCTCGTCCACCTGATTGTGCCGATGATTTAAGCTGAACGAAAGTGAAATGGAAACCTTCTCGCCGTTTCTACCATCTTCGAGAACCGTCGAGAATTATTCCTAGTTGGTATGAGAATTGGACTGCTCAACTGCTGATAGATGGACGTGCGCGTCAAGTTTAGACAAAACAACGCCATTTGGAGGATTTGTGTTTCCGAGTCTCCATTTCAACCGTTTCTAATTTCGTCTGGTAGGAATTTTTGATGTGTCTACTAAATCATTGCCAATGGTTGAAGAAACTACAAACTCTTGTGAGCATTAGTCATTTTTTTATATCTAATTATGTATGTCTTCAGCTTTCGCTTATCATCAGATAGAATGTATAGATCATGTTGGCCATGCTTCACTGTCAGTTTTTCGTAAATTTCAAAAATGTCGTCGAACGAAAAAGAGCGTCGTGAATTTCGAGAATCCGGAGGTCACATCGGGACATCGGTAAGATGTTGGGAATCGTCCAATCCACGGTCAGCAGAGTACTAAAACGATACTTCGAGAACCTAACCATCGACCGGAAGATGAAGAACGGCAAAAATGGATGCTCCGTCAGTGAAAAAGTTCACAAGCGTGTAGTTAAGCAGTTTAGACGTGATCCGAGAAGTTCGGTCCGGGTTGTCGCCAAAAAGCTGAATTTGTCAAGTTCATTCGTCCAGCGGACCAAGCAGCGGGAGGGACTGCGTACATACAAGGTTCAGAAGGCTCCTAACCACAACGAAAGGCAACACATGTTGGGGAAGACGGGAGCCCGGAAGCTGTACACCGGAATGCTGACGACGAAAATGGACGACGAAACCTACGTCAAAGCGAACTTTCGTCAGCTGTCGGACCGTTCGTTCTTCACCGCAGAGGACAAGTTCAGCGTTCCGGAGGAGATTCGCAAGCAGAAACTATCCACTATTCGCAAGCAGAAATTATTCAAGTTTGCCAAAAAGTACATGGTGTGGCAACCGATCTGCTCTTGCGGATGCCCCCTGCCCCCTTCGTGACGACCGGCGCGGTTAACGGGCAGGTTTAGCTTAAAGAGTGCTTACAGAAGCGCTTACTACCAATATTGAAGCAGCACGAGGGCTCGACCATTTTCTGACCGGATCTCGCTTCGTGCCACTATTCGAAGGACGTGTTGGAGTGGTACGATGCCAACGGGGTCACCTTCATGCCAAAGGAAATGAACCCGCCCTACGAGCCGGAGCTTCGCCCAATAGAAAAATATTGGGCGATTATGAAGCATGCCCTCCGGAAGAACCCAAAAGTTGTCAAATCAGAGGGGGACTTCTAGAGAAAATGGATTTCTGTTAAAAAAAACTACAACCTGACGTTGTACAGAGCCTTATGGACGGGGTAAAGAGGAAGGTGCGAGCATCCGGGTTTGGGCTCGAAGTATGAATAAAAAGAAAATGCCAAAAGTTGTTCAATAGTTTTTATTTTACTGTCTAAAATTTTCAAAAGAATCGGTCTACTGGGCGAATTTCTACATCGTTTTTTCAGTGATGCAATTTGATGTGACACACCCTTTACGTGTCATATACATTATAGAATCATCGCATAGAACTCGAAAAACAGCATTTACCTCCAAAAGTGGAGGCATGCTTTTAACTTCTGGCTTAAGCGATAAGAATTATACAAATTGGACGATATTCAAAAGACATACACCGTCTTAGCCGATTTAGGCTTTACAGACTGAATAAATGACGATGACAACTTAAGATTAACATTTATACCCAGTACCGAGATGGGAATCGAACCCATGCCATCAGTGGATCTGCGATTACCGTCTTACCACGCTAACCACTCGACCACCGAGACGTACAGTTGCGTTCAAAAAAGAATGAAATCGCATGAAGCTGCGCACCCACTTCCAACTTTGACAAGCTGCCATTTCTCTCTCGGTATATATTTTTTCATGAAAACTTCACACAATCTAGTTCAACTATCCAACTAACACTCCACAAAATTTGAATTCTTTTCAATGACGAGAAACAAAAATACAGCTTTTCCCGTAAAAAAGGAAAATTTGGAGTTGCTTCACTAAATATGCTGTATCTTTGACAATTTTCATCGAAAAGTCTTGAAATTTTGCCCAAAGATGTAAAAATATTTGATCTAATATCAGGCCAAGTTTCGTCAAAATCGATGAACGTGATCAAAAATGGTGCCGAGTTGAAGATAAGGTTCATTATCGCCTAGCAGACGATTTCATTCTTTTTTGGACGGTTGTTTGTATGGAAAACATCGTAATCCATGTATTCTTGGTTTTTTCTTCCACAAAGTCAACATTTATTACAAAGAATGTTGTAAATTGATAGGAACTTCATCCTTGCTTTGTTTAGAAATAGAAATTGTTCCAACAGAGCTGGTATTGAAACAAAAGAGCGAATAGAATACTCGCTTAAATTGTGGATCAAATTTGTTTATCGGTATAATTAGCAGGTCATTTCTTTAACTCTGTTTTTCTTAATTTGAACCCTGTTGAAATATTTTCTCTTTCGAAATAAAGTACGAATGTAGTTGTAAGCAATTTACAACATTCTTTGTGATAACTTTTGGTTTTGTGTAAGAAAAAACCAAGAATACATGGATTACGATGTTTTCCATACAAATATCCGTCCAAAAAAGAATGAAATCGTCTGCTGGGCGATAATGAACCTTATTTTCAATCCGGCACCATTTTTGATCACGTTCATCGATTTTGACGAAACTTGGCCTGATATTAGATCAAATATTTTTACATCTTTGGGCAAAATTTCAAGATTTTTTAATGAAAATTGTCAAAGATACAGCATATTTAGTGAAGCAACTCCAAATTTCCCTTTTTTACGGGAAAAGCTGTATCTTTGTTTCTCGCCATTGAAAAGAATTCAAATTTTGTGGAGTGTTAGTTGGATAGTTTAACTAGATTGTGTGAAGTTTTCATGAAAAAATATAAACCGAGAGAGAAATGGCAGCTTGTCAAAGCTGGAAGAGGGTGCGCAGCTTCATGCGATTTCATTCTTTTTTGAACGCAACTGTACATGGCGGACTTTTTATCATATCCGGTTGATACCGACTTTAAGTAATGATTTGACGATCGTTTATTTATTTCATAAGAATTGCGATTCTCATTAACATTGTAAACGATTTGAGCTATCATTACTAATGCGATTTTATGTTTACTGGGACAGTTGCCAAGGTATGAAACTCAATGGATTTTTATGCAGTACCTGCTCAGTAAATTTTTGCGCTCATCCGAGATTCTTGAGATTCTCAGACAAATCAACAATTTAAAAAAAAACCTTTGAAAACAAATACAAAACAGTAGTTTTACAAAGTTCTACATTGACTACAATGTTTGTTAGTAACGCCTAGAAAATTGTTCCCCAGATGTCGAGGAACGTCCCACCTGCTAGCGAAAATAAAGTGTGAACAAAAACTAGAATATACCGTACTAAACAGTTCAAAGCACTCTGCTCCGGTCAACGAGTGAATGAGTGAGGGAAGCCTCTACATTGCTGGAATCTACTAAGCAACCCTGGCCAGGCCACGCGGAGCGGAACTTTGGGGGGCGGTTCTGGTAGCCGACAACAGAAACAATCCTCATTTCCAAGTTCAGCAATAGTGTGTTTTTTTATTTGCCGCTCCTGCTACACACCCACCGAGCAGCACTGCTTAGAGGGAAAGAGCGCTATATAATTTGCCTTTCCACACCACCGTCTACTATCCACTTCAGCGATGCAATTGACTTGTGATGAGCTCGCGTCGGTTCGCGAAAAAGTTCCACCCAACATGGCAGGGAGGCGGTGCGACGTCGTCGGATGATGTCGGCAGAGCGGGCGGAAGTTACGTCCAGACGCGGCAAGTTCAAACTAAGTACATATATGAATCAGCTTTCAATTCACTGCACAAAACTATCATTGTCTATGCAGGAATGAGAAATGCATTGCGGACCGCGAACAAATGAAACAGAGGCTTGATAAAAAAAAAAAAAAAAAAACATTACGCTGCATCGCTGCAGCTGCAAAACTCGCTCTACACCAAATGCCGACACACATTTGCCAAACAACCGACCAACCACCGATATGTGCAGCTATTGACTCTTCGCTGGAAAATTTCGCGAACGAGTGATACGTTTTGTGCATATCAAACATAATGTACCTACCTACTAAACACAATGTCCATTGTACCCCGATGGTCAAAACAACAACACTTTTTTCAATCGAATTAGGCCCGGGGCGGGAGGAATTGTAGAGATAGATGACACCAAGGGTAAAAGCATGTTAGTTGCACTTCTGGATATGGTTCCGTTGAACCAAACAAACGTTAGGTACATACTGGTGTCACAAACTTACAGCGATAATTCCATATCCCAGAAATAACTGAGCAATAATTTGTATTTAACTTATTTGAGATTCTCTGCAAACATTTGAGTGAGTAAAAAATGCTATACATTTTAATTTTGCTAACACTAAACTGACAAGCCGAACCGGCTTAAAGACAGCTCATTTGTAGAGTGTAGCACAAAACCTACCGTTCGTAAAAGTTCCCTAAGTGTCACAACTGGAAGCAGACATAACGTCCTTGCGCATCGCATTAACTGTTTACAAAACGCGTCTCGTAAGTCTGCGTACGAGTTTTGCCGGGTTTGTTTAGGCATTCCAAGCAATCCTGTAATGTAAAAATAAAGGCAAAAATGGTCGGAACTTGACAAATTTCAAAACATTTCCTACCCGGCCCAATTTGAATAAGACCGGACATGAATGAGCGCATACAGTCTGGGTTGTGTTTTTTCTTCTTCTGTTGAGTCCGTACAAAAACAAAACAATGGCGATGATCGTGGATATGGGAGACAAACAGACGCCTAGACAACTCCGTTGTAGCTCTAAACTAAGTTGAAGATGTGCGAAAGAAAAAGTCTCTTTTTTAATCAAAGTAAACTGAAGGAAAAACTTATCTTCATACTTTTTGGTGTTATCTGTTTTCGTGAAAAATTTGATTAAAAGTCACTAAATCATCAATTTATATATAGCGATTTTTTATGAGCAAAGTTAACGATCTTCGAAATTAACTCTTTCCTTCACATGGGAGGACAGATAACCCACAACTTTGCGGCAGCTCGAATTCAATCTGGGTAACTGGAATCATTTCACACTACACACAAAATTTTCGAGGCCGGAATTTAACAAAATTTTGCTTAAATTTGACCAGCTAGAAATTTAGCAATAATTTTTCACTAAAATTTTAGCTAACCAGAGAAAAAGTTAGCCGCCGCAATTTTTACTCAAATTTCTAGCAAAATCCGAAAAATAAACAACCGCCCAGAATTTTTATTTTCAAAATTTATATTTTTCTTTTCGAAACACAGGGAGGTTGTCAGATTTAAAATAAGAAAACACTGATGCTTTCACCTTTCACTTTAATTTATTTTCTGGATTTACACTTGTCCACCAGCATTGTGAAAACTTTTTCGAACTTTGTCAATAAATACTTTTTTTCTGGCGCCTGGATCGGGTTGTTCCGGATGTAAGTAGGTTGACCGTTCGTTTCCGGATGTTTCCATCTTCGACCAACATTAAGCATGTTCCTCTTTCGGAGACTTGGCAACCTCTTAATGAATCCCCGGCTTTGGTGTTGTATTCGCTGGGAGCGCCATCCTGGTAAAAATGGAAAATTTACATATGAAAAAACTCAAAAAGTTTGTTTGCGTCTAGATTGCTCTTTACCTGTTTGCTTTCCAGTATAGATTCGCTTGGCCATCGTCCGCTTGGTCACCAAAATCACCGCTGGCACCAAATTTCCATAACCGAACTTATGTTTTCTTTCCGGCGGTAAAGGCGGCTGTTATTCAAAAGAAAAGCGGCAAAAAAAATAGCTTTTACTCAAATCAAGCAAATTTAGCTTTTTGCTAACTCTAAAGTAAAAAAATAATTTTGCTAACGGGAAGTAACAGCGAATTTTTGCTAAGTGGAGCCTCGAAAGTTTTATGTGTAAGATTTAATAATTAAATACTGGAAAGGTTCAGCAAACCATATTTTTGCTGGAAACCAGCTAACATGATTCAGTTTGCTGGCTTTTCCAGCAAATGATCCGTATTGCTGAAAAATTTCCAACAATTGACCCATGCTGCTTGAGAAGCAGTAATCTAGCTGTCAGATTTGGAACTGGATTTGGAGTACAAAAATACGAAAAGATGATTCGCGAGTAGGCCTTGGCCTAGTGTGGTAGCGTTTATTTTCTTCTGGATGTTTTTTTATTTGCGTGTTTTTGTGAGCAGGAAATTTATTAATTTGGAAAAGTTTTGAAAGTTTTTGTTATTAGGAAAAAAATAATGTCAAAATAATAATAATAGATTCCAGTATAAAATAAGAGATCGATCGTTTCTCTTGAGCGTTTTGTTTTTGTTTCTGAAGTGTAATAGCCACCTTTTCGGAAGTTCGGAAATTGTGAACCAAAACACAACTGTGACTAAGCTAAGTATTTTCCAAGTACTTAGAAAAAACTATGATTTTCTAAATTAATAAATATTATTTGCGGATTTGCGGGGATTTGCGGAGGGACTGGACAGGTCATCAAGCGATCAGAAACTTATATAAAATGGATTGTGGGTTCAAGCCAGCCGGCGTATCTTGGCAAATTTGGAATCATTGTGTAATGGTAAAGGTAAAAGTAAAGGTTTCTTGGGTTCCTTTTCATGATTCTTTATTTGTTTTGAACAGTTGAAAGGAAGTAAGATGAGTCAAACCTGTCCCGAGCCAGTGGTAACGGACCGCTTGGTTGTGCTGCAATTATGGTTGATGAGTTAAGCATGAACAATATTTGAATGAGCAATCGAAATATCCCGTATAGTCGACGGCAAAGTTTCCGAAAAAAGCTGTGTTTTTGTGTAAAAAAAATCTGCTTTTCTGTGATTTAACCAAAAATTTTATAACGGTTTCTGTGGTGGAAAATAACATTAATTTCTTTGAAAAATCATGAAAACTGATTCTTTCTTTCATTTTACTTGCACAGTAAACGAAAATTACCGAGATCGGTAATTTTTTTTACCGAAATCCTAACATGTGTAAATCGTTACACTGTTCGGTAATTTTTTCGGTAAAAAACAAACGAACATCGGTAAATCGATTCTACATTTACCGATGTTCGTTTATTTTTTACCGAAAAAATTACCGAACAGTTTAACGATTTACACATGTTAGGATTTCGGTAAAAAAACTACCGAACTCGGTAATTTTCGTTTACTGTGTGGGGAAAATCAATAAACATAACAAATTTTATCATGTTTTTCCAACAGAAAGTTCAGAATCCATTTATTTATGTTGACATAAAAGTTGTTATTTTGGAAATACGTACAAAATTTTAAAAAAAACTGTGAAATCTGTGATTGTTTCTTAAATTCTGTGTTCTGTGAAACAGAATTTGTGATGAAAAGTGCCCAGTTTTCGAAAAGGTGTAAACGTATATGAACTCATCAACAATTAAACTAATGCCTCTATCAAAAAGACGGGTTTAATTTATTTCTAGATAATTGCAACAAGAGTTACTTTTACTGGACAGAGTTTCACTTCCTTTATTTAGTACTGTTTTTACTTATTGAATTTTTTCGGTGAGTGAAACAACTTTATTCAATTTACTTAACATTTTGGGTTACTTTTCATCACCCATCATCAGATGTTTCCCAGAGTAACCCGAAATCATACGTAAATTTAAAAAAATAGATGATTCACTCACCGAAAAAAGTCTCTAGACATCTCAAAGCAGGTTACTTTCAAGTAGCACTTTTGCATCCCGTTGTCCAAAATTTATCATATCACATTGGTTCAAAACGATCGTTGGAAATTTTACACAAGTTTCGTAGGCTAGCTTGTACGTCTGTTCTCTGTGCTATCAGCCACTGGTAGGTCAAACATACATACATACATACATACAAGTTGAAACTTAAAAACTGAAAGTTCAAAGAGTTTGGCGTTGTCCAATAGAAATACTCATTTGAAGCAAATCATTCGGTAAGTAGATTGGCAAATTTTAGAAGATTGACCATTTTTTCATTTTTTTACAAACACAATCAATATCTTTTCCTGGCTGGACCAGCCGCTGATAGATACATGAAGAGCATGAGATTTGTTCAAGATTTTGTACAACCCCAATTGTATTTTGAATTCATTATTCAAATTAAATCAAATATATAAAAATGGAGGCATTTTCTTCGTAACACCATCACGTATAAACGGACGGTCGGAATGAAGCGAAATTTGGTATCCGAGGGTTTTTTGGGTCAGAGATGGTTTTTTGTACAATAGTTTCGAGAATTTCACTTTTTATAGAAGGGGGTTCCCCTTACAAAATCAACTTCAAATGGGACACAAGCCGTTCAATTTTGTTACGAATTCCATAAAAATCGATTCTCGAGCGCGATGAAGTTAAGGACGTGTAGATGAATTAAAAGTTTTATTACGATTTATTTATTTAAAGGTAAAACGAAGTTTACCGGGTCAGCTAGTATTTCATACAAAAGCATGCTGAACTTCTTCATTTTGAAAAACATGAATACCAGTACAGTGAAACTAATTAATATGAACTGTTTTTCCAGCAATTAAGTTGACTGGTCTTTCAAGCAATCCATATTGCTAAAAACTGGCTGGAAAGTCAACAGCAAACCAAAATTTTGCTGGTTTCAAGCAATTCAAAATTTGCTGTGTACGCTAGACTGAGCTGTTATGGGATGGAATGATTTTTCCAACATTTTTTTCCAACGCGACTCCACACATGGGGTAAATGGACATGTACATACACTGCCTCTAAGAAACATAGAATGAAAATTTTAATATGCTAAATCAGGCATGTCAAACTGGGGGTTCGCGGGCCGCATGCGGCCCGCGTCCTAGTTCAATGCGGCCCGCGTAGCCCCGTCTTAAATTGTCACAAAAAATACACCACTGATTTTTATGTAAAATATTACTGAAAAAAAAACTAAAGCTGAATGTACCGATTCAACTGATTTTGGCTGCGGCCCTCTACGTCATAGAAAATTTTTAATGCGGCCCGCACACCTAAACGAGTTTGACATGCCTGTGCTAAATGAAGGGAAAATTTCTGGAAGGAAACCAGTTATTAAAACATGAGCACCCAAAATGGTTTTTATCAGTTGAATAAAGACAAGGTTAGATTTTAATAGAAACACTAGAACACTAGATGAATAATTATAAGAGTAGGAACATTTGCAATTCCAAAAATGTTTAGCATTGATATCGTTCCTATAAGTTGTTTTATAAATTAATCTGATTCCTTTCTTATCTTTTCTTTACAGGTAATGGATAACAAAATACTACGCGAATCCCACAGTTTAGTTTTAAGGTAAAGGTAATTGTTTGGTTTCAAAACTAAAAAATCATATATCAAACGAATGTATATCAGAACACTCCACAATATTGATATAAAATTCATTATGATCTGCCCAAAGCATCATTTGCCGCAGCACAGATTATCTTCCGCTCGATTTAGCTCTAGCTACCGAAGTACTCGCACAATTCCATTCCAATTGTTGAACCCAAACCCAAAGTCATCTACTAAATCCGAGAGATGTTAATCTATTTTGCCCAGCGGCAAGTTGCAGTTGTGGCGAGTTTTGTGATGCTGATGCTGCTGATGATACTGATGCAAACGGCAGGCAAAAGTACCTCAAGTTAAAACAGAAGCTGCGACTGAAATGGCAGGATCATTAAATAGAGGAAACCCTTTTGTGGATATGGGCTACCCAGCCTAGCTAGAGCTTTGCGAAACTGAACGCAATCGTGGCGCGGTTTGTTTTTTTTTTTTCGGATGGTAGCGGAATGTTAGTGGTATGCGCAATCGGCAGAAGGTGGAGGAAAGTGGAAGGATCGCCCAAAGTGTAAGGCAAATAGAGATGTACTATCTCGGAATTGCGCGTCCCCACCGGCTTCAATCCTAGCCACGGAATGATTCCGCCATCCACCAGGGTGTTCGTTCGCTCAATGTGGGAAGAGGAAAAACGGAGAAAAAAGCTGGGTAGCAAACTTTGCGTGACTTGTTTGAGATGTAGAAATAGTCATGCCATGCTGCGACGCGGCATTCTATTCCTACAACACAACTCAGATGAGAGGAACATTAAAGGGCTTGCATTTAAGCCGCCTCCGTACAGCTGTAAGTAGTAGACAGGCCGACATAGGACATACAAGTATGGCCCGCGAATGTGACTTTGGTCAATCAGTCTCAAACACACTACTTTTATAGATGTTAATTGCAATTAATTAATATTGACAATCTACGTTTCAAGTGAGTTTTACAAGGGGGTGCCGAGAGCAATAAATCTTGCTCAAGTATACTTTGTATGTTTCCCGTTTTAATGTTTGGCTGGCAACCGAATTTTAATTGTTGGTCTACAACAGACATTGGAGTCTCTGTCGAAGGGTGATGTATTGCATCGATCACCTTGTCAAGGCGACGAGGAAATTTTTTTGGACGAATCTCGATAAATTGAGAAGTCGCTCATTCGATTCTTGATTGAATAAAAAGGATTCATTGTAATCACAAGAATAATTCCAGAAAAACAATTTGAAACTTTGGAATACTATTGCAGGCTGAAAATTGAAAACTGTTAATTATCAAATTCTCTCCTAGCTTCAGGTGCGACTCGAACTCAGGAAATTTTCCGCTGATTAACTTTGTCGAAGATCGTTAATTCGTATCTTATTAGACAAAAAAGTTATTAGATACTTAACAGGGGTATGACTTTTGGAATTGATAAACAATAAAATCAAAAGACACCACTGCTGGCTGTCTTGCGAGGTATTGCATGACTACTTTTCATGCAATACTGCGAGGGGCACAAGCAGTGATGTCAATTAAATTTATTGTTTATCAATGCCAAAAGACATATGTACCTCTGTTAAACAGCTAATATTTTTTTTTGTATAATAAGATACGAATCTACGATCTTTGACAAAATTGTTCAGCGGAGAATTTCCTTTGAAGAATTTATAAATTGGCACAAACACCATAAGTGGGCTCGGTTGCACAGAAGAAACAAAAATGATGTTGATTTTTTAGTACAAAATATTCAATTTTCCCATACAAACTAAAAAGTCCAAATTTACTGATGTAAACGTTACTTAAAAATTCTGCAAAAAATCATGGATGAGCTTTGGACCAAAACGAAGCATTTAAGACCCCAGGGTTTGAGAAATTCAAAAATGACCCCTAATCGACTCAGTCTAATGTTCAATGACCGTGAGTACAACATTCAAGGTCAAAAGACATTTTTCAATTCAAGGCGTGTGTACAATGTTATTTAAAATTTGAAGTAATTGTAATGCTCTACATTAAATCTAGACATTCTAATATCTGTATAATTGACATGATTTATGCCTCGGATATCAATAAAAATCTTTCGTAGCTTAAGAATATAGTGTTTTAAATTGGCATTTGAAGATGCCTATTTGAAACACTTACTAACGGGTGCTACCAAAAAAATACTATCAGAAAAAGGAAAATAATAAAACAATTGAAGCAAAAACAAGAAACTATTATGAAGAGATTAACCACCGTAATTTTTGTTTGTTACTTTGATTTATCGGCCTAGCGGTGAAAAGTGATGTCCTTTTTAGTAGGGACATCTAAAGATTATGAAATTTTTATATAGATGGATAGAAGGTTAGAAGAAATGAAAGATGGTGAAAAATGAGCGGGTAGAATTTGTCTAGAAGCATTACCATCACATACCAAATTTTTGTTCCTCACGAGCCTACTACTATGAAGTGGTAGATACAGATAGAGTTGCATCTACCACCACACATTAGTAGGCTTAGCGTGGTCCGCCCCACAAGCGAGAACTTGTAGTGCGGACGAACAAAAAGATGGTATGTGATCGCTCAGATAAGCTCCCTTTAACTCAGAAACGCATCTATCGATGTTTAAGTCTTCTCAGTTTGTTATCTTCGCATTCGTTACATGCGGGGTTTGCATGCGAAACGGTACGGTTCGTCCGCACTACAAGTTCTCGCTTGTGGGGCGGACCACGCTAAGCCTACTAATGTGTGGTGGTAGATGCAACTCTATCTGTATCTACCACTTCATAGTAGTAGGCTCGTGAGGAACAAAAATTTGGTATGTGATGGTAATGCTTCTAGACAAATTCTACCCGCTCATTTTTCACCATCTTTCATTTCTTCTAACCTTCTATCCATCTATATAAAAATTTCATAATCTTTAGATGTCCATACTAAAAAGGACATCACTTTTCACCGCTAGGCCGATAAATCAAAGTAACAAACAAGAAACTATTTTCGACAAATCTGGAGATTGCCTTCGGCCGTATCCAACGACAGAAAACTTTGCACGGCCTTCCATAGAGCATCTCTGATCGTCATTTTTTTTCTTGTTTTCGCAGTTTATCTTTGCTGATAAGTTCATTCATTTTGAATTTATTTGTAGAATAAAACAAAAAACAGCTCGTTTTCACCATTTTTTAATTTTTCTAACTTTCTATCCGTCTATTACACTTTTTCTTAATTTAGAAATGTTCTTACTAAAACGGACATCACTTTCCATCGATAAGGCTGAAAAACTCTGTAACAAACAAAAACAAACAAACAAACACTTTTGTGGAAAATTCATAAAATATCCAAAGCGACGAAAATGACAGCTATAAAAAAAAACCAAAATAAGATAAATGAAAAATAAAAAAAAGGGTAAAATAGACAAAAAAATGTTAAAATTAACAAAAATGACAAAATTTCAAAAAAATACAAAAATGTCAAAATGGTCAAAACACAAAGTAGGCATCCGCATTTTTTTTTCATGAATTTGTGTGAGTTGTGATTCCTTTTTGCTGCCTCTTCTAAAATATTACTATGCCAAGAAAATTAGTATTAGTATAAGGCCTAACAATTTTTTTTTCCTAATAATTCCTTAAATCACCAATAAGCAAGTTTAACAAATCTGACAGATTTAAAATAATTCAATTATTAACCCTTTCATGCATGACTTTAAAAAAAAAATGAGAATAGCTATTATTGTGTCAGTGAAATAATATCATTTTAATTCGAATAACACAACTGAACAGGTTTAAAGCCGTTATTTTGAGTCTTATAAAAATTTGGTCCATCAAAGTTGAAAAATAATTTTTAAATTTGTTAATTATCTTTAAACGATTTTGCAAATTTTCCAAACATCGTTCATCAGATGCAGAAAGATGTTTGTGATTGATTAAGATCAAAACATTTGTTAGAATTTCCAAATTTTAAGAAATAATGACGATTTTCTAAAAACTATTTTTTCCAAAAAAAAAATAAAATAAAATAAATTTGATTTTTGCAATTTTTTTGCATACATTTTTCGATATCTCATACAAACATGAAAATATCGTGATAAAAATATCATAGGTTAATTTCTTTTAATTTCAAAAATATGTTTTGTGAACACAAAGCTCAAAAATTTTCACGTATTTCTAAGATATTTGAATTTTAAATAGTGTTGTTTCAATTGAAATTTGAAAAGTGACCTTAAACCTAATGCGCTCTCGAGTGTCAATGTGACACTATTGGAAGTTTGGCGGCTTGTAATTTTATTCGGGTGCATCCGAATAAAATTAATTTCTTCGGGACCCTCAATGAATTCTTGGAATCTATAATTTTGCATCATTACTTTTTTATAGACGCACCCTGAAAGCCCAGGAAAAAACTCCCTTATCAGATGAGTATCAATTTGACACTCTTCGCTTGAATCCGCTATACCTCTCTTGTAGGGGGAAGTGTTCCTAAATGCGCATGTTAGGTAATATGCGCATACAGCCGATTGACGATATGGCTAGAGATTCATCATATCTAATCAGTGCAGTTTGAGGGTAGTACACTTTTAACACATGGCATGAAAAAATTAAATTGTTATATAAAGTCGAAAAAATTTGAAAATTCAAACAAGATTTTTGTCAGTTTTGATATAATATATTGAATTTTAATTATCGTGCGTACAGATTCTGTGAACAAAAATTTTAATGGTTTTTCTTTCTTATTCATCTAGAAATCGGAAATTCAACAAATTGAAGCTTTTGGCAAAGTTGTAGATGATAAGATATTGGAATACGAGACAGGTTCTGAATGCCAATATCAAGGCAGGTTAAATGCCTATATCAAGAAAAATAGATTATTCTTATAAATTTTTTACTTCCTATCATTTAAACATTAAATCTACGCTCAAATCACGATCTTACAGCGAAAAAAGAAGAACTTTATACTGATCCGATAAAAATACAATATGAACAAAATATTACCATGAAATATGGCCATATGGCATACTTAACTATATTTCATGCAAAAGAACTAGTGATGTAAAAAATTTCACCAAAATTTCAGCATTGACGTATGCTTAACATCCGTTTCTACCATTTTCAATTAAATAATTTCAAAATATTGCGAGTGTAAATGAAATATAGCTTAAAACATAAATGTGCGCATTTAGCCCGCCGGTTTCGGAAATCGGCTATTTTGACTTCTTTTATTATAAAATTATTTTCACAAAAACTGTAAGAGATTTTAACAGAAAATTTGCTCTTACGTATAGAAAACAGATGTCCGCTCATGTGCATATAGTTTTCAGGCTCCTATCTATCGGAATATGGGAGAAAATGAGTGTTTTCCTTAATATGCGCATATAACTCGCCTCTCCCCTACATCCAATCAATTTTTACAAAATTCATAGTTCGGGAAATATCGAAAAATCCGAAAAATACGCTTCGGATAAAAGACTGTAGCTAGCACTTAGTGTCCAAGAAACCTGAAGTTAGAAGCTAAACGTTGAAAAAAATGCAAACAAAAAGTTCGAAAACCAGGAACAATTGAAAATTTGTCAAAAATTTTGTGTTTCGTATTTTGAAGATATTAAGATATGCGTCGAATAACGTAAGCTTTTCAATTCTTTTTTCAAAATGTTTTTACCGTAACAAAATCAATTTTCACAGTTCAATCAAAGAAAAGTACGGTTACACAACTTTTTAATTTGTTTTGTGGTCATTATCTTAAAAAAATTCAAAAAATTATATACTAATGTGCAACAAACAGCTTATAACTTCAGCTTTCTTGGATATTAAGTAAATTTTTTTTTGAAGCATTCTGTAGTTGATCTACATTTTTGACTTTGAATCACGAAAAATTGAATTGTGTGAAGTGAAAAATGTCTGTTAAACATTTTTAAGTATATTACGAGGTTTCCAAAACTATAAATTTTTATAAAAATCGATTGAGAAACAAGAGAAGTATAGCGGTTGAAAGGCATAAGTGTCAAATTGACACTCAAGGTCTTATTATGGAGTTTTTTTTCCTGGCCTAACAGGGTGCGTCCATATAAAAGGTAATGATGCAAAGTTAAAGATTTTAAGAATTGTTGAACTTACGATTTTCGGATCCTCCAGAGTAACACGTATTCCGGCAGAAGAAGATTCTTCTGCACACGACGAACCAAAACACATTGTTTTGGTTTTTTTTTTTTTTTTTTTTTTTTTTTAAAAACGAACACAAACACATACAGGATCTCAATGAAACATGATGTTTCCTCGAAGAGATTCCTTTTTACTTAACTCTAAAGCGTACATTTTTCGAGGATATGATGGCTAGCATCTTCCAAATGCTAAAACCACCAACCCACCGAAAGTGTACTATGTATGCCGTGACCGGGATTCGATCTCATACCCCCTGGCTTAGAAGACTTGAAGGCTATCCTCTACGCCACGGGCGGCGGCTAAAATGTTGTTGTTGGTTCTCTGTTTGTTTTGGTCAATTCATCTATTGAGAACAATAGCGATTGATCATTGATGATTGCTGATGACAGGTGATGATTATAAACGCGGTACAAATGTTTACATCATCACACGGTTAGGCGAGAATACTCCCAGGATCCGCACCCGTATATATTGGGTGATGCTGATAGCCGAGAGGGTTACTCTCGTGCTTTTGTTGTGCGCTATTATTAGCAGTTATGAGCTGATCCATGCGTCCTCTGACCCCCAGCGCAGAGGATCGTCAGAGCAGCGGCCACGAGATCCTCCAGGTCAGCCAGAAGGTGTCACTGGAGTTCGAGGCTGGGATCTCGGGTTCCGAGAGGGTTACTCTCGATGCCGACACAAGCCGCGCTGCGGTAAGCAGCGTGAGCTCATTTCCGACGGCCGGGAGGAGGACTCTCGGGATCTCTAATCAGGATTAGTCAGGTCCGAATGCTCCAGATGGAGGATTAGCCCGGATCGGAGATTGGAAGAAGCTGTTTGCCGAGAGGGTTACTCTCGTGGTGTGTAGCTACGCTGCGATCAGTACGCGTAAGCTCATCCAAGCTTACAGAACGATTTTCCTGTGTCTTTGGAGGAGATGTTTTGGGCGACGGTCAGTTGCCAGATACTATAGCATTGCATTGGATCCAGATGGGTCGCATGCAGCTGAACGTTGCCCTCCGGTTTTATGGAGCGCTCGAAGTTTTGAATCAACGGAGCGGAAAGCCATGAAGCTGCAAGTCGAGAGGATTATTCTCGTGCTTAGTAGCTGCGCTGCGGTTAGCATGCACGAGCTTGTTTTCGACAAATGGTTGATGTTTCGGGTGCTTCGGAGGAGATGGTTTCGGCGACCGTTAGTCGCTAGCACAGTCAACCAGTTCTTTCTGCGGATTCCAGCCTAGAGTGCAGATTCTCGAAGTCATCGCGAAATGAAGGCTTTAAGAGCGAGGCACGCGAAGCTGTTCAGCATTCTCAATTAACGAATTGAGGGGAGGTGTTGAGCTTACGATTTTCGGATCCTCCAGAGTAACACGTATTCCGGCAGAAGAAGATTCTTCTGCACGCGACGAACCAAAACACATTGTTTTGGTTCTCTGTTTGTTTGGTCAATTCGTCTGTTGAGAACAATAGCGATTGATCATTGATGATTGCTGATGACAGGTGATGATTATAAACGCGGTACAAATGTTTACATCATCACACGGTTAGGCGGGAATACTCGAATTGGGTTTATGGTGACACAACAGTGTTGCCAGATATTCTAGGTAAGAATATCAAAGTACTCATTGAGAAATGAGTACTTTCCCGGTTAGGGAATATAAGAATTGGAAAGTGACAATTCGCTACCGCTAATTAATATAGTTGTATTCTACTGACCTCACAGACGAAACATGAATAAAGATAACTCTATTCCACCACTGAAACCTGCGTTTTCAACAAGAATTGATTGAGGGTCTTCGAAGATTTTTTTTCAATTTTGAAGCAGCCGAATAAAGTTACAAGCCACCAAACTTTCAATATTGTTATATTGACACTCAAAAGCAGATTAAGGTTAAGGTGGCCTTTATGCCCTTATCTCCCCTAAATCAGGAAAACGATTTTTTTTTTATTTTAAAACTTTGTTGGAAAAAAGCGGGACACTTTGAGTTTAGAGCGGAACATTTTTGAAAAAAGCGGGAAATGTCCCGCATTTGCTATTTCGGAGTTAAGTTTCGATTACCTACACATTTCTACACTGACAGGTTCATTGACTGGGATAGGAATTTTTCTCGCTCAATCACAGTGGAATGTTTGGGAACATTTTTTTTTTCAAAAATCAGGGACTGATGATCAGTGATGAAATAACAATCTGGACACGTCAAACTAACGGAAATTTCACTTAAAGTGTTGACCTTTTTTTTGGTCGTCGCTCCACATTTTCACTTCAGTAGTGGTATCTAATGCAGTCCTGACTACTCATTTTTCAACACATTTGCAAAAAAACATCAGGTTAAATCAGGCTTATTTTAAAAAATCAGGGAAATCCAATGACTGATCAGGTTGTCAGACTGAACCTCGAAGAATCAGACAAGTCCTGAATAATCAGGCTCATTGGCATCTCTGCTCACAACACGCATGTAAATTATGTTGAAGCACAACCCGAAATGTTTTTGGTATTCTGTCAACGAGAAGCGAAGGGAAACTGGATTCATAACGGAGATATTTCTGGGCGAACATAAATCGTCTTATTTGGAACAGACATGTAATCTTTTTGCTGAATATTTCGCCAGCGTTTTCGTAGGCCACTTCCACTAAAATTGCAGGAGCCCTACCCTACGTTCCTAGCAACATGCTTAATATAACAAGAATATTTTCTCGGGGGATGAAATTAAAGAAGCAATATCAAAGCTTAAACCGTCTTCAGCTGTAGAACCTGATGGAATTCCGTATAATATTTTGAAAAATTGTGTTGAGGCTATGTTGAAGCCACTGTCAGTTGTCTTCAGCCTCAGTGGTTCTCAGTGGTAAATTTCCAAGCTCTTGGAAGAAGTCGTTTATTTTTCCGGTTCACTGGAAAAGCAATAAGCACGGCAAAACGAATTACCAAGGAATAACTTATCTCTGTGTCTGTTCTAAGCTGCTGGAAATCCTGGTGTCACAGAGATTTTTTTAATGCCGCTAAATCGTACATTTCTGTTGATCAACACGGATTTTAGCCGGGACGTTCGACGAACACGAACTTATTGGAGTTCTCTTCATTCTGCATTCGCAATATAGAAAAAAGGTGGTCAGGTTGACACAGTGTATACTGATCTTAAGGCTGCCTTTGATTGTATTAACCACCGCTTGCTCCCCGCAAAACAACGACATCTCGGACTCGGAGAAGGACTCATTCTTTGGTTTGAATCGTTCTTGACGTATCGTTCTCTCACTGTCCATCTCAGAAATGCTGAGTCCCGTGTGTTCCAGAATAACTCAGGAGTACCACAAGGAAGCAACATCGGACCGCTTCTATTCTGCGCTTATGACAACGACGTAACATGCGCTCTTCCATCGGGGTGTAGAATGTTGTATGCTGATGACCTGAAAATTTATCGGAAAATTGAAAGCTACAGCGACTGCTTGGAATTGCAGTAAATGTTATAAATTGCTGGAGTGGTGTAATTTGAATCGCTTATCTAATGGTCAGTAAGGCGAAATGTAACGTGAAAGCTTAACACGGAAAAGGATTCCTCTGACTTGGAATCACACTCTTCAAGATTCCGCACTTGAACAAATTTCCGTTGTGAAGGACCTAGGTGTGCTTCTGGGTTCCAAAATAACTTTTGAAAACCAATTGAATCATGTTGTAGTAAAAGCAAAAAAGATTTTGGGATTTATTCGGTGCACCACTAAGGAATTCACAATCCACGTTGCCTACGAACTCTTTATTAACGTTTAGTTCGCTCGCACCTTGAATCAGCGGCTTTCTTCTGGTGCCCCATCCACGATACCTGAGTCAATAGAATCGAATCCATGCATTCAAAATTTACCCGCTTAGCATATCGAATTTGCCCCTGGCCGGTTTTGGAAGAATCTCCCACGTACTTGCAACGAGGTTCCTGGTTTAATCTGGATAGCCTCGCTGACCGACGTGAATACCTGAAGACGGCGTTAGTTGGAAAGTTGCTATTCGGTGCAATCGATGCACCAAACATCTTTGCGAGAATTGATTTCAACGTGGTGCCTACTTAGACAACTGAGAACGTGAGAATCTCTCCAGCTTGGTTTTCATCGAACGGTTTATGGTCAGAACGAACCTATTCGTGACATGTGTGAAGTGTTCAATGATGTATATAGTGATTTGATTTTATTTGTCCAGTTATACGTTTGTTAACCGCTTACGAGCTACAATAAGTTAATTTTTGTTTTGTATACCTACCGTTTTTAAGTTAGATCTTAGTACCTATTGCTTCTATTTTGTAGATGCATTATTGCTAGTTTTTGCTTACTGATTATTGTTGTACCGTTCATGAAATCTTCATAGATGGGTTTTTGCCTAGTTCTTTTCCCATCACATCCATTTAGAGACAAACAAAGAACTACAACTCCTCAAATGGTGTTTTGTATGTTTCATAACCTAAAATTCAATTCAATAACAGGATTCAATGTGCTTTTTAGAACACCTTACTTCCGGTGAAGTTAGTTTAGACGAGGGCGACGCCAGATGTTTTGCGCTCAGGTGGAAGTGTCAGATATTTGGCAAATCCCATCAAAACAACAGCAAAATTGTCTAACTAAAACCGTCCTAAGACAGCACTCATAAATTCTATTGATCCAGGATCTTTCCGAGCCATCACTTCGGCGCGGGATTAAAGCAAGATTTATGGCTCAACCCTGGACTGGACAGGATTTAGCATTGAATCAAAATGCTGGGTGCCACCTGGCCATTGCATTCGTCGGATGATGGGATGCATTGTATTCAAAAAACAGAACACCGATCGATATTCTTTTAGCCTGTAACGTAGTTTGGTCTCGTTTTTCATCTGCCCTGGCTCTTGTTAGTTTATTTTTTTTTTTTTGGTACACTTGCTGTCCAGAGCATCCCGAGCTGGCTGCTCCACCACTAGACGATTGCCGGCAACAACGAATCATCGCAAAGCATAACTAAATATATGTATGTGTACATTTTATGTACATGCTGCTACACAATCGCATAGAACGGTAACCAGAACACAGCTCAGTTTAGTGCAGAATGAGAGTTGGAGCAGCAAAAAAAACGAAATCTTCTAGACATCACCCAGCAGTTGGGCTACAACAAGTTCAAAAACATCATCACCGACACAATTTTGCAGCATGCAGCATGGAGTGAAGATGGGAAAAAGCGGTAAAGGGTTTGGTGGGTGGGTGACTGTGAATAGAAGTGGGTGGAGGTGGGCGGGGGCTGTCGTCAGCATAACCAGCTGCAGCATTAGTTGTTGTTGCTGGAGAGAAAGAAGAAGGGAGGGTGCAGTCAGTAGTGTAGTGGGTACTTGTATGCCACTAGTATGTAGTGTAGAGAGATGCATCGACAACTAAGGAACAACTGGGTGTGCTGAGCTGCTGTGCTGTGTGTGATGGGGCATTATGTGCATCATGTGCATCGTTTTTCTTCTACTTCTTCTCCCAAAAGGGAGACGTCGTCGTCGTTCTGCCTTCAAACGCCCATCATCCAACCGGACCCACCCAAACTGAACCAGAACCCGACCAGACCAGACCCAACCAAATGCAATGCAATGTCATGACGTTGTTGTTTTGCTTGGGAAAGGGAGACGTCCTACAGCAACCATGCCATGCAATGACTGTCTTCTTGTCTTGCCTCTCGGTCGGCCATTTATGCATCTTCTTCTGGGGCAGCAGAACGTCTGGCTGAAGTTCTCTCTCTCTCTGGTGGTGCACTTGCATCTTTTAGCTGCATTATGATCATACTTTTTTTTTGTTTTTGGGAAGAAAGGGGAGAAAACGACTTTGATCATGGTGCAGAACCCGGCTTGAAAAAAGTTTATCTCGGAACCGCCACCTCCTCTCCTCCATCATTCGTTCACTTAGCAGTGCAATTGTGGGGCGGTCTTGTATCCGAGAGAGGTCATTGCTTATCAGTTTTAGAATCAATTAGAACTATGTTCGTATATTGGGTTATTCAGATCCATATTTGAAATTGAGATTCAGTTACATTAACGACAGGGAGTTAGAGTAAATCGAAATCAATGTGAATTATAAAATATGCATAAGCATTAAATTCATTAGATTGGCTCAATTATATAAGTTTCAAGCATTTAATAAAATAATTATTTTTTTTACCGCTCATAGCTACCAAAATTGAGCCAATCAAATAAATTTAATTTAAGATTAATTTAAAATGAGAATAAAAAAAAAATACAAAAATAACCATTTAATTTTGGCAACATTCGATTTTGGAACAAAAAATTCACGGGCGTGTTGTCACAATCGAACTGGGTTCCCGCATAATCAAAAACTGTATCACAAACAGTCCATACGATACATCTACGGCTCCAGAAAACGTGATGATCTCTGTAAACGTAGCTATTATACTAAACTTTTAATTCGTCAACGATCAGAACGGAACATGAACGTTTATGTTAAAAAGTGATGGTATCTGAAAAGGTGAATAAATGGTACTAACGATTTACTCCAAATTTATCAGAATCGTAAAACTGATCACGAACCGTTATCCGTAGCGTTCATGCCTTACTGCCACACTCACATAAAAAATGACTGAAAGGCTGATTATAGATGCCAGTTGATTAAAAAAACGAAACTCAGCACACATTTATGAATATATTTTTTTAGAGTTTTCAGCTCACTCATAGGAATCAATCAATTAAGTGAAATCTATGGATAAAAAATATTATACAAATAACAAAAAATAAACTCAAATTTAACAAAATACCTATTCGATAACGAATACAAATGGATGTCGTTGAAATTGATCTATAATTCAAGTTTTTATCAAAACGCCTGCAGAATCTAAATCTTAGATTAAACTCAGGCCGATGACATATCGCATTCACCGCATCGCATCGCATCGTGTTCACTATGTCATCGGCCATAGTGAGAGCGATGAGGTGCTTATTTACGGACGTAGCCAATGCAAACTCGAGCGGTGGAACAAATTGACATCTGCTTCGCCGCGTTGAGTATGTCAGGTTTAAGCGATTCACATACATTTTCTTCAAATATGGTTCACCGCATTCAATCGTATTCGCCACCTCGTATCGCATCGCACTCGCACTATGTCATCGGTCTCAGAATTTTTTTCAAGCAATTGTCATTCTAAAACTACAATTAAAAACTTTTGAAATAAAATCTCAAATAATAAAATACGCAGTGCTGGCACCACTGCCAATAGCTGTCAAATATGAAGAAAAAGAAAAATAAAACGCGGAGTAAAAGTTTTTCGCGATTTATGGGAAAAAAACTTTTAAAATAAAATTAAAAAGGATAAAAATCGGTAAGTTACATTTAAAAACATAAAAAACTCCACCATTCTTTATTAGTTTATGTTTTCTTTGCAGAAACCCGCAACTATGGCCTCCAATTGCCGATTTTTTAGAGCCACCTGGAGCTCAGGGATAGGGACCGCAATCATCTTCCAAAAATCATCGGCTGCCGTTCGATCCGGGCAGAAAAACCATCGGAACTGGTACTGGTTAGCTGCAATCTTAACGAACAAGCGCATTCCGAGTTCCCCAGCCGTAGGGACCTATCAGTACAGTGTGCTGGGTGCGGCCAGTCAAGATTTTGGCACAATTGGTCATTTTCGTAGGATGTTCGGAATAATGCCGTTACCAACTTATTATTACGCAAGCGGTGATTTAATGAAAGATGAATAAAAAGCTGTGCGTGAAATATAAAATAAAATAATATGCAAATAGTGAAAAGAAATTGTTTTTTTTAATCAAATCTTGAAACACCACACATATTTGTGTATGTGTGCGTGATCTATTCACGCACGGTTCCAAATACCGTTTTTGTAACGTTTTGTTAAATCCTTTCATAATTGTTACTGTAAATGTTTAGATAAAAGAGAACTTTAAGAAAAACTTTAGCAATAACTGTTTGATGCACTAAAAACGTTTCTACAAGTGATTTTTGTACGTTATCTCAACTTTTTGTGGAATAGTTACTCCATATAAGTGTTTTAACAGTTTTTAACAATTACATAACCTAACGACATATTAAAAATACTGTGAATTCGGAATTCACGGTTTAACCAATGTATTTCACAGTTTGAATAATCGTTTGCTAAAAGTTTTTTTACGCCTCATCAAATCGTCGTTTGACTATTTGAGAAATCGTTTGGATACAATACTTATTTATGCGGGTAGTTATACATACTTTTTATTTTTATTTTTATTATTTCTAAGTCGTATTTTTCTAAGTACAGTGTAATACACTGGTAAATTTCATGTATTTAACTCGAATAAAGTGATTTATATTAAACCATTATTGTTTTAACCATCTGCAGCATTATGAAAAAAACAGAACATTTTTTTGTTATTTGCAATAATGTTGATAACCTCTAGCTTAGAAAATTATGCAAATTGAATCGAATTTTTTTTTCAATAATTTTACTTGGTTAAGAAGTACAATACAGAATTAGGCTAAATAGATATGAATACCATATACCGACCCCGTTCGTTTTGGCAACATTCGATTTTGGCAACATCCGACGACATTACCATATAGTTTTTGCTATAACAGGATCAATATAATTTAGACAAACAACATAAATACCTTTAAACTACTGATAAACTGATAAAACTATGCACCACATTTTCATCAACCAAAGGTTCGTGTCTTAACTGCTTGGTAAGTGATTAATAAACTGGAAGTGATGGCGCTAACATTCAAAAATTACTCCACGTGTTCTAATGACACGTAGAAAAATATATAGAAATTTCATTATCTACCAAGCATTTTTAGCCTGCTTAAATTTTTCTGCATGCAAAAGTATAAGTTGCTATGGTGTTCAATTTGTGTTATGTTTCCCTCCCAGTGAAAAAATGTTCCGATTGTTGAAATGTACTAGATTCACTGAACTATGAAATTTGAGGAACAAAATTTGAAACGTGTCTACCTATGAAAATCAATTCTTCATATTTAAAAAATACTATTTCAATTAAAAGGATAGTGAAATTTAATAAATAATATCATAATATAAATGAAATTAAAGTTTAACAGTTTGTAAGAATTAATTTTAGCAAATGAATAAAAGTTATAAATTAAAATACTTTCAAATCAAAATGTTCTTTATCTTATTAAGGAAAAAATCGCAGTTCTTTAAAAAAAGATCTTCTGGTGAACGATTTAGTGTAGGTATTTAATTAGAGAATATACATTTAAGATCATCTGAAATTTCTTCGGATTTTCCTTTTGAATAAAATTTTCAAAAGATCATACACTTTTCTTGAATAAGAATTTAATTGATCCGAACTAAAATTGAATCTAAAATTTAAACTAACTGAGTTACATAGCTCTTCATGGAAAATATTTTCGAATTGTCAAATGAAAATTGAATGATTTATGAAAAAATCGAAATCTAGCTATTGGTATCATTACATGATCGGGAAACGAAGTTTAAGGAATGATGAGCTTGTTGGCGCCAGGAGCTCTGGGCGATGAAAAAATTTCTCCTACGCAGGGGGAGTTATATCAGCTTATCAGTGTTTAAACGTTCTCGAATGTTGATTAAATATAACAATAATAACAGGAAATTAAAAAAAGCATTCAAAAATTACGAGATACATAAAAAAAATCGAAAAACTAAAAAAATACAAACAAAACAATAGAAATGACAAAAAATATCAACAAAAAAATGCAAAAATGACCGAAATAACAAATTCGATAAATATATCAAACATTCTAAACATAGCAAAAACAGTTCTAAATGTGTCTGAAATATGATAAAAAATAACAAAAAATGGCTAAAAATTATCAAAAAATTAAAAAAAAAACCGTTCGATTATGGCACGGATCGATTTTGGCAACACAAAATATTCGAGCGTGTTGCCAAATACGAAAGGGGCCTGTATCTATAATATCGTTTGAAAATGAGTGGGGTTATAATCTCAATTTTTTTATTTTTCCCTGGATCCCGGGAATTCTCGAAAAGGGAAGATTTTCCAATTTCCGGGAACGTAAAAATGGCCGGGAAATGGACATTCAAATGCTTCAAATGGTTGCGAATATCTAGTCCCTAAAAACAAAAAATAAAACAATAGACTAACACTTCCACATTAAAAAGGCAAGTTTGCAATTTGTAAGGACGTAAGTAAGTTTTCAAGTGGCCAAGCGCTACGAAACTCATATTAATTTTCATATGATTATTATGATTGTGAATTTGTCAAACTTGGATGTGGAGTTGAGAGATCCAATCTTTATGAAAATAATTAAATTTTTTTTTGCAACGAGGTACATGCTATAAATTTAAAAAAACTAATAGGTACATCCCAACGAGCATAAATCACCATAAATTCGTTTCCTATTATTATAAAATTTTATAAAAGTGAGTCTACATTACGTCAAATTGACTTCAACATATTGTGAATTCAAATAAATTTTTTTGGAAACGTCGCTGGTGAACTGACAGCTGAACATAGACTTCCGGCGATCTAGTAGTCCTTTGTCGGAAGTTCGGACTTCCGAAGTAAATTTTTTACTATTGTGTGCGTCTTATGTCAAAAGAACTGTACTGAACTAAATTTGTTCATGCAATCTAATAAAAATTGGAGGATTCGATTTCTCAAATAATATATATTATCACTGTACGTAAATTATAGAAAAAGTAGAAAAAAACGGAAGGCATCCATGATCAGAGGTGCCAGGTGTCCTGATTTTTCAGAATTTGTCTTGATTTTCGAGAGATCGATCTGATTTTTCAATAAAAATTAATAAAAAACGATGCAAAAAAAACTGATGAATTAGAATAAATTGCACGAAATCTTGTATGTAACAAAATTTCATACCTTATCATTGCACAAAACCTATCAATCAAGAATTTTTTTTTATCGAGAAATTCAAAAAAATCAAGAATACAAATGGTGACAAAACTCCCATCTTCCACAATTTGATTTTTGCTCTTGTAATCTTTCGGATATTTGATATTTTTTTCGAAATTTCCATAAAATACTTAAAACTTTATTTATTTCCTCATTCGAGATTTTTGGAAATTACCAAAGGGGGTGGGTGGTGGGGGGAGTGGTGGGTTAACAAACGAAGAAATTGTTATTTGTTGCAGCCTAAGTGGTGTCCGGAAAAATCCTGATTTTTTTTTCTTCATGGTGTCCTCATTTTTAACAAAAGCATCTGGCATCCCTTTCCCTGATCAACACTTTTTGCGTTGTCCAACAAAGGTGCAAGATGTTTTTTGTCAAAAATCAGGACACTGCGAAGAAAAAAATCGGAAATTTTCAGAACACCACTAGATTGCAAAAACAAAGGTTAAATACAGGTGCTGTAAACGCCTTTCTATATGCAACAAAAGTGAGCATCTTCTTGGTTGGACTACAGTTCATATTGAAAAGCATCATATGAATGTTATCGAAACCGAAGATTACCATCCGTTAAATAGGTTTAAATATTTTATTATAGATTTATTTGATGTTATCGTATCTTAATAACAAATTCGATTCTCATTCAGATGTTTTTTTTTTGAAAATCAGGACAATTCAAGACATCTTGATGATCAATTTTTGAAAATCAGAACAATTTGTGAGTTTTTTAAAAATCAGAACGGTACTTCGAAAATCAGGTAAGCTGTATGCATGAGACTGTGTATTTATGGGATGAATAAACCCAAGTGGCCTAAAATCCCTGATTAAAATCAAAACAAGCAGAAAGTCAGAACAAAAATCCTTAAAAATCTGGACACCTGGCACCTCTGACAAAGCTCTGGAAAAATTCACATTGTAATACTTCCATTTCTGTCGCCAGATAACGCTATTCGTGTCTCCTGTTTTCCCGTTAAGTGTTGAATATCAGTTAAAGTATATCTGATTCAATCATCCTCATTTCAAATTCAAATTTAAGCTCACTGTTAGATACACAAATAACACCCGACGTATTATCTACAGGTTACGACGCTCAGCTTTTTAACTAACGGAAAACGCATTAAAATTACCTCCAATAACGCTCTGGTATCATTATAAATGCGAAATTTTATTAGTGTTCTGATTAATTCCGTTTTATCGATCACGAATTCCAAAGGCTTGAACATTTAGAAAACTACTCTAATTAAATAATTCAGAATACATACGAACATTTTACTTTTCAAAAAGCAAATGAAATCAGTAAAAGTTTAAGATCAGAAAATGTTTGCCAAAACTGAACAATAACAAAAAAGTGTTTGAAATTTTGAAAATTTTTAAAACTTTGAAGACAATTTTTATGATACTTGATAGTAATGTTTTTAGTAAGTCATAAAGTTTACAAAAAACTTCAAAAATGCAACCTTATAATAATCTGTTTTGGAAGGATGGATTTCTTTTGTTCAGTATTACAAAATTATTCTATGATAAGAACTTACTATCAGATTCAAGAAATTCAATATGTCTCGCGTGAGCTTTCATTACGTCGTATGAAACGAAATGTATACTAACAGTTTAATTATATAAAAAAAACAAAAACTGACATAAATTAGTCGCAACTGTTTTCCATTTAGAATATCTGTATTCTGGACAACATGTTCTATATGTGAGATACAAATTTTGAAGTTGTCTTGATAACTTTGGCAACAGTTTTCTGTGAATTCGTAAGATATCCCACACGACGTAGTTGAAGCTCACGTGAGATGTTTTCATTTAAAAATTTTTTCAATCACTCATTTAAGAATCTAAATTTTGGTGTTGTGAATACGAGTGATTAGCTTGATGATTTTTTTTCATTGTTGAGAATAATTGATTAAAGATTATTGATACTTGAAAAGTTAGTGATCAAATTTTAGATTTAAAATATGTCAGCACCTTGTTGTTAACAACACTGCTTAAAACCATTATGATATTTTAAAAATTATTTCAACCATAAATATTCTTTTTACTTACTAAATATTGAAGAGTGTATCTACTTTTTTATGAAACGAATATAAGTTATAACAACGTTCACTTTGTCACAACCGTATTTTTCCAGTTTGACTGAGAATTTTGAACATGAGCTATAAACCTTTTTAAAATATTCATTCATTCCTTAAACGATTAAAAGGTTTAAATCTCAACACTCAAGTTAATCGAAGGGTTTTGTTACCGAAGTTAAAAATTTTTGCTCAGCAAATCTTTAAGTCCTGCCCATGATGAAATACATCATTTTTAAGAAACTAGAGAAAAGATACTTAGCTCTAGGTTTTGTTCGGATTTCCTACAACTTTGTCTAGACCTTCTTTAACTTTCCTACAACTTTTCATTCTGGAGCTTTTCGTACGCGTTCTTAATTTCTCTCTTTATGGTAGTCACAGGATACTTGGGATTCGTCCTTTTTCATCAGCATTTTTCTCTGCTAGCTTCCAAAATTCACGTCTTTGAGCAACGCGCATCTAAAAGGAGGCATCCTTTTCTCCCAAGATTCGACCAAATTAAATCACATACACTTTTTAACAATTCAACATTTTTTCATTCAGTTCTTGAAATTGTTCATCCCCGAAAACACGTCTGCCACTTAAAGGCACAGCCTACCGAGTCGAAAAGAATCTATTTTTTTTTCAAAGTCTCTTGTTTTGAAACTGAATGGGCGATGGAATAGAGAAGTTATTCTTCCTCTCCTTAACAGCGTTGCCAGATTGAAAACCGCTCAAATCCGTAGATTTGACGATAATTGAAAAATGTACCGATTTTCGCAAAATCAAACTTGATGACCTTTTTTTTGGTCGTCAGTAGTGAACCTTCATATAAGAGAAGCGACATCTGATCCCTCTTAAAATAAAATATGTGGCAACATCGCCGAAATCTTGTACAAAAAAATCCTCAGCACTGTTTTCTGGCTCAATGTTCAAGCTCTAAAGTGAACGCTCCTTCAATCCCACAAAACAACATTGAACTCGATGCCCGAAGGATCGCGATGAACGGTATGAATGACTTGAATTTCGTTAAAAATCAGTTAGTTTTTTGACTAGGAACACGATTCACCAAAGCATTGAAAAAAAATGCACCTAATCATAAATTCATATGACCAGCTTTGAAATTATCTGATTAAACTATAACAACAATCACAATAGCTTCCTTGGTTGAGTTTTCAATAAGAAAGGTAAAAGCTCTGCTCGGATCGATTGGAATCGATTTTGACAGTTCTTTTGCTCGATTGGAATTTTGTGTTTCAGATGTCACTTCTCTTATATACAGGTTCACTAGTCGTCAGGAAGAATTTTCATTTATCCGCAGAATCCCTTGAATTTTATCGATAATCCGTAGGAAATGCTGAAACCCCGTAGATTTCGAGCAACGATCCGTAGCTCCGTGTAAAGTCTCAAAATCCGAAGATCTGGCAAGGCTGCTCCTTACGAAAAACGGATAAGATCTGTCAAAAGTTGGGTGAAATTTTAGCTGCATCTTACCTGCACTAATGCAAAACCATCACCCAAATATGGCAGCGCCTCCATAGTCTATTATCAACTTACTCGATAATGTTGTACTATGACGAATTGAAATTAATTGAATTATTATGATTTTTAACAATTTGACGAGTTTGCAAATTTAATAAAAACTTTTTCCACTCTGTTTTTATCCATTTTGTTGAAAAACTCGTCATTGAAATAAATGATAAACTTTTAAGTAAAGAGGTATTTTTTTAGTTTCGAAAATTTAATTTATTCTAGACCTTTGAAAAATAATTATAATAAAAACTGATAACGTTAATAACATTTTATTTGAAATTAATGCGATATTCGTTCTGATCATAAATTTATCATTTTACCTGACTGAACACTTCAATTTATTAATGCAGGTTCCCAATTAATTCATCCTGATTTTTGATTTTTGTATTTATAATCCTGAAACTTCGAAATTTGGCCAAGAAGTCTGGAAGCCTAATTCTGAACTGTTAGTAAGTCACTTTTATTTTTGAAGAATAATTGACAATATTGGTTTCAATAAATAAAAAGACAAATGAAGGCAACGTGTTACAATAAATAGATATTGGACACCGTGTCCATAATAATTTTAAGCAGCAAACTGAGTTTTAGTTTTTTATGCAAAAAATTGACCTCAGATTAATTTTAAAACGCGAACAGTTTCAGGTAAAATTAACGTTTCGTTTTTCTTAGAGTGCTTTGAGTCTTAGGATGGAGTACACTGTGTACTCGATTCGACGAGGAGTTTTGGATTAAATTTTATCCAAAATAAGCAGTTTTCCCGTCGCATCGTAAAAAATGCACTTATATTTTCGGTCTTAGCGAGTGTTTTTTTTTGCCAAAAGAGTTGATTGAGTTCCGCCGAAAATAATATTTTTCAGATTTTTAATCCATGGTGCAATTTTGATTTTCATCGCTTGACGATTTATAAATTTTATTTTTCACGTTGTTTATCTGTTCTAAAACTTGGGTGACAATCAACAGTTAGATTTTTTAACGAAACATTATTTTTTGAAGGAATTATTGAACTTGGAATTTAAATTTAATTTCAATTTCATTTTATCATGCAGCATGATTTGGTTACCAATTTTTAGGGAGGAAGGCTATTTTTACACGTTTTCATTGTTATATTTCTAAACTTATTACAGTCCTGAAATATTGGTTTTGGATTCATTTTTTTATCAGCATTAAATTCCTGTCCCAAAACCTGATCTTTAGGAGTCTTTCCGTGAAACGAAAGGTAACACAGTTTTTGTCTTAGATTTTGCGAACGAAGTCGTCTCGAGAGCACCATACATAGAGCAAATCTTGGGAGATGTAAGAGTTACATGGCATGGGGAGGACCCCTCCAACATTCTGCTGCGGCAATATTAACAACCGTGTGTAGACAAAACATTGAGCCGGGCAGAACTTCATGTGAGTAGTTAGTTCTTTGCATGGGTCTCCGTTTTTCTTTTCTCGGCTTTACCGGTTCCCTATTTATGAAAGTACCTATCTTTGGATAGATTTTGGTTCATTCAGTTTTTTTTTGTTAATCCGTCGTTTCAACTGATTTGCACAGAGCAACAAGGATGGGGTCCCCTGTATGCAGTTTCTCGTGTTTGCTGGGACGCTGTTAGAAGAACTTTTTTTTCAAGAGTGAGTGAAAAAATGGTGAATGATAGAAGATGAGGTGGAACTATACAAAACTTGAAGAAAAATTATAACATGCACCGGCTTCCATCAGCACAAACGGTATCTCGACGAAGGGGTTTTCTCAAGAGCGTTCGCTTGCGATTGCTACATTTTGAAAGAAGGTAGATACCTATAAGAGTGTTGTTGGGTGTTGATCGTTTCAGATCAAATTTATTTGAAGGACACTATGAAAATGAAAAACTGTTAAAATTAAGGAAATATACCAATATTTTTATGTAAAATGTGTTTGTCAATTTTTTAAAATTTAGGCTAGCTCTAACAATAAAAGTCTATGTCTGATAAAGCAACACCTGTTTTAGTTGTTTTACAAATGGAATTGAATTACATTTCTGGATACAATGTCTGCTGGATCAGCTTTAACAGTGATGTCATCTGTGACGTCATCTCCCTCGTCATCACCTTCGTAAAAAGGTAGCTAAATAGCAAACGACACTAGCACAATATTCGAATCGACTAGACGTGACAATCAATTATTCGGTCGGCTCCCTTTCGAGTTCTCGCTCCGTAAAAGCTGTATAAGAATGCGACATGAAGGTACACATTCTGGCTAAGCTTACAGACAGCTCTAACAGGCGCTTCTCGACCGATTCAGGGTTTGGGGAGACGTAAGCAACAATCTTAACTGAACGTTTGAAATCGGCTTCAGGAGGGTGAAACACGAGAGGTGTTATTTATTGTCTATCTCGTAGATCAATTGTCGCGACTCGCGACTACTTATTCAAGGGAAGGCAGGAGCATTTCTTCCAACCTAGTGAAATTCGCTTTATTTGTGCTGCTCTTCTCCCCCTTTTTCAGTCAGCCAGTCAGTCAGTCTTGAAGAGTGTCGGCGCTTCACAAAGTCAGGTCGGTTTTGCGGTTTGCGGGGCAATAGATGGCGACAACTACTAGGAAGGTACATAAAGACCAACTTCAAACCATCAATCTGCTTCGAGAATGCCAAAAATAGTGCTCGAAGGCTGCATTCTCGTGCGGCAATTAACATTCCGTTTCGATCATTCGATTCGGACTGACTTTTGGAGCCGCTTTGCAACGTTTGAAAAAAGTTCATTGAATCCTGTTCATACAGATTCCGCATTAGGTCCTTCAAAGTTTATTGAAATGGAAATTGATCATTATCAGGATTTTCCTTTGAGAACCTTAGCCAGATAGTTAGCTCCAGATTTACAAAGCTACAAATATGTCAACATAAAACTACTAGTTTTATAAGCTCTTTAAACCTATAGAAGTTTCGGCAAAACTTTGTCAATCGCAACTTCTGTTTTATAAAGCAAAATTAGAAAAATATTGTACAATCTTAAACCGTTAAAACACTATAAAGGTAGATTAATAAGAACACATTAAACAATGTTTTATCAAACAGAATTAAAACACAGGAGTCGCAAAACAACAAACAGTTCAGCCCATAAGGTATCCCACGAAAACAAACCATTGGTTTTTTTTTGCTGAAAACTAGCAAAATTCTCCCGGTTTTTGTCACGTTGACCCATCTGTAAAATTGCTAAAAAAAACAGCAAACATTAATGCTGATTGCAGCAATTCGAATCAGCAAGCCAGATTGATGGAACCAGCTTTTTCTTTCAAAACAATTGATTGATATTTCAATTCAAAATTAAATATTGAATACTGGCTGTGTATAAAATAAGCAATACATAACCATGTTCTATAATTTCTCAATTCATGATTATTTTCAATATTCGAACACCGGCTCTTGGGTGACATCTTCGTGCCAAAGCGTTGATCTTCCGCCACCTGAAAAAAGTTTTGATTAGTATGTTTCATGAAATATCTTTTCTTGATCACTCTTGACTTCATGTTTGGTTGCTAGATTAAATAGTATAATAAAAATAATTGTATTAGTCTAACCAAAAGTCGTAAAGTAGAGCCTCACATTGCTTCAGCGTGCGAAAACAAACAGACTCCAATTTGACAACTCGATTGCTGATTTTTCAGCAAACTGAAATAATTGCTGGAAAGTTCAGCATTTTACAAGAACAAGAACACTACCGAATGCTGAAAAATCAGCAATTAGAAATCTGATTACTGGTTTCCAGCCAAAATTTGGATTGCTGAACGTTTCTAGCAATTGAATTTTCCTGTGCATGTTTTTACGTGATCTGGTATAATTTCCATTATAAAGCTCAGTTCTTTTGAAAATAGATCACTTTCATTTGGTGATTCAAACTAACAGATTTCCGAGATATTTGTGTTTCTTCAGGAAAGGCAGCAGACGTTTATTCAAACACTCTTTCACGTAAATTTCTTGGTTGACAGTCCCGGAAGCTAAGAAAATGCTGCTTTTCAAGCCATAGGTACAGATGGCTTGCCAAACCAGATATTTCTTCGCGAACTTTGACAGTTTCATGTGCTTGAAAATATCTGATACCTTTCCCTTCCTTTTGCCGTATATAACTAATGTCCCGGAAGCTGCTTGTAGTCGGCTTTGACTTAAGTTTCGTCGTCCATTACCACGCAGCCAAACTTTGTCAGCATGGTCGTGTACAGCCTCCGGGATCGCACTTTGGCCGTCGAATGGTGTTTATCATCGCGATTTGGAGTCACTACCTTCTTGTTAGTCAATAGTCCGGCTCGTTTTTTTTTGGCTCGATGCACGGTTGTAGACGATACACCCAGCTTATTTGCGGCATCTCGGAGAGAGAGGTTAGGGTTTCGCTTGAAACTACCGGCAACTCTCTTTGTCGTCTCAGCTGCTTCCAGTTTTCGATTTCCCCCCGATCCAGACTTCCTGGCTGTCGACAAACGTTCCCCAAACACTTTAATTACATTTGTAACGGTTGATTTGGCAATTTTTAGCGATTTTGCCAGCTTTGCGTGTGTAGCTCGAATTTTCGCGATGCGCGAACAAAATTTTGATACGCTGCTCTTCTTCCTTGGACGGCATTTTGACAACTGAAGAGTGAATTCCAAAATCAAAATAGGAGCAACATTCTACCCACACACACCTTCAAAATTAGGGGTGTTCAGATTTTTTAAATGCAAAATTGAAAGAAATGCGTCAAGTTGATATTGACCAAATTTTGACCGTATCACCCTTTATACCACAGTGATAAATAATAGTTAGAAAAACATTTTTTTTTGAAAATCACTCTCTTTCAAGCGTCAGATTTTGTATTTTTATCAAATTTTATTGACTAAAGTTACCTTTTTTGAACGTATATTTAATTTTTCCTTATTTAAAATTTTTCTCTAAGACCGAAGTTTTTTTCGCTACAAACGATGAAATTTCTGTTTTTTTACTTACGGAGTTTGAGATTAGACGTTGAGAAAAGTGGTCGATTACAAAATAAGCAAATTTCTCAAAAGTTCCAGATCTCAATCGTAATTTCTTGAATCCCGGATAAATTTCCCCGCTATTTGCCTTAGAAAAATCACCATCAATAACCTGAGCGGGTGACTAAATAAAGATTAGTTACTTTATCGCCTTAGGAAGGGTTTCACATTCTATCGAAAGCTTATCTATATTCTTCTCTCTCTTAATAGCCGCCACCAATGGCTTCCCATTTATCTTATTAAAAAAGTAATTTCTTTTCTAACAAACAGTTTTTTAACAGTTTTTTAAATTTAAGTTTTGAATAAGTTCATTGCATTGAGATGTAAAGCATGTTTGTTTAAATCACAGAAAAAATCACAATTTCGCATTTGAAATTTTTACAGGTTTCGACGAAAAATCAGAACTTTGCAGATTTTAAAACATATTTCGTCAAAAATTACATTATACATTTTATAATTACTATACATTGCATGGATTTTCTAAATTCAATTAAGTTACCACTGGGATGGTATTTCTTAAGCTAATCTAACTTTGATAATGTGGATTGCTAGTTTTAAAGTAAAGTGACTCAATTTAGCCTTGTTTGTTTGATCTCTCTATGCAATATCCGAAAATAGTTGTTCGAGACTTTTTCATTCAAATAGAGATATTGTTTCTATCGACAACTCATGTCGAGTCATGTCTATAAGAATCTCATTTCGATCATGTCGAAAAGACCCTTTATATTGAAGAACGAACAGAGTTATTTTGTTAATGGTTTTTTGCCAGTATTTTAGCAACGGCTTAGAAATGCCTGTAATAATTTGTACCCTTTCAAATTTTTTGTTTGTTCTTCCGTCCCGGTTTCATGTATTGTGAATGTGAAAGTGATAGTTGTGCTAGTGCTAGTAACCTAACAATGTTTTTGCAAATAATAATATTACACTTTTGTTGTAAAAAGAACACAATAAATGCTCAAAACGCTTGAAAAAATTTAACCATTTATATAATTGTGAGTCAAATGCATATTTATCCAGAAAATAGAAGGAAGTACGGATTTTTTAACAACACAAATGACAGCTTTACACGATCAGCCGAATAAAAGCTGACAATAAATACGGCACATTTAAGTCCCTGATGACGATCCTATATGGATTGTAACATTGGAACGTTAAATAAATAGTCGTTTTTTGCTATTTGAACAGATTGAAAGCCAAAATATCACCTTAAGTACATTCAAACTCCAGTTTTGACTTTTACTTCAGCATTTAAGAAAACAGGGGGCATCTTCAATCCATTCGAAGCAATGACTCCGGTAGAATTCTTGGTAGTTTACTTGAATTTTATGTACATTCTTCGAAGAGAGGTGATACCGATCTGAGCGTGAATTGGACATCAGATCAACCGAAAAAAGTTTCTCGTCTGAGAATACCACGATCAGCTGCTTCTTCTTTATCTTAGACGATATTGTTTCGAGCACTCAAGTCGCAGTGCTTTAATTCTTTTTGTTATCAAATAGCACTGTGCTCATGCCTTTGATGATTGATAAGTCGTTTTTGATCAACCATTGCATGGAAAAATTCGAGATATTCGCGTCCTTATAAGCCCAAGCAATCAAACAACCTAATGAAGAAAATTAGTCCTGAATCCAGATTTATTGATTATATGCCCTTTTGTGATGTTCGTTCACATTTCAAATTTATGAAATGGCGGTCATGTCTCAAAGAAGGCTATTTGAGGAACTTTTTGGAACTTCGAGTCTATAGAAGCCTATTTAAGACCTAATTTGTAACTTTTATACTGAATGGATGCGATTGACATGTCACAAAAAAGACTATTCAAAGAACTTTTTGGAAATTCAAGTCCATAGAAAGCTATTTCAGACCCAATTTGTAACTTTTATACTGAATGGATGCGATTGACATATCACAATAAAGGCTATTTGAGAAACTTTTTGGAACTTAGAAAACTATTTGAGGACCTATTTGTAACTTTAATACTGAGTGATGCGTTTGCCGTTTCACAAAAAGGCTATTCGAGGAAACTTTTGTAACATTCATGCTAACACTCGAGAAAACTCGGTACCAATTCCCTTTGAAACCTTTGTTTAGCGAAATTCGAACTTTGAAGGCTCGAGTATTTTTGGTACGAGAATAAAAAGAGAATACTTTTGGTTGCTTGGGTAGACAGCCTCCAGATTGATCCTACTGGATTCCGCTTCACTTTCATCTTGACCGATTTTACCACTTTTACAGTCCGTGCAGACTGTGGTTTTCCACTACTCGGCTTCCGTGGACATGGCCCATCATCTAAATGGCATCCTATAGCTGCCGAAATTTGCTTGGGAGATATTTGGGCGAGGAAAAACTAATCACTACCTCCTTTGTGTTCATCTTTCCGAAATAACGTATACTGTACTATTTACTGATTTGTTTACGTTAATTGACATAAGAAGGTTACAGCTCGCCAAAATAAAAAAAAGTTCGAATTTTTTTATAGGTCATACTGCAATATTTTCAAGAAAACTGTGTCAGCTGGAAAAATCTAAAAAATCTAACCTGGGATGCGATCGAGTTCGAGTTCGAGATCGAGCAGATTTAAGTTTTATGGTAAAGCGATTATTGAAGCGCAATTTACAATTTACAAATTACAATTATCATATAAGAAGTTCTATTGAAGTTGCCTAACTAATATATCTTTGTCAAAATAGGAATACATACATATTAGAACTCAGAGTCAGAAGGTAATGTATAATACACATAGTTTGTTCAACAGACCATTTCTCTCAGTAGAACTTTCGCAGAACTATATCTTCCCACCTAGTCAGTCTCTTCTAGATTGTCATATGTGGGTCAATCAGTAGTGCGAGCGCTATAGTCTTTCCAGGAATAGAGTCTTCATTTCCGTCCTTGGCGTGTCAAAACTATGTCATTCATAGCCAGGCCATGGCACGGCGCTCGAAGGCGGCTCCGTACACATCATTATCGTCATCATCATCAACAACATCACATGTGATATCTCTCATATTAAGCTAATCATCACGTTAGTCGGACCTTAACGATCTCCGAACGAGTAAGTTCACTTTCCCCTTCTCACCCCCCGCGGGGATATAGTGGTTTTGCGTTATCACCACCTCGATGAATGCGAACGCATATTTTATACGTACAGTTACTGCTACTGTTGGAATATTTCGACCCCAGGCTTTTGCCTAAGTACCCCGGATTGTTGCTTACCAATTCTAATCTTTCCGGTCCAATCCCTTCGGGTGGATGATCGTCACTAAGTGATGCACGCGATCGATCTTTAACAGGGCTCGGAACTGCATTCTATAAATCTTAGTCCTAAATAGTGCCGGCGAAATCAGCAATTTATGAATCGCGAGCCCAAGTAGAAGTGATCTATTTGAATCCGCGGCTGAACTTGTCTCATTTAGCCGGTACACTGGTACATACCTACCTATTATAAGCCGCCGAGTTCCTCCAGGTCCGGCGATTTGAATCGATCCGTAGTAGGTATGCATTCAACAGCTTTAGCTGTTGTGAAATGAGATAAAAAAAACATCGACGAACAGAATCCGATCCTCGGCACAGGACCACGCTGGGGAAACCTATATTTATTTAAACGACGACCGACGACGGGTACATATTCGTCATTATATTTATGATTAGTTGCAATTATTATAATTATTGTGTGTTGGTGGATTTTAAGATCAACCCGACGTAGATATCTCTGCTCTGCGGCGGAACAAATGCGGAAGGTTAGTTCTTCTTGGCAGGCAGTTCTACACCGCAAATCTCTTTCAAGAGCTACATGAACGACCATAGAGACAGATCATTCGGTCTTCGTCGTCATCATCCGGAGGCTTGCGGCTGCTTAGCTTGGGACTCTAGCGCGCCGAACTTGATGAGGTCTGGTCTCGCAACTTGTTACCATTAATGTTTGTTGGAGCGGCCGGAGATACACTCGGCCAGATAAGCACACCGGACTAGCTAGCGCAAAACCCCGTCATCTAAAGCAGCAGCAGCAGCTAGACGGACGGAAAAACGAGGAATAAAATTGTGAGCGGAAAGAAATTGGAAGTTGAAAAAAACATGTGTCTGAATAAATAGGTATTATTTGATTGAATTCTGCGAAATCGTCATTCACATCGATATAATTGGAGTGCAGTGCTCTCCGTGGTCCACTGGACTGGACTGGTCACAAACATCCTCGGCTGCACCGGAACATCAGAATGGACGAACGGGCGAAAAGACGGAAGCGGATGATTGAGAGGGGAAGAAGCGAGAAACTAATGAAGGGTGCAAGGGTCTCGGGACTGTTTGAGTTGAGTTTTTCCTGCTACGCTGTACCCACTATGTAGTATGTTTGTATGTATTTCTAAGTGGGTGATTTGAGGCGATCAATCGCTGCTTGTTGGGAAAAATGTTGGAAGGAACTGGGAGCGGCGCTTGCAAATTATATGTGCTGACAGTTATCGACCGATTGCAACATACTGGCAATTGACACGATTTCGTTTGCCTGGGAAGGTGGATTGATTTTGATTTGGTTTTTGAGCTGTTAGTAAACAGACGGCAGGGAAGGTTTGGAGGAGTTGAATGTTTGAGGCGTTTAATGTTTGGAAGTATACCTAGAGGAAACTTTCAGAATGAATTGAAAGTAAATTTAAAGAAAATTTTAGTTTGAAATGCCGTTGAAATTTATTGATGTAAAAATCAATTACATTATGACACAATTTATTAATTCCGCTTTTAAGTAAAAAGTCGAAAGAAAAGTGAGGTTTTCTTTTCTGTAAATACAGAAAATATTTCCGAATGCTGTCTCAGGAAGTCTAGACCAGTTTAAAATCTTTATTTATGCACTGTATATAAGCGTATTTCCCACTGCCCACTGGCCTCTGAGTTAGTTTTGAAATTTAAAAAAAAAATTCTACCGATAGGAACTATCGAAAAGCGTCCCTTAAAAAACTATTTGCTAAGAACACTGAACTCACGGATTTCAAATCGCGTAGTGTCTTTTCCAGATAACTCGTGTGTTTCTCAATAACAAACCTCATAACAAAACGCTGACGCTTATGATTACGTGTATCGATTCCGATATTAATTATCCAGGTGCTAGAAATAATTCAACAGTGTTGAAAACGCAGGTTTCATAGGTGGAATAGAGTTGTCTTTACTCATTGTAGCCGCCACTGACCGATCCCTTACTGGCGTACGACTTAAGCGCCACTCCGTTAGGAGATCGTACGCCACGGTTTAATATGCCCGGTGAGACTCCGCTGAGGGCGAGTCCATAAATTGTCCTTAAAAGTGGTTAAGGATCGGATCAGATAGGGCTCTCCAAATAGCTAACCCAAAATGCGACGAAACTAACACATGACGAAATTGCTACCAATCAACATAAAATCCTTAGAACGCCTCAGTTATAGATCGCCCATACCTGGCAATCTCATCACTGAGCTAACGACCTCCCATTCCCCGATTGTAAAGGACAGCTTATTTGCGCATGAACCCCCAGGTCCTCCCCAGAATGGTCAAATTCTTCAATCAATAATTAAAGGAAATCATGGGATACTTTTACAATTTACAAATTTTATTTCCTACGGCATTCGAAATTATGGCATATTTAAACTAGCTAATCCTACTTGCGTGCAACTTCTAAGAAAACGCCTAAAGGTATCCCTATAATCGTGCGTGCTTTGGCGACAAGCTTATAGCAACATAGCTTGTCACGCCCGGGCTTTTATGTTTTCCAGAGGGGTTTCCCTAAACAAAAGCACGGGAATTTCGACCTCACTTCTGGCTTTACATCGGTGACGGGACTATGTTAACCGTCGGCTAGCATAAAACATAAATCGACATGGGTCTTAAATATGGACGACCCCTTTGTCGATCATTAAAGCTCTCCAATTAGAATGGACTCACCGAATGCTGCGATCCTGTTCCTCGCTGGTCGGAGATGAGAGCTGTTGGCGATGTTGAATGATGACTCCTTAGCGGTGATGAGTCATCATGCTCTCGGAATGCTGGCTGGCGAGTATTCGGCGACCTCGATGGCGATTTTGACGACCACCGACGATGTTAGGTGCTGGCTGGTTATTTAGCGCCCGCTGAAGGTGTTGGCCAACGTTCAGCGATGATGAAACTCGACAAACGAGTTGTCAAGTGTCGTTTGACCTGCGGTCAAAGGTCGACGACCGCCGCTGTGCTGCTTAGCACCGACCTTGAACGGCTGCTGGGTCGGTTTATGATTGGCTGCACACAACGATTGGCCCACGCGGCCACGTGGAGCTCCCGTCGCTCCCCCAAGACGTTATGGTGACGAAACGTCTCGCTTCCGACGGATTCGGGCGTCGGGTGTCCTCGGCGTGGCGGGAAAACTTAAGCAGCGGATTGCTGCGTGGTCCAGGATTGGTCCCGCTGGGGAAAGATATGTGCCTGCTTTGGCACAGACAAATTAAGCAACGCACATGTAAGCACGAATACGAAGCACAATTACCTTTTCGACTATATCGTCACGCAAGAGCTAACTTTCTTGGCACGCACTTTCCTAAACTAAATATGCACCTAGTCTAATGGGAAACAAAACTAATTAAATTATTGACCGAAAATTCTGACCACACTATATTACTAAAAGTCGGACTCAGACAGTCACGGCCCACGCGCACTTCCACTGCCAATCACGCTCAAGGAACGTTTGATCGTCTCCTTGAGCTCTCAGTACAGGGAAAGCGACCTTGCTACAAACGCCCTCGGCGGAAGTTCATAATCCCTGAGAGTTCTATGAGATTATCTCAAGAGATAAGAATTTCGGCTATGCATTAGAATCGCAGTAGCTAATTGGTTCTAACTCAAACAATTCAACACCTCGCGGGAGAATGTATGAACGTCTCCTCAGCGTGTCGAACCGCATTGCTCAAACCGTCGATCGCGCGAATCGATATTATGTTCGAGATCGATCGAGGGGCGGACAAACTGGGCCTACTTTAAGGCGGAGAGTAAATGTGTAATTTTCGAACATGCGGACTGCTACATCATGTTTCGTCAGTCTAGTTATTTCATAACTACACAATTCATAAGTGATTGCTATTGCCTCACTCTTCACTTATCATCTTCACTAAACGGGAAAGTACTCATTTCTGAATGAGTACTTGATATTCTTACCCAGAATATCGGGCAACACTATTGTGTTACTAAATACGGACTCAATTTGAGTAGTCTCACTTAACCGTGTGATGATGTAAACATTTGTACCGCGTTTATCATCATCACCTGTCATCAGCAATCATTTGTTATTTGTTATTTGTTTATTTTCATCAACAGATCACATATTGATCCAAATGATAAGTTAAAAATTAAAAATTAAAGACAAACTACAATTACACGGAATTTACCCTATACTATACTTAAAGCACTAAGGTTTTTTTTCGGAATAATTCCCTCGAAACGTCAAAATCAAAATGGTCGGAGAAGCGGTTAAACGTCCTTATTGCACCAATTAGCGCTGTATTAGCTCCGTAGTTATTCTGTCGGAGAGGAGCAAAGAGCTGAAGATTACGATTCCTCAAGCCACGGGATCGCACGCTGAGTTGGAGTGCTTCTAGCAGTGCAGGGCAGTCGATTCTAGACGAAAGCAGATCGGCAACAATAGAGGCCCGTGTTGCGGTCCGGCGGGCCTGCTGCGTGTCGATGTCGATAAGGCGGCAGCGGCTTTCGTAGCTGGGGAGTCGGAACGGGTCATGCCAGTTCAGGTTCCGGAGAGCGAAGCGCAAAAAACGCCTCTGGATGGCCTCGATACGCTCCGAGCCATTCTGGTAGTAGGGGCACCATACAGCCGAGGCATATTCGAGGGACGATCGAACCAAGCTGCAGTAAAGACTCTTGAGGCAATAAATATCCTTAAAGTCTTTTGTCATGCGGAATAAAAGACCCAGGCATCTGGAAGCTTTATCGACGATGTAGTTTGTGTGGATCTTGAAATCCAGCCGTTCGTCCAGGATCACACCAAGGTCTTTCATATGCTCAACTCGTACAATTGCCTCATGTCCAAAAAATAATCAGCCGATACCGGTAGCCGCTTGCGTGAAAACGAAATTACCGTACATTTGTTGCGATTCAAGGGAAGGCAATTGACATCACACCAGGCGGCGAAGATGTTAAACTGGCTCTGTAATACGTTGACATCTTCGGGGCTGTTGATGGATTGAAACAATTTCAAGTCGTCGGCAGACGCCAGTTTTGGTCCATCGAGAAGCAACAGCACGTCGTTGAAGTAGATATTGAAGGAATATGATGGGCCCTAGGTGGCTCCCTTGAGGTACTCCAGAAGAGGCACGGAATTGATTGGAAAATGATTCACCTGATCGTACAATAAGTTTCCATCCTACCAGGTAGCTATGGAACCATTCCAGTAAAGAGCCGCAAATACCGATACGATCTAGTTTGGCTATGGCTATTTTGTGGTTTACCTTGTCGAAAGCTGCGGCCAGGTCGGTGTAGATTACGTCGGTTTGAGATCCCATGGCAAAACTGTCTTGCACGGAAGATGTGAACGTCAACAGGTTTGTTGTCGTAGAGCTTTTGGGCATGAATCCATGTTGTTCGTTAGAGAAATAAAAATTGCAATACGAGAAAAATTGATCTAATACAACCAGCTCAAACAGTTTGGCGATCGCACATAGGGCAGAAATACCGCGATAATTGTTAACGTTCCTCCTGTCACCTTTTTTGTAGATCGGAAACATGTAAGCCTCTTTACAAATGGAAGGGAAAGTGGATTCCGAGAGAGATGATTGGAAGATTCGTTTTATAGGAGTCAGCATATGTGATATATAGCGTTTTAGAAAAGTCGCTGGAATGCCATCCGGACCTGCAGTAACACTGGATTTCAGCTTAGCAGTCGCCTTCAGGATGGTATCGTCATCGATTACGATGTGATGAAAGGAAGTGCTCTGACGTGGGACGTTACTAGCCGCCATAGTCAACTGGTCCGTGGATATTGAACCAGAATCAAAAGTACTACGGAATTTGTCAGCGAAGAGGTTACAAATATCAAGGTCCGAGGTCGCCGACTTGTCTTCCAAAAACATGTAGGACGGTAAGCCCGATTCTTTCCATTGGTTCTTAATGTACTGCCAAAACGATTTGGGTCTAGTTTTAAAACCACGCTGAATCCGGATAAGGTAGCCCTGGTAACAACGCGTGCATACTTTTTTATAAGCTGCGTTAAGTTTGCGATACTGGTTTTTGGCGTGGAGAGACTTGTGCCTCAAGTAGTAGCGGAGGGCTTTGTTCTTGAGTGCTTTCATTGATATATTGTTCTCGATTAGGTATTGGACAAAGATGTTAAAGGATGCTGGAGGAACAAATAGGAAACCGTAAGTTTCAACAAACATATTTCACATTAAGTATTTCACTAAATCGCAGAGCCGGATTAAGCCATCGGGGGGCCCGGGGCAATTTTTCTCGGGGGGCCCCTATGATTCCATTTTTTTTTCAAATGTTATCCCAGAAAAAACAAAACATTTCAAATGTGTAAAAGAACTGGAGATGAGTTCAGTATACTGTCTTCAAATAGCCATGTTGTCTACATTGAAGATAATTTTTGTACCTTCAAATAAAAGTTGTTAATTAATCACGTGCAAACATCGTGGAAGAGTTTAGAAATTTAAAAAATGAATGCTCTGATATTAGCTGAAAATGCAAAATTTATATCTCATTTTTGTTTCATCAGGAAATATTTACCTCATGACAATTGGGAAGTATAATGAAGATTTAAAACATAGAATACAAAATTCAAAAAAAAACTAAATAACTAAACTCAAATTCCGTAGAGATACAAATATAAGAGTTTAAGAATTAAAAAATAAAAATCAGGTTATATTTCGAACTACAATTCAGAGTCTCAAATCTAAATCATAATTTTGAATAAAGTTTTGAGAAAAAAGTATGAATTAAGTTTCAAAAAAAAGATTCAAAGATACAAGCAGAGCCAAAGCAGAAATTTCACCACATGTGAACTTCAATATTATATCTTTGAAACACAAAAAAATGTTTAGGAATATTTTTATGACTACATATAATTCTCATCAGATAATACAAAAAATTATCAAATAGTTATTCTAAATGTGGCAAAAATTTAATTGGATGCCCTCAAAGCTCAAGGGGTATAAGCAAGGTTGCCGAAATTACAGAAAAATCAATAATTCCATAGAATTTGGAGAAAATTTTCATGACAGAATCCGTGTCACAGAACACAGATTTTTGAAAATATTCACAGATTTTCTGAATTTTGTACGAATTTCCAAAATTACAAATTTTATGTCAACATACCGTCAAACGGGGCATCATGCAACAGCGGGGTTCGATGCAACATTTATATAACACTACATTGAATAAATTTTTAATTTATTGTATTGTAAAAAAGTTATCTTTTAATGATAACAAAATGATGATGACATAATTTCTCGCATCTTAAGCTAGTTGTCTTAAGTTTTTTCTTTTTATGTAAAATTTGAAAAATCGAGCAATAAATGTACAAATTTTAACATTTTTTGATGCCGAAAAAAACTTTACCCAGTATGACGGATCGGCTTGATAAAATTACCTACAAACTTTTTACAGGTTTCCTCATGTTATACCAACATTGTTGGTGTAAAAATATTTTTCGAACAATCACCCATTTTTTTAAATAAATATTTTTAATATTCAGTTAGGTGTCTGGGGTTAAATGCAACAAAATGCAAATCAAAGAAATATCTTGTAAATCCCGTTTCCATGTGTTCGGAATATGAATGTTTTGCATCACGCGTTTGTAAACATTTAAATTTCATTCATCCAAACATTTATTTTTATGATTTCAGCTTTTAGAATTTTTCGTAGTATTATTTAACCCCTAAATGTATGCAGCATACTTATTTTCAGAAAAAATGTGAAAATTTGTTTTTACAGACCCAAAAACTACTGCAATTGGTGTTGTCATGCTTAATGGTCTTTAAGACATCACAAATATATGAAAAACTATGAATTTTCGTACGTGTTCATAAGATGTTTCATTAAAAACAAAGTTTGTTGCAAGTTACCCCATTTTCTAAGGAGGGTGAAAATTGCATGTTTTTAGAAAATTAAAAATAACTGAAGAAACCAATAATTTTTTTAACTACGCCAATTTGATGCCCCAGCATCCTTAAAACTTTTGATGCATAAAGGGTACGATTAGCTGTGAACATAAGTTTTTTAGAAGCTATTGAAGTTGAAAATTGTTGCATGTTGCCCCAGTTGACGGTAAGTTTTAGATTTTCAACTTTGTTTTGGCCTAATCATGCTAAGATTGATAATGTTAGTTAATTTTTCTTAAGTAAAATGTGAAAAAGTCCCGTTTCTTTATGAATTTTCAAAGAAATTTATGCTGTTTCCATCACAGAAAAACATCACAGAATTTTCGGGTAAAATCACAGAAAGTCAGAATTTTATTTCGCAAAAACACAGAATTTTTTTCGGCAACCTTGGGTATAAGTGCAAAAATGATCGATTGAAAATAAAATCGGAATAAAGATGAAATGTTTAAATCACAGAATCAGTTATCATTGAAAAAAGGAAAAAAAAAACAAAGATCTTGAGTTCTCAAATTCAGAAAAACCTTGAAACTGAACTTCAGTAACTGAAAAACGATACAAGACTTGAAAATTGCAATGATTTGAATCTGGATAAAGATATTATTAAAAACATAGAAACATTCATATTAAATAAGAAAATTAGTCAATGATATTGGCAATTCAACTATTAAATCGTTTTTATGATTATTTTTAATGATCATTTAAAAAATGATATACTGAATTTAGGATGTTTATTTAAGTAGCTGATAAAATTTTGGGTTAAATCAGTTTAAAATGTTCCAATACGAATTTTAAGTCTAAGGCAGAATTTGGGATGGAAATTTAATAAAGAAACTCTGTACTGTTGATCGGTCCAATTAAAGCAACTACAGTTTTTAAGCATTTATTTTCAAAAATAGAAAGGGAAACGGTTTAGAATTTGCAAACCAACGGAAAATTCAATAATAATGATTTAAAAGTAAAAAATTATAATAATACCCGGTATTAACCCGGATACTGCCCGGGTAAAATTCTGAATTGTTTATCTAAAGCTTCTCTGTTCTCTTATGGCACTGTGAGCTAACATGTTTCGATAAAAAAAATGAAAATTGGAGGTGTTTTGCCTCATATTCTTCTTATTTTTTCTAATTTGGTTTACAATGTTTTTGTCCAGGTTTTGAGTTCAAAATTTTAAAATTCAATACCAAAATTTTGATATTCTCAGCCTGAAAAATGTGGGAGAACTTCTTCATTATTTACTCTAGGGGGCCCCCTTTATTTGAAAAACTTTTCTGGATATTATTTCATGGAGTTGTTGTATTTCAAGTTTTCATTCCGATTTTCTAGTTTTGATTTCTAGTTCTAATTTTGATTGAAGTAGTATGATTTAAGTAATGTAAAACTTTTTTCTTTCGGGGGGCCCCACTGAGCCGGGGGGCCCGGGGCAATTGCCCCTTTTGCCCCCCCCTTAATCCGGCCTTGCTAAATCGTAAGAAGAAAAAATCAATCCTACGAAGTTACAACTTATGTTGTGAAAACTGCATGGTTGATTTTCAATAAACTACAGGTAGTTCATTATTTATTTATCTAGGTGAAGAAATTTCCGTATTTGAAAATATTTATTTTTTTGAATTGTTTTTTACCCTCACATATATCAAATTGGATCTAGTAGTGTTAAAGATATTGAATTGTTAGTAAAAAACCAAAAAAATCTGCTTTAAATGTTGTTGCCAATAACTAGCTAAAGGCTCCACCTCTAAAATCAACTTTGCATCTCTCTAATTTAGCTATCAGTAGCCTATGAACCATGTTTAGCTAAATAGCCTTACAGTATTACTGAATTCATTTTAATAAGAATGCTGAATGAATAAAATGTGCACTCAAATTTCACATGAGAGACATAAATGTACCAACTATATAAGTATGGGAGAGTGGGGAATCATGGGCCACTTTTTTTCGTTGTTCCATAACTTCTTTATTAGAAAAGATAAAATGAAAATAAAAAATAGTATGGTTTTCTACATTTTCAAGGTATCATAAGGTATTTTTTTTTAAATTTTAATAAGTTGTTTTCCCCAAATTCTGACTGTTTGAAAAAAAGCAATATTTTTTGGATTTTAAAAAATGGTGGGGAATCGTGGGCCACCAAATCCAAATTGACCAAATAACATGCACAGTTTATAAGTTGACCCAAAACTGTGATTTCCTAATTCATTTCGTTATTTAAAGGCAATTTCAGATGATGAAATAAAAAAGAGAGCTGTGTATGATCGCATAGATTCCAAAACCTGGTTCGCAAACGCTTTGGCAAAATTTCTTATAAAGAATGGACAAAATATTTTTCGTAACTCTTCGTTTGGCATAAGAAAACTGTGCGGATAGGTGAAACGTATTATAAGTTCTGAATGTGTATAAAAACATAAAAATATAGGTGATTCAAGATGTGTGGCCCACGATTCCCCACAAGCTATGATTTGCAAATTGGTTGCGTTTGTGTGACTTATTGATGTTTCATCAAAAATTCCTTTTCCACGTGAAAGATCATGACAAAATTAATATATAAGCGTATGAGCATATTTTTGTTATGAACTTTAGGTTCCCCATCGATGAAATTAGCGGGTGTTTTTTAAATTATGTAAGTAAATTTTTCTAACTTTTTTTAGCTTGATAAATGAAAGAAGCAGATGATGCGTATTTCAGTCAACAACATATAGGAATATATGCTCACGCAAAGCGACGACGATAACAGTTGGTTTGAGATTTTTATCTCAACACACATCTGAGATATTAAAAGTGGCCCACGTTTCCCCATGGCCCACGATACCCCACTCTCCCCTATTTTTTCTCAAAGCCAACTGAGCTGACAGCTGAGAAATACTGCATAGCTGGATCAACTTCACGTGATTGCTGATTTAAAATTATTGAAAAAAATATTTTTAATCAACGATAGACAATACAGATTAAATATCAGGTTCCGTGTGAAGCTGTAATCAAAGGATTCAAAACGACTATGAAATTTGTTGGAATTTCATTTCAAGAATGTTTTACTGTTTCTATTCCTTCCACTGATGTTTTTTCTTCAAATTTGGAAACCATGTTTAAGAACTTAAGATTTATTTTTAACATTTACTTATGACATTTTAAACACTTAGTAAACTAGTGAATATAAATAAATTTTTAAACCAAACGTTGACCACAATTTTCATCCATATTGATAGGTGAGAGTAGGGTATCATGAACCACTGTTTCTCTTTGCTCCATAACTTCTTCATTATAAAAGGTACAATGAGAAAGATAAATATTATGGTTTTCTACATTCTACATTAAAATATGAGGGGAATTGTAGACCACCAAATCCAAAATGACCTAATAACAAACAAAGTTGATAAGTTGACCCAAAACGGTAATTTCCTTATTCATTTACTTGTTTTCAGGCAATTTTGATTGAGGAAGTAAGTAAGAGAGTTGTGTATGATCGAATAGTTTGAAAACCTGGCTCACTAACGTTTTGGAAAAAATCCTTATAAAAGGTTTTTTTTTCTCACCTTTTTTCAGTTATTTTTATAAAATAACTGTTATCATTATCAAACACGTTATTTTTGGTCAATTTTCGACCATTTGTAGTCATTTCTAAATTTTTTCAACATGTTTTTGAAGCATTTTCCACTTTTCTTGTTTTAATCATAATGTTTGTTTTTATTTGTCATATATGCTGTTTTTGTCGTTATATGTTAGAGCAGTTTTCCTGTTAAAATCTCTAACAGTTTTTGTGAAAATAATTTTATAATAAAAGAAGTCAAATAGTCGATTTCCGAAACCGGACGAGCTAAATGCGTATATTTATATTTTTATCTTTAAATCAGTTCCACTTGTCCACTTGTAAATATATTTTGTCAAATCTTTCCATACACAGCAAATTTTTTTTGCTGGAAACCAGCAAAATTTTGCTGGTTTTTGTCCCGCTGACTTTCCAGCAAAATTTCCAGCTATTTGAATTGCTGGAAAAATCAGCAAACATTAGTGCTGGATTCCAGCAATTCAAATAGCTGGAAATCAGAAATCCAGATTGCTGGAAACTAGCTATTTCTTTCAAAACATTCGACTGTATTTGGTGTCAAATTTATATTTCAATTCGAAATTAAGTATTGAATACTGGCTGTGCCTAGGATGAGCAATAAATAAGAATTATTGCCTTTTTGCAATTTTTTAGGTATTTATTTCCAATACTATACATTTTTTTAAAAATATAGCAGCACCGGCTCTGCTCTGGGGTGGAAGGTTTGTGAGAAAGTGTTGACCACCTGAAATAGAGTTTTTATTAGTACAGACCCTATCGTTTTTGGCAACATTCGATTTTGGCAACATTCGATTTTGGCAACATCCGATTTTGGCACATGTGCCAAAATCGAACGGTTTTTAGAAACAACATTACCTTTTAGTTTTCGTTATAACAGGAACAATTTAATTCAGACAAATACCACTAATACGTTTTTATGTTCTGAAATGGTGATAAAATGCAACAATAAAAACAAAAGTTTTTTAATAAAATTATTTAGTACTAAAAAATGACAAAAAGATGAAAAATTCAAAAAGTTAAAAAAAAAATCCAAACAAAAGACTAAAAATGATTAAAAACAACTAAAAAATGATAAAGAACGACAAAAACAGCAAATACGACAAATGAAAACAAACATTATAAACAAAACAAGAAAAGTGCAAAATGCATCAAAAACATGAGGAAAAAATCAAAAATGACTAGAAATGGTTGGAAATTGACTAAAAATAACGTTTTTGATAATAATATAAGTTATTTCGTAAAAATAACTGATAAAATAGTTGAGGAAAAAAACCGTTCGATTTTGGCAACACAAAATGTACGAGCGTGTTGCCAAAATCGAACGGGGTCTGTATCTTTCATGAAATATCTACCTATCCAATGAAAACTCACCCTTGACTTGATGTCTGCAGACCATGGTTGCTATAATATAAAGGAAAATAAGAATTATTGATTGATCTATTCAAAGTTCGTGAAATAAATTCTCACCTTTTTCTGCGTACGAAAACAAACAGACTCCGGATTCCAAACGATTTGACAACTCGATCAACTAGATCAGTTGCTGGAAAGTCCAGCAATTTGAAATTCGATTGCTGGGTTTTCAGCAAAAATGACAAGAACACAACCGAATGCTGAAAAATCCAGCAATCAGAAAACCGATTGCTGGTTTCCAGCAAAAAATTGGATTGCTGAACATTTCCAGCATTTTTTTTTTGCTGGAAATCGAGGCAAAAATTTACTGTGTACACAGCAAATTTTTCTTGCTGGAAACCAGCAAAATTTTGCTGGTTTTGTCCCGCTGACTTTCCAGCAAAATTTCCAGCTATTTGAATTGCTGAAAACGATCAGCAAACTCAATTGCTGGAAATACAGCAAACTCTTCTTCAAACCTTTGATTATAAGTGACAGCAAACTCAATTGCTGGAAACCAGTTATCTCAATTGCTGGAAATAAGAATTTTTTTTCAAAAAACAACCGGAAATTGGGATTCTAAATTAGATTGTTGATTTCAATATCAGCACTAAACCCTCAAGGCAGTCATATTTATAATCAGAAATTGGTATGTTCATTTTTCTTGAGCTTCATTTATTCAAATTTTGAAAACCAAATTAAATAACATCTGGGTTGGCCACTTTTGGTCAATTTTTGGACATAATGCTCCATCTGAAATAAAAATAAACTGATTAGTTTCTTTATGAAATTCTATATCTCTTCAAAAAACTTTCCTTTGGTTTAAATACTTCATCGCTAAAATATGGAAGGAAATGAAATTCGATGTCTCAATCGTTGCATAATCGAGAAACAAACAAACACTTTTCGCGGGCAACGAAAAATAACTAGCACAAACAAAAACAAAATCGAGTTTGACAGGCCGTTTGCTGGTTTTTCAGCAATGAAGATCAAGCGCTGGAAAAATCAGCAAAAAGGAGAATGTTTGCTGGTTTCCAGCAAAAGTTTGGCTTGCTGAACTTTTCCAGCAATTTCTTTTGCTGGAAATCGAAGCAAAAATTTACTGTGTACTTTATCTTACAAGAGAACTTCAAGAATAATTGTAACGAAAACAGTTTGATGACCAGAATAGGTTTTCCACGAGCGTTTTTTGGACATAATCTCAACTGTTGCAAAACAGTTGTTCCATATAATTGTTTTAACAGTTTTTAACAATAACATATCTTAACGACATATTTAAAATTCTGTGAATTCAGAATTTACGATTCAAGCAATTTATTTCACAGTTTGAATAAAGGTTTGCTAAAGATTTTTTACGGAATTTTTGGTTACAATCCTCGTTTATGCTCTCGATTCAGATCTCGCCTGGAGAGGGCAATTGAGATCGAAGGTGGACACATCGAGTGATTGTTTTCTAATATATTTATATGTACGACTGAATGAAGAAGGTATTTGATTCATGTATATAGAATTGCGTTTTTAATTCTTACTTACAGATTTTCGCATTTCTATGCATCAGTCTGTAAAGGTCTTATAAATTCAAAGTTTCCAAGGCTTAAACTGCAGAATACGATACATTTTTTGTTTTTTTTTCTAGATATTCAAAATTAATTCTATTTTTTATTTATCCAGTAAATATTCCGTCTCACGACATAACTTCATGAACATCATTCCTCCAACTAACTCGGTCCATGGCAACCGTTTTCTAATTTCTCGGGAACTCCACATTCGCCAGATCACGCTCCACTTGATCTAACTACATCTCTCGTTACGCTCCTGCTCGTCTGGAGCCTACCAGATTCGAAGCGAACCCTTGTTTTTTAGGACAGTCGTCCAGCATTCTTAAATCATTAATAAGTTTTTATGAAATTTGGTTTCCAGCAGAGCACTTTTTCCAGAAAGATAAGGGTTTTGAACTACTATCGGCTCCACAAAATCTATTGAATATTCTAGCACAACTGCATCCAGTAGCAACCGCAAAGGGAATGAAATCATCCAATAGGTAGGTGTGGAAATTTCCGCTTGATCGAAACTTTACGGTTTTGCAAACTGGTGCAAAATTGCGCCACAAAGGTAGGTACAATGTCGGTTTAATTTATACGACAATTGGTTATCAGATCGTATCGGCACCTTCCTCTAGTCAAAAAGTCATTGTTTTCCGTATCTCAGAGGAGGTGTGGCCAAAAGGCTTGTGCCGTGAATTAGATCTTTGGCGAGTACTTGGAACACAACAAGGCGGCCCGGGAACATTCAAACAATCCAGCCTGCGGGCCTAAATAGCAGTAAGCTTTAACTATCTCTCAAACGGCAGCGGAACAAATCTCCACGAATTTGCTGTAGAAAATCGTGCGCCACACTTCTAACAAACCAACAACCCATGTTGACCAGTTTTGATTATCGTCAGCCCCAGTGGGTCCTTAGGCACGCTTCGTAAATCTAACTGCAACCCCAGTTGAGTCAGACTTTCCTGTATGCTTTGCACTAACAGAAGGCAGCGGCAACTTCATTAGCACGCTACTCCCTTAGGGCTAATGATCACGGATCGATCGGATCGACGCGACGCCGGACCAGATGAACATCAAAGTTATTGTTTCTTACAACTATTTCGTTCAACTTGAGCCTCACAGACTGAATTAGCATACCTACTTAGTACGGTTTGGTAGCTCAGCGCTTGGACTGGAGCTGCATTCTGGGGCACTGCTTTCCAGTTTGAAGATCGCATCTCGGCACCACGAACGATTCATGACTCAATTAATTACTGACTTATTTGTTTGCTTAAGCCGATTGCTGATTATCATCGCAGCAACAAGCAGCTCAGTGAACTAGCAAATACACCTCTATTAATCACACTAATTTACCACACTGCAATCGTGCCTACCAAAATAGAATGCTCGCATTAAATTCCGAATTGTGACCGGCTTAAACCAGCTCAAGCGTTACATTATCATTCATATCTAGACGTTCAATAAAAATAGTTGGATTTCTTTCCGTTTTCAGCACTTGAAGTGCTCGTATCGCGCAAACCGGTAGAAAATTGCTTAGCAACATACAAACATCTGAACTTGGGCTGCACATTTTTGCAAATAAGTCTACCGGTAGCAATCGATTGATAGATCTGTTTATGTTTTCGACGCACTTTGGTTTGCTGCTGTAATAGCTGTCAGGCAGGTGACTTGTGAAGAATCAATTCTACCTACTCTGGGCTGACTGGAGCGGCTGTGGTGGTTTTATGGCGAGACCAGCTGACAGGTTTGTAGAGTCGGTTTGCGAAAGAAAAAACAAGAATGACATAGACGACGCCCGTGTTGAAATTTCAATTGATTTTACAACTAAACTGAATAGTGGTTTGGCATAGGTAAAACAAAAAAAAAAATTAACATTCTGCTGAAATAATGCGAGATTTCTAAACAAATATTAGTCGGAATATCGAAAGCTTCTGAGCATAAGTTAGGCTAATTGCTTCACAAGTAATTCCGAAGAATGCGACTGATTTTTAATCCTCATTTACCTTTTTTATAATAATTAAAATTTTTGCTAAGCAGGGTGAACAAAATTATGCTTGTTTTAAGTGATGCCTTTCTAGACGTTGCCCAAAGTAAATTCTTGTTTTCGGTTTTCAGTGTGTGAAAAAGATCCTTTCTAAATTGTACTGGAAACAAAAAAAAATCTTCCAATCAAAACCTGGCATCGCCATTTTCCAGCTTCATCATCAATCATTGCGGTTCGGAATCAGCAAATTTCCATATAATCAAATAGAAAACGGATTAGCATGCCGCCTTAATGATGGCGAACATGCTATCAATTCGCACTCATCACAAACCGGCGACGGACGGCTCCTGGAACTGCGGCAGTTTTCCTGCTAGTTTCCTCTGCATATTTTCCCGGACCCAGCCAGACATCTACGCAAATTAATTCATCCGACGCAGTCGACGACGATGACGATGGCGACGCGGTGCTCTGATAATGATCGATGCGCTACCGAACTGTGTGGTGTGGCTAGCGAGCTACTAGTTATACATACTTAGTCAGTTCCTCTGCTGATGCGGTGTGGAACTACACACAACACAACACTAGTCGGTTCCGATCCGAGATACTTATAAAAAATAATCCAGGAATAATTATGACCCGGCCCTCTCTCATTTGTGCATTTGCGATGTGAGTCGTCGGCCTACTGCCATTCAGTCAGCCAGCAACCAATACACAACAACGAGCGACTTCTGGAAGCAGCGATCCATCAGGAAGGGATCGGAAAAAACACAACAGTGAGCAAAAACACAACTCCAGCCAAGCAGCAGGAAGGTGCCATCGTCGGATCGGATCGGATAATGAGGCGGCACTTTGTATGCAGATAAGGTGCATAGTTGCTTATAGATACTAGCTATAGCTCGGGCGTCCGTTCACAAATATGCATGGGCTAGGCATCCGTAAATATAATTTGTACGCGCCTAGCGCGGTAACGATGATGAGAGAACACACGCCGGGATCTGGATCATCAGTACCTATTTAGGTACTAGGACTGTGCTGCGTGGTGCGTGACGTAGCGCACATGAAACATCAAAGAAAACCGAATCGGCCTTGAAAATTGTTGCAGAGATCAGAATCTCTGAATTGTTATTTAACCCTTCATATCATGATATTTTATTTTTCCTTAAAAATCATGTTTAACAGTTGGAAGTGATGAGTACATCAAGAAAAAAAAAATTGAAATAAAGTATGTACGATTTTTCACTTTTTTCATACATTATTTGTAGCTAATTTGTTACTTTATGAAACGAAGAGTTAACCGGCCTTGAATTGGTGGTATTCCCAAGCAACCTAAAGTCCTATAAACAGGTACAAAAAAGGTTACTCAGTCCCATCATTAATGTGAAGTACGTTCTACGCAGCTCAAAATTAATGTTCTTATTAAAACTTTCAAGTTCCAAAACATGGCTTGATGATCTTCTCTTCAGCTTCCAGTGGCCTTTTAACCGGGCCTTTTATCTCAATTGCACACTTGGAATCGGTTCAAATCACCTTCTCTTGGTGATTTACTGTGTTCAGTACATGGTGCCGCCATGATGCCACGTGCCGTATTCCAAACTCGACAAATTGCTCAATTGCCTCTTTTCTACATTTCCTACATATATCGCATCAGAATGATCACTCAAGTTTCAAATTGCTTATTGAAAAAAAAACTGGCCCGGCTTGGGGATCGAACCACGACCTTCGTAGTGAGAATCAATCGCGCTACCACAAGACCACGCCTAGATGTTGTTCTAACTGAAACTAAAACTCGAAGTAGTGATTTGATTTTTAAAGCACCTAAATGCACTTTTTGTGACTTAATAAATCCCGTTTTGAGCACTTTTGTGCCCTTTATGTGACTTAAGTCCCTTACAACGTACATATAAATCACTTTTTTATTTCTAGTTCATTTATGAGTACATATAGTTCACGTTTAGGAATTGGACAAAACAAGTCACATACAACGTACATATTAATCACTTTTACAACTTTCAAGTTCATTAATGAGTACATAAAGTTCACTAAAGGGAATTGGGCAGTGTATTCTCTTTGTCAGCCAATATGTTATTTTCAATGCCTTCATCTAAGTAAATATGTCACTTTTGATTGCTTGGGGGATTAGTTGTCTTCTGGAATCCTGATTGTACTAATCACATCACTTCAACTTTCACACCTCGTTTAGAAAAAAATTAAAACGTACAAGCACGATGTCCATGGAGAAAAAAGACCGAAACTATTCTATGTTCGGAATTTCAAAGCCGGTGCCTTCGGAAAATCACCCATTTATTCATTTGGAGGCGGAATACGGAACGGGAATGAATTTTTTTCTTACTGGGTAAGAGCTAAAATAACACAAAAAATCCTTGAAAATTGTCATAAACAACCCAAAATCGACTTCTAAACATATGGGTCCGACTGTAGTTTTTAGAGCAAAGTTCAAAAGCAAAATAACACAAAAAAATTAGCGAAGGTTTTAGTTGCTAACATTGTATGAATGAGAGACCGCCAATTCAACATAAAATATGAAATCGACAAGTCGACCGCGTTTCTCGGGCCCTAATGTGCTGAGTTATGAATAAATGGCAATAAAAGTAAATTATCGTTTTGAGAAAACACATCTCGAGTGAGACTCACAGTGCCAGTCATCGCAGAATCAGCCAGCGCCAGCTAGATCGTTTTGATGTCACTTCTCGTCGCCCGTCGCCGGCACGTCATGACAACAACAACTAGCTGCTGCCTGCAGATAATGTCAACTCTCTGTGTGTGGTGTGTGGCAATAGTTCTGGTTTGTTTTTGTTGTTGTTTAATGAAACTACACACGAAAACATGGAAGCAACCCTTTGCCTATGTATAATAATCGTTGCTCGGAGTTGCACTTGCCTACTGCCGTTATTTGTTTAGGGTTACTGCGTTTTTTTTTCACTAGTCAGTTGCACTTTGGATTTACGGTGATAGGACTTTTTCGGTCTGTGTTTCCTTTAATAGGTCACTTTTAGGATGACCGACTTTGAAGTTGAGTCATATAGAAAACGTATGATGAATATTTTATTTGAGTTATAATACATTTCTAAATTTAGGCAAAGCATTTCAGTAAGGTCACTTTACCCCATAAATACACAAACAATCTGTGTGGAGCGCTTTGCCTGGGGTCATTACAGCCAGCCAATATCTGGTGGAAGCGCTCGAACTCGGATCTGGATGGCCGTGTGTACAGACGGCGCGCGGCGGCAGATTTATGATCCATGTATTCTAGCAAATATGTCTTGACGGCGCGGCGGCTGCTTCTTTGTGGCCCCACTACTGCCGTTTAGCCGTATTTGCCAGACTGCGCTTCCATAGGCTTTTGTGAAACGAACAACGATGTGTCAACATGGCGACATGAGGCCGCTTTATGTCTATCACGACGCGACGCGACGGACGATGATATGACGTTGTTGTTGTCGTCCTGGACTGGAGTTGGTTTGTGCAGTGGTCTCGTGAGTGAGATATGTTCCGCTGTGGATATTTCGGAATTGCCGCTCTGATGACAAACTTGAAACATTGGCCACAACTTTGAGGCTGCCCGGCGCTCATTGGGAAATGGAACCGAGTTCCGTCATGTTAGGAAATCTTGCGGAATTTGCGATGCTCAGATCGCGCACATAAAACATCGTCACGATTGCTGGAAACAGATTTATGAAACATTGAAAACCGTTGTGTATGATGCTTTTCCGGGACTGAATTGATTCGTGGATTAGAGATTGCTTCATTGACGATAGGAATGCATATCGCGATTTATTAGGCTTATCTGATTGATAAATGTGGATTTTGTCACAAAGGGGTCATAAAGTATCCATTGATCAGCTACCGGAACTTGACAGCTTTCAGTTTCTAGTTACAAAATATGGAGTTTGGACTATGCTAGACTCAAGTTATAGGCGGTGACTTATTCGAACTCACGATAAATGATTTATCAACAACGTATTAAATAACTAATGTTTACTTCAAAATTCTTCTGATGTACACTGACAAATCATTTCACACTTTAGTGTGTCAAATTTCACACATTTTGGAAATAAGTAGACCAACACATTAAATGTGTGAAGGTACCGCTGCACACTAATGGGAAATACCGCTTAAGGAAACGAAATCTGTGCGTTTCACACATTATGCAAAAAGCGTTTAAAACAGGAAAATGTGTGAATATCACAAAACAGTTCAATGTAGGTAAACGGGAGATGATAGTGAAACTTATTTTCATTCATTTGGATATTGAAACAACATGATTTGAAATCCAATTTTTTGTTTTATTAATTCTCGCACATTTTCAGTAATTATTTAATTTAAGTGCTGCGGGGGGAGCAATTCCATGAGCTTTTTCTAACAGCCAGAACAAGCCGGCGATACCAGGCCGGATCTGAAAGAGAAATTCATGCATTAGTCGATTTAATTTCAAAATTGCAGGTGCTGTGCGGGTTTACTTGCCATTGTTCTATCATGACTTGAAGCGACTTTAGGGATGATTGCTGCTTGGCTCGCGCATGACTGTTTGTGATTTCACACACTTTTTCCTTAATCCGCGAATTCGTATAATGTGTAAATTTCAAACTTGCATGGTGTGTGAAAACCACACTCGAGTTTGACAGCTCCATATATTTGCAGATAATGTGTGAAACTATTTTGCAAAATGTGTGAAATGGTTTATCAGTGTAGGTTTTCCAAAAACTATGTTTTTTTTTTAAATAAATACTGCTCAAGCTCAACTTTCATATTGATGATAATATTTCAATTAATTTTCAACTTTTCCCTAAAATTCACGTCACTTTTTTTTTTCTCGTTTCAGGTAACAATATGTTTGCAGATCTCACCAAATCAATACGTCGTTCGAAGGTAAAATAAACATAAATTTTAAGTCCTTAGCACACGTGTCATACCCATCTGAAACAACTAGGCAACTAGTATTGGTTCCAAATTTAAACAGAATGTATGCAATCTTCAGAAAAGGGTTAGGCTTAATAGCGGCACATTATCCAAACAAACGGGAAAATGTGTTTAAGCACTGTATTTGAAAAACAATCCAACACTTTCATTTGTGAATAATTTTTTAACGGATGGATGAAAACTGATGAAATTTCCAGTGATACTATCTAGTTATGTAATGTTCACATGTGCAAAATTTTATGGCGATCTGCCTAGTAGTGTTTGAGATTGCGTCTAATGAATAAGTTTATTAACTAAAATGTTTGGGCAACATATGCGCCATCTATGTTGCACTACCGTTTTTCTAAATCAAGGTTAATTTTGTTGACTTTCTTCGTTCCCTGGGGTTTGACCTTCAAATAGCTCAAATTTTTCTATTTTTTCCAAGCTATTACAAGTTTAGCAGATTGTCCACCTTCTGCAAAAGAAAACAACATGATTAACTTTTTATTACTCCATCACAGTTTTTGCTTAATGGCATTAATTCAGATCCAGTCAAAACAGAGTATTAACTTCAAGAAACCTTTGAAATTATCATGGGAGGAAACAGGTCGCTTTTGTAGTTATTTCTGGTATATGTTAATTTTGGAAATCGTCAGCCAAATTTTGAACTAGATATATATTAACGCGCCAGCACACATTTTACTTCGTAAGTCCGGACTTCTCACTTCCAAAAGACTTCTGACAAAGAAAAGTGAAGTACTAGATTGTCGATAGTCTGTGTTTTGTTGCCAGTTCACCAGCGACGTTTCTAAAAAAACTACTAAAATTCACAATATACTTTTTTATTTTTCATCTGGTTCTTCACCGCAACATTCAGGCGAGGCTTTTTCATGAAAAATTTCTGACAGGAGATCCGCCAGATGCCCACAAGAAAGTTCGTATCGATTTTTCTTCACGAAATTTTCCAAAATTTTACCCCGTATCATTTTGCGCACGATTTAACCACCGCATTTTGTTTGTATTATTGGTGGACTGCGTTCATTCATCACAAAGACACGATGTTGGTCTATTTTTTTTTTTTTTTTTGGACGAATCAAATAGAAAAATTTACCTGCTTAACCATTTCTCCAATTGAAAGGTTTAGATGGCACCTTGTTAAACCTCTAACTTCCCTTAGTGTAATCTTTAACTTTTTTCGAATTACTTCTATAAAACGGCCGATTTTTTTAGTTAAACTGGCCTTAGACTCAACTACCATCTGGTTATGCCAAAACTTGTTTGTATTTCCATCTTGTTAAATTAATTTAATTTTTTACCAAGATATGTTTTGTCATATTTAAATTGAAATTGCACACTACGAAAAAAAATCTGTAAAATCACATCACATGTGATGTAAATAAAAAGAAGCATCATATATGACGGAATTTTCAGTCCTTGTTGGAAATTACATGTCATTAAAATTTTGCTACGTGTAAAATAAAAATTGATGTAAAATTTAGAAACGTGTAAAACAAAAATGATGTTAATTATAAAATCACTGAATATTGGAAGAAAAAATTTCCAATAGGATTTTTTTTTGTTTCATTTATTGTTATTTTGATTTAATAGTGGAATTTTCTCACTTCTTAATAAAAAATGAAATCTTTCTATAATTATTCATTTTATTAAATGGCAATTTATTTATCTCATATATATTTTTTGTTAGAAGTATTGTCAATTGCATGAATTTTTAGACTATTGAGAGAATCTGACTTGACAGATAACAATTCCGCACTCACTAACACCATCACATTCTTTGTATAAACTATCATGTGCTAAAAGTTGAAAAGGGACTATATGAAAAAAGGACCAACATCAGAGTTCAGCTACTTCAAATTATTTCTACCAAAAAATCAACTTTCATACGCACCGTTGCCGTCTTTAACAAACTGCGCAGATAGACTCCCGTGCAAATAATTTGCGCGTAGTAAAATCTGCTCACAGACCTAAACATAGACAATGACACATATCGATATTCTTTACATCTTTGGATAAAATTGAATTAAAAACAATTGCGACTGGTGTGTCAGTAAAAATTGTCAGTGAATCCATAATTTTTGGCTAATTTTTCAGTGATTCGAAAAACGCCCGAATAATGCATGATTTATTCCACTTACATTCTTGTACCCGAATGTACAGGATGCATTCTGTTTTCTGTTCGTTTCTTTTCATTTGTTGATCGGTCAATTTTCGTTAATAAACTCCTTGGTTCGCATTTCGTAATAATTTTCGCCAAAACAATAACGATTATGCCGTTTAGAAATGTGATTCGAAAATCAGAAGCGAGCAACGGCTAATTTGAAAAACTGACACGGGTTGTCTACGTGTGCGTCAGTGCGAAAATATTTCTGCGTGGAAATTATTTGCACAGGAGTCTAAATAGGTGCAATTTCCGCAATAACATTTTTACTTTTATTTTCTTCCCTGAAGTATCGGATCCAAAATTGTCGCTTCTAAAACTCCATTCATGCTTCTCGAAGATCTCCAGGAACCAGCAAGATCGATTAACTTAATCGTGGAAAAACTGTTTTAATAAAATACTCTTGTGCACGATTTGACGCAACAATTTGTTGACATTTATGTGTGCCTGTTTTCGACAGTCTGCATTTTTACATGACATCATCGCGTTCAGTGTATTGTAATATTAATTAAATTCGAATCCAATGTCCTATAACATTCCATGTCGTGTAATTTTAAGAAATTTCTATTTCAGTGCTGTTAAGAATTTTATGTGTCCAGAAAAATGTAGGAAAATTACATCACATATGATGTAACGAAAAAGAAGCATCACATATGATGGAATTTTCAGTGTGAGTTGAATATTACACGTCTGTAAACTTCAACAGACGTGTAAATATGAAAGACATGTAAAATATGTAAGACGTGTAATATTTAATTCGCACTGAAAATTCCGTCACACATGATGCTTCTTTTTATTTACATTATATGTGATGTAAATTTACATCAAATAATCGCGTTCCATGTCAAGTAATGTTTGTGTCATTAGAATTCAGTGCTGTTAAGGGTTCAACTTTTTTTATTTTGTAAATTTACATTAATAAATCGCGTTCCACGTCATGTAATGATAAAGGTTTTCTATTTCAGTGTTGTTAAGGATTCAGATTTTTTTTCTGTGTGTATCAGGTCTCACATTTTTAACGAGAAAAGGACCTTCAATACAATAAATCTTCTCTTTGTGCCGAATAAATAATAAATAAATAATAATAATGAATAAACCTACTTGGTTTAAAATCCCTGAGAAAAAAGGAAAAAAAAAAAAAATTGTACCGAAACTTGCTTGTGTTATAACTTTGATAAAAAATGTTGAAAATTTCTCGCGTTTTGTCGTGTTTCTTTTGAGCGAACTACCACTTAAAAATTGTTCGACTTGTGTCGTGTTTCATACCTTCTCTTGTTGAAAATGGACCGGTTTTTGAATAAAGTCAATCATTTTGTTTGCGTAACAACTTTCTTTTGCTACAATTTACATAAAAAACTCATATACAGTTTTTAAGTCTTGTCACAAATAACAACGACTTTGAATAAGAAATTCGCCTTTTTGAGATTAGAGGGTTTTTTGCTATCTTAGCATGTTCAAAATAAATTTTAAAAATGGAATGTCTGAAATGTTGCTAAATTTAAAAGGGACTTTGTGAAAAAAAAAAATGGATGGAGGAGGCACTTTTAATAATATTGAAAAAGAATCTCCTATTATAATTTAAATGCAAAAGAAATAAAGCTGAACTTTTCATTGTAAACAGAAAAAAAATCAAGTAAAACGTCCGCCATTATCCTTATTTTATCATAAATTTATAACTTAATTCTGATTCGCGAGTAGGCTTTGGCCGAGAGTGGTTCCTTTCCTTACTCCATTTTTTTTCTTTGACGTGTTTTTGTTAAGAGGGAAATTATTGATTGAAACAAATAGTCAAATTTTGAAAAAAAAATTTCTTGCCAGGAAAAGAATAACGGCAAAGTGTTATAGTAGATTCCGTTGCCAAAATAACAAACGTGGCCATAGACATTTATTTTATTTTATTTATCTTCAGTGTTGTCGAATGTTGTATTATTATTTTATTTTATTTTTCATTAAATTTGATTCATTTTCTGCATATCCTTCATCTCATTTCTAAATTCTTTCTCACCTCTATTCTCAACTAAAACTTTTTAGGCACTGACTTTTGTTTTTTTTTCTCTAAAACAAAATTTCATTTACCAAATATTCTAATTTTTTTTCCATATTCCACATCTTTATTCTCCAGCTTTATCCTTCAGCTAATCTCTACATTCCTTTCCCACTCTATTCTCAATATAATCTTTTATTTCCAGACTTTAAATTTTTCTCAAATACAAAAGTTTATATTCCAAATATTCCTCATCTCAATTCTACATTCCAATCTCAGCCAAAGCTTTTCAAATCTTGTAATTTTATTTAATTTCGGCATATTTTCATCCAACCCGAAAATATTCATAAGAAAAGCCTTCCTAATCTGTGCTTTTTCATGTCGCTCTGTTTTTGTTTACCAGAGCCGAAAAAATCCAATAGCTTTCTCAAACTGAGCTTTTCTAGTCACTCTGTTTCTGTTTACGATTGCTGGAGTAATTCGATAGTGTTCTTAAAAATAGCCTTCCAAACCAGAAGGCCAATTCAAAACTAACAATCAGCAGCAGGAGCCTTATTAATCTGAACTTCCTTAGCCAATTCCGTCTTTTTTTACTGGAAGGCCAAATCGAATCAGACAATCAGCAGCAGTCGCCTTAAAAATCTGCGCTTTCTAAGCCAATTCCGTCTGTATCCACTGGGAATCCAAACCCAAACAAACAAACAGTCTTAAACACTGCGCCTCTAAGGCCATTCCGTTTTGTTTCCCACCGGAAAGCAAAATTATCACAAGCAATCAGCAGCAGCAGCCTTAAAAATCTGCTCTTCCTAAGCCCATTCAGTCTTTTTCGACCGGATGGTAAAATCAAAGCGAACAATCAGCCGCAACAGTCCTAAAAATCTGCGCTTCTAAAGCTTATTCCGTTTTTATCCACCGGAAAGCAAAATCATTACAAACAATCAGCAACAGCAGCCTTAATAATCTAGGCTTCCTTAGCCATTTTCGTTTTTTTTCACCGGAAGGCCAAACAAAAACAAACAATTAGCAGCAGCATTATTAAAAATCTGTGCTTCCAAAGCCAATTCCATCGTTTTCCACCGGAAGACCAAATTAACACACAAAATCAGCAGAAGCAGCCTTGAAAATCTATACTTCCCAAACCAATTCCGTCTTTTTTTTTTTCACCGGAAGGCCAAATCAAAGCAAACAATCAGCAGAAGCTCAACAACAGTCTTGAAAATCTGAGCTTCCAAAGCCAATTCCGTCTTTTTCCAGTGGCCGTATCAGGAACAATTTTGTTCGTAGAAGTAATCTTTAAAGTTGTGCTTCCTGTGCCAATCCGCCTTGCAACACCGGAGGCCGAATCAAAAACATTTTTGTATCGTAGCAGCAGCCTTAACAATCTGTGCTCACTGTGCCAATCCATCTTTCTACAGGAGGCCGAATCAAAAAAAAATTTTTTGTGGCAGCAGCCTTAAATCTGCGCTCACAAGTTTTTGTTTTTTTTTGTTTTGCCTAGTGTTGCCCAAGGTTCTTAGATACACTAGGTTCTCCGACTTTCACAGTAAGTAGGCGAGGAGTGAGCGGGGCTCTCAATGAGTTTGTTTATTTTTTGCTCAGCTTTTCTGTGGTTTGTTGGTAAACAAACTTCATGAGTTCCGTATAGTTGCATAGCCTACATAGCCAAAATGGCTGAATCGGGAATTCGTTATTCGGGAACACCTCCTGAATATATACCCACCTTGGTGTTGCCAAAATAACAAAAGTTGCCATAGACATTTATTTTGATTAATTTATCTTCAGTGTTGCCGAATGTTTTTTCTGCATATCCTTCAACTCATTTCTACAGTTCTCTTTAGCGTTTTGTTTTTGTTTCATTCATCGCTTTTTCGGAAGAAGTAAAGTTTGGGAGGTTTTTGAATGGCTATGCATTTTTGAACGGTTTTAGAAAAAAATATATTTTACTGGTGTTTAAAAAATAGCAGCGCAGAGTTAAAACTAGCATTAAAATAAAAATTTCAAAATCCGTTGAGATGTTCAACAATGTTAAAACAAAAACATTTTTCTTTTTATCAAAGTCTTGATACTGTGCAACATCTGTTGTAGTAAAATGATTGTTATATTTATTCAGTTCGAAAGATTTGATATCAATCTCTTAGTCTATGTGATCATAAAAATCTTCAAACTGAAATTCCAACTTGAACGCAATTCTTAGAAAAAATATATTAAAAAATTTAATTTTTACAGGTTGGAAGCATCATGCGTAGAATTTAGTGGCGCTGCAATTTTTTCGCACACCACTGTACATTTGTAGTTTGAAACTTCTCTATTCAAGCAGAGATTCAATTACACGCCTACGTCTAAATTTTATTTTTTTTCCGCATATTATAATAAATTTTTGAGTAACATAAAACTGCAATGTCCTTAAAATAAACATAAAGATGTTTCAAATACAGTTCACGGTTTTTTATCACTTTGCTTTGCTCTTGATTTGCTTAAATAACACTCAAAGATCGAATAAAAATCGTTGAAGCTTCATTTGTGTATTCCATAAATCACGTGATCAGTTGGATTGATTTATAGTTGATCAGTAAAATTTTTATAGCTTTCCATAATGAAACATCGAACCTATATTATTATTCTGGATTCTGTAAGTATTGTTGAGATTAATTCCAAGATTTCTTTTTGAAATTAAAGTTATATTGTCGCCAACATATTTTTTACAGAAAGTTTAAGCTCTTTTAGCCCTCTAAAGCTGTCGGGTCGATATGACGTTCCAATCGTCGTTCCAATAACGTAAATTCAAAGCAGCTTGATCATTATTCCAGTATACTGAAGTACTGAGATTTTTTAGAGACCAATTATGCTCTATGAAAATTATAATCCAATCAATGAGAAAGAACTTAAATTTGAGCTTAGAAAATCGTTTCATTGCGAAAGGAGATACAGAAAATCAAAGACAAAATTTGATGTCTACCTTTTTTTCTACTAGAAATCTGGGATAAAGGTCAAAATGTTCATCGGACCCTCACATATTTATACATCGTCAGAAAGATGTATTCTTAAAAATTCCAAAAATCAAAGAAATACTATAATACCGCAAAGCTGTGAGAAATTAAAATTTAAAAATTGAATTGTTTTTGGGACTTTTTTCATTCGGTACCAACAACAGATAACCTGGTGAAACAAATTACTTCATTTTGAAATATTGAAAAAACTAGAATAAATTACCTACACAATGAATCTAATATCATTAAAATCGGTCAACATTTCGGCCACGATTTGTGGGAACGACAAGAAACCTCAAGTTAAATTTCCCCGAAACGAATATTAAATATTCGCAAAATTTTTGTGAACTGCTTTGAAGGGTTAATCAAGAATCGATGATTTCGGAATCATAACAAAAAATTTCCTAATGCTTATAGATCATATTTGCTTCTGTGTAATGGTTGCGTCTTGAAAAGAGATTTTTCCGATAGGCAACACAATTTTGTGGTGGCCCCGGAATTCCTGGGATCACGAGAAGTTCTCGATACGAGAGTTTACTAAAGTGGGCGAATTCGTCGAACGAATCATTGACGATATCAAGATCTTTTTCTGCCGCGCTGGAAAATAATCTACATCGCAGAGCGTGTACCTTCTCAGTTCAAGACTCAACACTCGTAGGAGGATGCCCACTACCGTAAAGTTGGTTTGCAAAATTGGACACGTGTTCGCTTTTTCTATTTTTTTTTCTAATAATGTTTACAGTTGGTTGGATAAACAGTAACGTGGAAAAGGTAATCAACCAAGGGTCAAAACTATACTTTAGGTTCCACAAGTTAAAGTGAAGATTGTAATAAAAAGTTTCAGGTTATAATTTGATACTCAAAACTTATATTTAATTGTATTCCTGTCCGTTAGTGTTCTGAACAACTTTGTCCAAGAATGGGGGCTGCGTGCGTTCTCTTCCGTCCAACAACAGCATCAACAGAACAGCTGCATCACAAATCGAGAGCTGCGCTCGGTCAAGATTAATGGCACTAAACAGAATATTATTTCCAATTAATATCAAGAACAATTAGTCGGGGCGGCGACAGCGAGCGTTACATTAATTTGTACACAACGTATGTACGTTCGTTACGTATTTAGAACTCTACTAAATGCGAGGAGGGTTGTAGTTGAGAGTGTGACAAGACAAAGGCCAACCCGGGGCGGACATTTTTTGTTGCTATTATTGCCCGACAACAGGCATCGCCATCGTGTAACTACACACATAGATAAGGGTAGAAGGGAATGATGGTAGTATCTAGAGTTATCTATCCAGATCTGAGAGTTGGAGTGGGCAATTTCTAATGTAGATCACCGGAACATCTGAGAGCGAGTTTTAATCGACCCGGTCTTGTGGCTTATATAACACTTGCCTTTCCATTTGCAAGATTAATTGTCTGGAATTCAATGTATAATTTTAAAATGGAAGGTTGTATGTAAACTTGAATACCAAAGTTATCTAATAGTAGTTTGTTGTGCTGAAAATGAAACTATCATATGATCGCCCGTTTGCAGCAAAAATCAAAAATGTAATCTCCTCAAACACGGGAGAGGAAATAAATTCATGACGAAAAAGCAACAACATCATCAACAACACCACGGCGGCCCATATAAACGGCCGCTAATGTCACATCGAATAAAATGCTGCATTTATGTTTGCGGCAGACCAAGTCTCTGGTGGCGGCCGGTGGTTCTCAACAAGCTATTGGAATACCTTAATCCTACAGATAGGTTTAAACAGGTCCGCGATGTATTTAACAATGCAAGGTTTCTTAGGAAGAAAAGTTTCGAAGAGATGACAGACCATCTATGGCTAAAGCTTATCGGATTTTACACAAAAACCGGCTTTATACACCAACAGATTCATCTAACTGAGGGCTTGGCATTGCTCCATTTTGTTTGGTCTTAATCTTACCATAACGGAAAAAACTAATTATTTTCCATGTTTCAAAACTTGAACTTTGCATTACAAATGATAAAATATTAAAATCAGTGGAAACCTTATAGGTTAAATTTATTCTTTTTTCGTGCTTTTTCAATTGAGAACCTACAATAATCAGCCGAATTTGAATGAATCGAATGAGTAAATTTAATGCTTTGAGCTTTATGTTTCTCTAAATAATCTTAATCTGGGGGAACTTTGATCACTTTTCTCAATCATTTTTTTAATATTTTCGAAATGGTTCCTTTTTCGTAGAACTGAAAATATTATACCACTTACTGTTGTAAGGAGTATAAATGCTTGCAAATTTTCAAACGTTTCGGACTAGCTACAGTTGAATGTTTGACAAAGATCTCGTTTTTTTAAATGTTTGACAACCTACCTAATTTTTCAAACCTTTTTCAAACCATAGTATTACTCAAGACGAATTGGTAATGCCATTCAACTACCAAAGCCTGATAATATTAGTTCGAATGAGTTGTTGTTTTCCTTGAAAAAAAAACTTCACATTTTCAAACACCAACGTTTACATAAAAAAAGCGTTCATGGAGACGTGAAATATGGAAAGTTTCAAAGAAATTTTAACTAGGTACCTTCAAAATTAACAAAATTTGAGTTGTATGGAACTTTCTTGTTATGTTTGTACAAGAGAGTGGCAGAATTTCGAAAACCAACCATATACATTTTAAAGATTGGCCAAAAACAGACCTGTGGAAAATTTCAGCTCAACTTCCCATTTTTTACCCTCACGAATGATTAAAGGGGCGTCAAAGAAGATCGGTAAAATCGAAATTTTTATTTTGATGTCAAATGACATAAAACGTCGAAATCTAGTGTTATCCTGGAAAAAAAAAATGATTTAAAATCGAGACTCTGAAACTTCTAGGATGTCAATAATCATCTAATAGGAGATCGAAGGAAATCGAGAAAATCGATTTTTTTAAAATTTTGATGCCAAAAGAGGCCCTTCTTGTAGCCAAAGTGGTATGAGTACATAACAGTTTATTTCGGAAAAGCACGCCCTAAAGTTTTTGTGTATGGCCACTTGCACTGTTTTTTCGATAGTTTTTGTTTTTTCGTTCAAACATAAATGTATGTGAATAAAATTAAAAAAAATAGTATGAAAATAGCAAAGTTTTTTTTTATATAATTGAGATGGATTAAGATGGACCCCAGAGAGTCGATTTTTGGCTAAAAATTTTGTTTCGAGATAACACCAGATTTAGATGTTTTATATCTTCTATCCTGATTTCCTTTGGTCCCCCTCTTAGGAGATTTTAAGAGTAAAAAATCGAAAATTTTAACGCTTTGAAGCACCCCTAAATCAAGTCCGATGAGCTGAAATTTTTCCTACGTCAGTTTTTTGGCCAATCTACAAAATGTATATGGTCGTTTTCGAAATTCAATCACGACATTTTTGTCATAAATCTATTTCCACGCTAAAGTATTATAAATATCTATTGTATTTTAAAATTCATCATTACACATCTAAGTGCATGGTTATTTTTCTGTACAGGTTTAGAACTAAGTTCGTCCTTCCAAAACCGTTATTGTCGGTATTGAGAAAATACCTTGAGGATATCAGTTTGTAACTTTAGCAGAGGCCCCCAAAAAAGATGATTTCTTCTATGTCCTCTAAGAAATTCAAAAAAATTGTTAACGTGTATTACCTTTTTTGAAGACATACTCATAATGCAAAGACCGTAAAGTTTCTTGTAAAATTCTATATGGTTTATTTGATAACTTATACCTAATCGATGTATTTTCCTCAATGTTTAATCGATATGGTTAATTCATAGACAGATCTTTATTGAGGTCATTAAATTTTCCTGAATTCGGAGCTGAAGAAAAATGAAATAATTTTCTTTCTTACTAATTACAAGTTCAATAAACATCGAAACGCTAACGTAATAACTTCATTAGAATTGATAAAATATTTTCCTTCCTTAAGGATAAACTGGTGAACCTGCGTTATTAAACTGAAATCCTGGATGCAAGATATTCTGAAGTTCTATATTTGTTCAAAATACCAAATAGAAAAAATAACTTAAAACACAATAATCTGCGTCATTCATTCATTGTAATTCAAGACGCCTAAGTGTTTCGAAAAATCGTCATATATTTTACAGTTTTAATTTTTGTTTACCATTGCTGAGACAACTTTAATTTTTACACTTTTTGTAATCACGTAGAAGAAAATATAAAAACTGCAGACCTTATCTTCTTTTTTTTTATTAGGGGCATTTTAACCTAACTTCGCTAAACTAACCTCAATAACGGTATTACCGGTCAAAACTTCACGTGAAGTCAATCATTTCCTTCTAAGTGCATGAATTTTACCAGCATACGTGTTTGTTTTAGGCCTTCGGATTCGACAATTTCGTTTTTTATGGACACCAAGTTTTACTTACACATTCGTAGCTGGAACATGGAAGTATCCGCTTTAAACTTAGGGGGCATCCATAAATTACGTACCGCTATTAGGGGGGGGAGGAGGTAAGATCGAGCGTTACGAATTGTGACATATGGGAGGGGGGGAGGTATGCTCATCGTTACGTAACGATTTTTTCCTTAAAATTTTCAGTTCAATCGCAGCTATTTTTATGTCATGCAAATTTTGCAGAATGATATGCAAACCCAAATCATTTTAAAATCTGTAAACTGATTGGAACTGGATTGTTACCTTTCCTCTTCAAAGATTCTGAGATAGACTCCTTAAAATGTGTATTGAGTATCCGTGAAATAACCGTTGGAAAACATTCACCCCCAAGAACTCAATTCAACATAAAAACGGTAATTTTTCCATTTTTTCTCAATTGATTTAAAAAAATCAATTTTGACTATTCCGGCGAATATTCCTAATTGGAGTATATGTTGCATGACATGTTATGCTCCTTGAACAAAATAAAGTAAACAAGGTACATCATTAGTTAACAAGCACAGAGAAACTCGTAATAAGACAATCAATTTATTTTATCTGAGAGCTATCATCAATGAGTACTAAGAAGCAATTTGGATAGATATTATTTCCGAGTCGAAGAACGTTGAAAAACTTTATGTTAAAATCTTTTTTTACCTTCGAAAATCATTTTCATAAGATGAGAAGATGGGGGGGGGGTAATTATCAGTGTTACGTAATTTTCATAGGGGGGTACGTCAAATCGTTACGATTTGTGACGTACGGGAGGGAGGGGGTAAAAAAAGTGCATTTTTGCGTTACGTAATTTATGGATGCCGCCTTACACACCAAAAAATGTATCTATATTTGATGTGTGAAAATTAGATATCAATTGAAATTTATTCCTAGAATGATGTAAAATTATGTGCAAAAACGCAATTCTATGGTGAAAGATATCAGTGAGTAAGAGCACCTGCAACGGTTCAGGCGTAAATATTGGTTTTAAGTGTACCAGTTTTAGCACAATTTGAAATTTTTGAATCGACTAAAACACCCACTCCCCACCACCGGTGTATGAGTAAATTTAAAACGGAAACACTTTCATTGCAGACACTCAATTATTGAGAAGAGAAAACCTTTTTTATTAGAAAAATTGCATAAGTTTTGAGTTTCACGGTTAATTGTCTTAAAACTAATTCTACGAATATTCTTTTTGACAGAACAATGATTTCAACTATTCTACCAGGATTTCATTAATTTAAAAGCAAAAATGACTACACAACGAGGAAAAAAGGTCAATTGAAACAATTCTTCAATTAATTCAATCAAATTGCTTTGAATCAATGGAATAAGGTTTTGTTAAAATGAAATGAAAAAGTAATTTTTTTTACAAGTTATTGCTGACATTGATAAAGGAAATGAGAAATGTTTATCCCAAAGTCAAAGGAAATTTTCCTTTGAGTTGTCGACATTTTTGTTTGACAAAAACTTGTTTCCCTTGTAAATTTATGTATGGATACAGAAAAATATGCTTATATTGACGAAAACTCCGAGCAATCTATACGAAACTAAAAATCTCTCAATATCTCAAATAAAACAAAAATTATAGAACAAACAATAAACATTTATTTTACCTCATCGAAAAAGTATTAAAATTTTCTTTTCGTATATTTTTTTCAAATTTTAGAACGCTGACTGGATTCACTAATTCTTTTTATTTAATTATTTATATTAAATCGAGAATAATGTGACATCTATTATTTATACTTGATATGGTTTTTATTACCATCTATTCTCAATTTATGTTACGTATAGGCTGGTTGAAGCGAAAAAAAAACATTCAAAAAATATCTCAAAAACAAACTATTATCACACCCAATGTTACCCAAACATGTGTGAAAGAAATCATTGTTGGCTAAAATTTTCTCACCGTGAACTAAATCGGTCTGTCGTATAATTTGAAATCCTGTTCCAAATTTGCATGAATTTGGAACAAAGGCGTATAACTGTTGGGAATTTTGAAATCGATAACTGTGCTAAAACAGCAATTTACGCCACCGGTGCCAGCCGGACTGTTTTAGCGTGGTCGAAAACCGTGTTTTACATCTACCGTTGGGACAGCCCTAAAAGTTGACTGAAATTTTGGTTTTGTTTGCAAGATCATTTTTTTCGGAGTCACGAAGCTGAGAAATTCAACAACCGTGTGTAGAGTAAGTTCCACAAAAAGTTGTTTGTTGTCAAAAATGCTGCCCACTCGGAATTTAAGATATGTCATTTAATTTCAATTCAATTGTTGGTTGAGGAAATTTCAAAAAATGTTTTTTTCAGGAACACCTAACCCCTGCGTGAAGCACTGTAGAGAGATTTTTATGTAAATATGATGAAAAATGCAATATTTTCAAAAGACTTTTAAATATAGAAAAAAATATTTTGCTATAGTTTGCTGGAATAATTCCTTGATTTCTGTTTCTGTGTCAAAGTTTGACTAAACTCATTCCAAAAGAAAAGTAATGTTTTTTTCATAATTAATTAAAATATGCCTTCGAATATAAGTCTTTGAAAATTTATGGCTTCAAGCATTTGTGTCTTTATCGTGGGTAATTTTTCGTCTGATGTGATGTTCAAGCTTTGTGCATCCAATTTGAAATAAATTTACACCAAAAATAAAATGTGTAGAAAATAGTTTTAAAATTCATAAGCTGTATACATTGTTTTAGATAATTATTTGAAATTTTTTCTTGTCGATCAATTTTACACCCTTATGATCAATGAGTTTTTGTTGCATTGAGTTCAATAAATTGTAACGATGCCGTCATTGCTTAGAGGATAGCGTTCAAATCTTCTGAGGCAGAGATCATGAGATCGACTCTTGGTCACAGTATACATAGTACTATTTCTGTGTGCTGTTTTTTAGCATTTGTAGGAAGCCAGCCATCATATCCTTAAAAGATGTACGCCTAGAGTTAAGTGAATTAGATCTCTTCAAAGAAACATGAAGTTTCACCTATATGAGTGTGTTCGTTTAAAAAAAATGTAGATTGTTAGGAATCTGGAAACTGCTAAACATTACTGCGTTAAACGGCAGAATATAGGTTTAGTTTAAACGTCGGTATGATCAAATAATTTGAGTTAAAACCTCATTATGGATTATTTAGCGAACTCATGCATGACTGTTTCGTACATCAGATAACTGATCGATTTAATACAAATACAAATGATTGTTTTCAAGTGACAGAGGAATACTTAACTTAGATAGGGGGAGCATTCTGTTTTCTATATATTGGAGTAATTATTAAGTTGAAATCTCCCTCAGTTTTCGAGAAAACGATTTTTATTATAGTTGTCTGAATTGCCAAACCTCAAATCGTGCTGGCTAAATGTGCCTATCTTTGTTTTAAGCAAAGTTTCAGTTTCTCTGTCATTATTATCGTATGATTTCATTGAAGATACTAGAATCTTATAACTTTTATACGACGAAGGTATAGTTTTTCTTATAAAATTATACCTTCGCCGTCTATGTCTTTTATAATTTTATGAAATAAAACAAAAGTTAGGGTGGCCATATTACGGAATCAGTTCATCTATTAGAAAAACCTTATCAAATCTGTTTTGAGATTATCAATTTTCTCTTAAGATGTTGATTAGAGCTCAGATTCGTAGTTCCAATAATAAAAATCATAAATGTATTCTATTTAGCCTGTTTCATTTTGGATAGAGACATTTTACAAACATGATGGAGACATGCAGAATCACTTTCTTATTCCACCTTCTAATGATTTTAATTATCACGAATTACGAAGGTTTAATACCTTCGTAAAAGCTTGATTTGTTTCACTTTTTAAGATAATTTGAACCACCCCAGTTTTTTTTTGGGTTTGATTACGTATAAATTTTACAAGTCTAAATATTACATCAAAACCAAGTATGAATTTTAATATGTGTTGTTTTTAAATTTGTAAACTTAGGCAGTGTCTTGTTAACTTTCTTGGAAACTTACCGAAAAATTAAAGTCTAAATATGAAAGTTAAATTGTGGTGGATTCAGATTTGTGTAAAAATAACCAAAACTAAAAACATGAAACTTTTGTTTCATTATTATTAAACGTTACGCTCACAAACCGTGAGTATTGAGAAATTTCAAGTAGGTATTTGAATTATATCTTTTTTTTTAGTACTTATTCACTTCTAGCTCTTCAGCACAGAATAATAACTGAAAATCCCTTCGTTTCAATCAACAAGAATATTGAGCACAAGATTTTTCGATGCTTGGTTAATCGTTATTGAATATTGCTCTAAAATTACTAAGAAAAGGAAAATAATAAAATCAATCATTTTTCACAGGATTTTGCTGTTTTAAGGGCACATTTATATTTACCGTGTTAAATCAACACAGACATCATTAGACTTCCGAAGTAACATTTCAACTACAAGGTTCAGTTTCACAAGTGACTAATAAAAAATCGTTGTTAATAGGATAACGAGCATAGCGGGGTGTTATGAAGCGTTTCTCTCCTTGGACATCCACATGTAACTTTTCTTCCAGTCACATCGTACAGGCTACTGAAATTGAGAACCCCTGGCGCTTCCGTAATGCACCAAAAAGTTGCAAACGGGCAACGAGCTGTGCTGATCTCGTTTTCCTTTCGGTTGCAAATATTTTCCCGCGTTTACGCGCCACTGAGCATTATCACAGAGAGAGCAACTGCGAGAGCCGGACCGGAATCCCCGGCACAGCAGCATCGCTGAGGGTTCTCGCCTGTCAACCGATAGAACCGGTGCCAAAAAACCGCCGTCGTTGTTTGTGTGCCCGATGACCTCTTTTTAAGTCAGTAGTGAATCCTCAGAATGGTGCTCCACCATAGGGAGGTACCTACATACGTTTCTCCTTCACCTTGTTGGCGACCTCCAGAGGGTTTCCTCCTCTCTCGTTTCCTCTCAGCAAACGAGGCAATTCCGTCTGCACCTTCGGGGGAGTTCCGTCCGAGTCGAAATCTCCCCGAAGACCGACTGTCTGACCAGCTTTTCCGATGAGACTGTATAGCAAAAGGGATGAGATGTGATATATTGGATTTTCATCCGAATTTCCACTCCGCTAAGCCTGTTCCGCTCTTCTCGTTAGCCACAGATGATGCAGGCAGACGACATGTAGAACGTAGAGTTCTGAAATGGGGCCGTTCGGTCTATTTTAAAAGCCCCGCCTAGGCTCCCCGCTTGAGCACAGAGACATACGACTCGGTCCGGTCGTCCGCATGTCGTTAGTTCAGGAGTGAGACGCCCCGTGGATATTTTATACAAGGATTTTCTTGTTTTCGTTAACCGATTCGTTTGGTCGATGATGCCAACAACGAGACGTTGATGGTCGAGCCGGGTCAGTTTCGGTGCGCGCGGGAAATTGTGCAGTTTTTCTGCAACTGCATCCCCGAGAATGTGGCACGGTTGAAAAATTTTCCACACGTTTGCTGCCTGCACTCACACTCGGACTCGATTGGTGGCGATTTCGGCAGTACACACGTATTTGGTTCAAGGTTGCAGATACAATCGGAGCTGTCCGATGATTTATGGCGACTTTTATCTGGAAACCATTCTTATGAAAGGGCAGTGGAAAAGTTTCCGTGTGATTGTATAGGAATTAGGGAGCCACAAAGCAAGATTTCAACTAACAATGTTGATGTAAAAATCAGGAACCAGGATAGTCAATTATATATTTTAGCGGTAGTTACTTTCCCGACTCAAATGGCATTTTTGGGAAAAAACGCTGTAGACTTACCCATTGATATTTTTTCATAACTTTTTTTGAAAATTTCTAGCGATGGGATCAAAAGTTACGTGAGATACAATATTTCAAGCATGAACCTAAAAATGCGATTTCTATAGAATTTGAGACGAATGTTTCCATAGGAAAATCATATTTTATGTTCAACAACCAGTAAATCTATTTCAATTGAAATCTCAATTCAATATCGTGAGATTTTGATTTCAATTGATCATTTATTCCATTTTTTCTTTTCTTTATTCCTTTATTCAGTCATTTCCGACTGATTTGTGGATGGAAAAATTTTGTTCTCAGGAATCGTCCAAAATTCTATAGAAATCGCATTTTTAGGTAGGTACTAGCTGATCCCATACGAACTCCGTTTCGCTTGTATGTAACTTGGAATATGTCATGAACAGTTTGCATGAAAGTCAATTGCCAAGCATTTTCCAGATGCACTTTTGAATTCACTGTTAAGTAATAATTGCAAAAAATATTGGACGATCATTCTGTCTGTCGTCTGCTACTAAATCAGAAATCAGGAATCAATTGACCGTGCCAAAAAAAAACCGTGTATAAATTTCGACCCAATCGTTACATAACAACGCAATTATTGCCAAAAAGTTAAACCCTTTTCGGTGGCTTCTTATACAATATTTGATATCTGAAATCGATTGCCCTTCCCTCAAAACTCTCGTGTGCCAATTTTCAAAGCAAACTGTTGCATAATAACGTCAATATTGCAAAAAACCGTGAACAATTAATCTATATGTACGACCCATTTCGTCGACCCCTGGCAAAATATTTGACATTTGAAATCGATTGCCTGTCCCTGAAAACTACCGTGTGCAAATTTTCATCCCAATCCGATGTATAATATCAACGATATAGCAAAAATATTGAAAGGTTAATATGGACGACCCCCTTTGCCGGCCCGTACACTGAATTTAATACCTGAAATCCATTACTCGTCTCTCAAAACTCTCGTGTACCAATTTTCATCTGAATCCGATGTATAATAACGACAATATCGAATCAACAGTGAATAGTTAATATGGACGACCCCTTTGGTCGACCCCTGATTTTAGTTTGGATAAGTGCAATCAGTTTTTTGTCCCCAATAACTCCTACGTGCAAATTTTCATCCCAATCCGATGTATAAAAACGTCAATATCACTAAGACACTGAAAATTTCATATGGACGACCCCTTTCGCCGGCATCTTACATTGAATTTGATACCTCAAATCGATTGCACGTCACTCAAAACTATCGCGTACCGATTTTCATTTAAATACGATGTATAATAACGTCAATATCGCAAAAACAGCGAACAGTTAATATGGACGACCCCTTTGGACGATCCCTTACAAATAATTTGACATCTGAATTCGATTTATCGTCTTTCAAAACACTCATGTGCAAATTTTCGACACGATCCGACAAAAAATAACGTCAATATCGCGAAAACAATATTTGTCTTCTATGGACGACCCCCTTCAGAAGGGGTCATCCGAAAATCTGAAAACATTTTTCATCCTTCCTGGTACTAATGAGCATCCATGCCAAATTTCAGACCTCTAGCTCTTAAGACGGCTGAGTCTATAGAGGACAAACAAACAAACAAACAAACAAACAAACAAACAAACAAACAAACAAACAAACAAACAAACAAACAAACAAACAAACAAACAAACATACAGAAATTGCTTTTTATATATATAGATTAGACTGCCCCAAATTTGTATGGGAAATTCAAAACCTGTAAAATGTTATGCGCTGCAGGCTAAAAATGATCCTAGGCCTAGTACAAGATCTCATGCCAAATTTGGGCCAGATCGGATCACGGGAAGGGGTCGCTCAACGAGCCTGAAGTTTGTATGAGATTTTGGGACATTTTGTTCGAGAGAAACATGAAAAACCTGTTTTTTATGAATAACTTTAGTTCCCGTCGGCCGATTTCTTTCAAAAACGGTTTTTCTTAAAGCCTAAAATATGACAAATATTTCATCCGAAGACTGCATATCGATAAGAGTTAAGATAAAAAAGTTATTAGGTTTCAAAAATGGGCCAACTTTTTTAAGGATGGTATTCATCACTGTTAATAAGTCGGGGCGGACGAACATATTGACGCCTCATTAACAGTGATGAATACCACCGTTAAAAAAATTAGCCCATTTTTGAAACCTAATAACTTTTTTATCTTAACTCTTATCGATATGCAGTCTTCGGATGAAATATTTGTCATATTTTAGGCTTTAAGAAAAACCGTTTTTGAAAGAAATCGGCCGACGGGAACTAAAGTTATTCATGAAAAACTGTTTTTTCATGTTTCTCTCGAACAAAATGTTCCAAAATCTCATACAAACTTCAGGCTCGTTGAGCGACCCCTTCCCGTGATCCGATCTGGCCCAAATTTGGCATGAGATCTTGTACTAGGCCTAGGATCAATATTAGCCTGCAGCGCATAAGATTTTCAAAAGTCAGGTCATTTGGGGCACTCTAATATAGATATAATACAATACTGTATTGTACAATACTTAACCAAACTCATGAACAGTACAACTTTCTGATGATTTATTTGAAAACTTATTTTTTATAGCCCAAACATTTGATATTCAAATGTAAGAGCTCTCCTATCGTTTTCGCTATTTATTTCAGAACAAAATAACACTCAGGCAGCATCCCTTTTAAACAAAAATGGAAAAGATCGATCCTTTTGCTTCGATTTTTTTGTCGGATCAATTCTAGAACCGGTCAGCTGAATCGATCTTTTCCAGAAGATTGAACAATTCTAGTTCTGAGAATAGAAGTTCTGGTTTAAATGAAACCAAAGGAACAGCCCAGTTAGAACACATAAAGGGTGACAAAAATTAATTGAAAATCAAGCGCGCAGCTTATGTGCAGCTCTGACATCATCTGTTTGTTGTATGTACGTAAATAAAGTTGGAGCCCATGCTCATGATGAATACGGCGGCAACATGTCTGTCATCATTTGTCATAACTTGGCATTTCGCATGCCGAAGATGAAAACCGAAGGCAGCAACAGAACGGGGCCTATTGTGCATAGAAGCTGGCAAAAAAACATGGAACCAACATATTCCAGTGAACTTCAAAACCACTGCACTACTGCCAGCTGCCAGCGGTCGTCGGTCATTCACGGTGGTCCGTTATGCAGCTCGGGCAATGATGGAGCCGTTCAAATCCACCAAGCCCGTTGACAATCCGTTAACTGCCCTTTTGGTTTTTTGTTGTTGTGTCTGATTATGAAGAACGGCTCTCGTTTCTACGGTTTTTGCTGAAGACAAGAAACAAACCGCCCCTCCCCACATCGAAAGTCGGCGAACAAATCGACCTCGAATCTACGTATGTGCGGCGCGGTATCTCGGAGGTTCACTTTGTACTTAGTTCTGATGACTAAATAGAGGTGTGCAATCTTTTCTGCATATTGTAGGTTAGGTTTGTATATGACGCATGACCGTTGTTTGCGTGTTCGCGGACATGTGTCCAAATGGGACACGAATGGACAGATCTCGGATACCTACTCTTGGCAAGTTGGCAAGTGCATCGGGCGCTGCTCATAGGTAGGTAATAAATCTGAATTTAGCGCTCTCGGCTCCGACCGATCAGATGGATGGTTGAGATGGTTGCTTCTAAATGAACTTTTGGTTGGAGAGCTGCGCTGCTGCCCGCTTGTGGCCTATCAGCAACCGGGCGGCTTAACTACAGCCAAGCATGCCATCGGGAACCATTTGTTAATGGATGACAGTGATTGGCGGTGACGAGATACACATACAGATTTTTTTTGCATCTCTCAACCCATCACCATCTGTGTGTGACTGCAAATTGTTGGTTTTATGCAGAACAAACGGTATCTAATGAGACTGCTAATGGTGGCAAATTTAAAACGGTAAATTTTCCGAAAGCCCGCAACAACACTTAATCCTCATGGACGTTTGCTAGCAAATCGTAGAATCCAGACTTGTTTTTAAGGCAAATTCCAGAAGATGTGTTGGTTTTAATCTGGCAAAAAATGTCTCTCAGCAGTTTACAGGACAGTTTTGTTTAAGAATGTTAATTATCCTATAATTAACTGCATGATAGTCGTGTGAGAAGTTTAACCTATACAAATTTATATTGATCACTCAAATTAAGTATCACTTTCGGTTTGAGCTCTCATAATTTTTTTTGAATAATCGCTATTGAGTTTCTTGACGTCCAATACTTGGGACAGGCAACGTTCAATATTCATTAAGAAAAAGAATACACATATAAGGGTAAGAGTCACAGTCATAGCGTATTAAAACTCGTGGGATATGCTCGAATTGATTCTGCATCTACCAGAAGGTCACTTGAATGCTTTAGAAAACTCCCAAAGAAGTCGTACAGAAACTAAAATTTGCATAAGCAACTCGACTAAAAATATTTCTGATTTTGTTAAATATCGATCGATATTTTATGACTTTTGTTTCGTTAGATTGCAAATGCTTAAAACGTTTTTCAAAATTCAGCTCCCAGACATAGTTCAAGTTTCATGGAAAAATGATATTCCTCCCATTGAAAATATTTCGAACATGTGCAGCCTGAGGGCTACCTCATGCTGTAGTGAATAGTGAAAAACGACTGGAAAGCTCATAGATTTGAACATCAAATGTACATGACATAACCTAATAAATTAATTTTTTTTGTACCTATATACTGCCGTTCTAAGCAAGAATTTTCACTTTTTTTGCTGGAAACGGTCTCTTTTAGTGTTAATTTTCGAATAAAAACACAAACAAGTATACTTTGTTCTGAACTTATACGAAATTTTCATCAAGGTGGTTGTCTCTATGTTTATAGTTCTACGCAAGAATGTCACACTAGAGAAAATTCTATGAAAAATGCAAATTTCATAAAAAAATTGTCTTAAGATGAGTTCAAACTGTTGAATTTAATGTTATTCCAATGTATTTCTCAAATTACGGTTTAGCATGAGTTTTTGGGAAAAAATCAACTACGCAAGCTTTAAAAATGATAGAAAAATTGTAGCCGTGTGACAGTTTTTCGTAGAACTAACATCGGCATGCGTTCTGATTCTACGCAAAAGTGTCACACGGAGCATTTTTGTCTCTAATTTGCTTTTTTTTTTTTTTTGTAGGAAATGTAATTCTTTTGGCAGAAAATATTGTAAAATGATTAACTTGAACTATTCACTACGAAAAAAATTGGAATGATAGCTGATATTTCAATAGCGTTTTTCTCGTTTGCACGTTTTTCCACTTGGGACAATCTTGCTAAGAACGGCAGTATAGGTATTATAAATTTAAAAAGCTAATACATCTCTTACGAGCACAAATCAACATAAATCCTTCTTCTATTTACGTATCATAAAATTAAATAGAAACGATTCTGACTTGCGCCAAATTGGCTTGACATAAATCCATCGATGGACTGAATCAAAGCAATCGAAAAATTTCTTTTAATTCAACCACAGTAAATGAAAAGTTAGGTAGCGGTATTTCGATAGCAACTTTCGATTGCTTTGATTCAGTTGAATCATTCAACCAAGTAGGCTCACAAAACAATAGAGCATCGATTGACTATTATTTGTGTCTTATATTAAATGAATTATGCTAAATGAATGTGCCAGTAATGAAAATTTGAAATTAAATCTGATTTCTCAAATATTTTTTTTTATCATTGTACGTAAACTGAAGAAAAAGTGATGAAAATCTATTCGAGCACAGCAGTTTCTGCGATTGTCCAACAGAGATGCCAGGTTGTATTGTCAAATACAGGGTTTGATTGATCTTTCAGGACTTCACTAGATTGCATAAACAAAGAATAAACAACAAAAGTGAGCATCTTCTTGGCTGGACTGCAGTTTATATCGAAAAGTACCATTTTTATTTCATCTGAACCGAAGATTACCATTGGTTAAATGGGTAACTATTTATTGCAGATTCGTTGGATTTTCTCATAACTTAACAACAAATGCGATCCTTATTGAGATTTTTAAATCAGGACAATTCAGGACATTCTAAAAACAATGTTTCAATAATAAGGACAATTCGAAAATTTTTCAAAACGGTCTGCGAAAATAAGGACAAATTTTGAAAAATCTAGACATCTCGTATCTTTGATCAAAGCTTTAAAAAAATCCCAGTGTAATACTTTCATTTCTGTCGCCAGATAGCGCTACTCGTGGCTTCCGTTTTCCCGTTAAGTGGTGTATATGTAAGGTTGGCAGATTGCCCGATTTTATCCGGGTTTGCCCGGATATTTAATACAAAATTTGGGAAAGTCCGGCTTAGCCTTAGTGCCTGGATTTTATTGAAAAAAGGACGAATTTTGCCCGAATTTATTTACTTTATTTGGCAAATAAAAAAAATTGTGTTGTAAAAATGTTCCCTTTATGCGTCAAAAAAAATTTTTTTTGAGTAAGTTTACAAAAATAATCATAGAAGTTTTTTTGAAGCCTTATATACGATTTAAATTCTGTCGATAAATTTTGATGAAAAAGTAATTTTTTGGTATTTTTTCTTGATTTTTGTAGAATAATTTTTGGGTTTTGTCCAAATTTGTCCGAATTAGCCCACATTTTTGGACGTCAATTTTGAAAAAAAATGCCCGGATTTTGCAAAGTTTTTTATAATAAATTGCCGGGCTGCGTGCTGAAAAAATTCCAAAGCATATCTGGTTTCGTGCTATTTTCTTAGATGTCGATCAATCCAAAATTTCATACACTTCACAAGAGGTTTTTATCGAATTCGATTCCCAGATGCTGTGTTGAAGTAGAATTTAAAACACTGTCATTCCTTTTTTCCGATGATTAGTTCATCTAGAGCAGTGGTATTCAAAGTTTTTCCATTCACCGCCCCCTTTCGCAAAATTTTTAAGCTTAAGGCCCTCTTCGTCAAATTTGTAGAAAATCTTTCAAAAATGATAATGTGGATCTTTGAAAAACCATTAGCTTTAGCCTTATGTTGTTGTAAGACTTTTAACTCAAAAATCATTCAAATTTTTATCAGCCCAAGAGGTAGGGAGTGTTTTAAGTGTAAAAATGGTCGATTTTGATTTAATAATATCAAACGATTCGTCACATTTCAAACTATCTTTTGTGATTTTTCCGATTTTCGGTTTTTTTACATACTTTTTCGTTCGAAAGAAACATGAAAAATAATATTTTTAAAATATGTATGGAAAATGGCTAATCATAATAATTTAAAAGTGTGTTTTCCCGAAACTAGCTTTTTTGCACTTATACTCTTTTGGTTTCGAGGGCCTCATAATGTTTCAAACCTCAAGTAAACTTTTCATTCTAGGTAAATTTTCCTGGACAATTACTTAAACTGATTGATTAGTTTGTTTTGAAATCGAATCATATATCTTAAAATATTCATCGTTAATTCGCATTATCGAATACAAATTGACTGAATACAAGTTAACTGTCAAACCGGTGAAATAACGTAAAAAATACTATAATTTTTTGATATCTGAATAAAAGTCAGTTTTAAAGTTTTGAAGCATTCACGGGTCTTAAAGTTTAAATTAGATTCTAGTAATTGAATTCAGGCAATTTTAGTATTAACCGAATAGATTAAAAGTTTATCCGTGGAAAATGGCAAAATTGTTTTTTATTCGATTGAAATAAAGATAAACAAATAAAATATAAAATAAAAATTCTCTTACAAAAAATATTTTTTTCGAAGGTTTTATCTGCTACGGATTTTTTGAGATAACATTTGAAAGATTATCAAGCATTGCAATCTTTAATTTAACTCTTTAGAATAACCCAAAATAATCATATAAAACAAGATCAACATGTAGAGCGTATACAAAATCTGTGATAATTTAAAAAATATTTAAGCTTGCCGCTTATTTTAACCTTGAACCTGATGTTTAGTTCTGTAACGTAATTTCAATGTTTTGCATCGAACATACTCGTTATTTGAAATCTACGTTGTTCCGTGATTCGTGAAAATGTGGATTACAATCTCACCGCCCCCTTGAGTCCTTCCAACGCCCCCCAAATTTACGAATTGAGCTCACCGCCCCCAAGGGGGCGGTAGGAACCACTTTGAAAACCACTGATCTAGAGCATTGTTTTTGGATTTTTTCATTGGGTTTCCACATGGAAATTTTTTTCTTCAAAATTTCTCCGATCATGCATGAAAACGCGTCCACTCTGAACCGGCCAACGCCTACTTTTCCATGTTTGCAATAATTTTCAATAGATATGAAAAATGAATCCTTCTTATCTTGAAATTTATTACATGAACAAAATAAATTGAAACATTGCAATTGGTGGACGCTTTTGACACGTGAACTTATTTATCCACAGAAACAACGGGTCTCTAATCCTCACTTGTAACACATTTAGAGCTCACATATTTCTAAGCTAATGCCCCCACCCGAGTGGGTACATGGATCGAAACGGCTGTATGTTGGCCACCCTCCTGCTGGTTTCCCGGCGTTAAGTATCGAATCGCGAAGGAAATGAAACGTGTAATTAATATAAATTTAATACCGAATAAATTATTACCATATAGACATTTCCCGGACATTGAAAATTGTGGTGTCGAGCTGCTGCAAATTCTGCTTTGCTGCATTCAACCAATCTATAACAACAACAACAACAACAACGACAACAGTGGTTCAAGTTCCTCGAGTCGACAACGACAAGTTGTTCTCAGGTGTAATTGCAAAACGGTGTGCATTCCGCATGATTTTCCTTAAATACCTACCTATTTAATGCCATAATTTATTTTTAATTTGACACCAAGTGGAAGTTTGTTAATCGAGCGGCAGGAAAACTTGACACTTTTCAAAGGTGCTGCTGCTTTACAAAGTTTAGCATGTGGCACCGCTGCCTGCCTGCTGTTTGTCTCTAATCTCTGGGTGGCGCGGCAAAGTGCTGTCCCTCTCTTTTCCTCCGTTAGATTGGTTAGGTTAAGTGTATTTAGTAGCTCCGTTTAGCTATTGTTTACGAGCTGCAAACAAAACCGAAACCAACCTCCACCCACTCACATCTTCTCGACACCCACCTCTTACCCAGCCGCGCGATTAAAAGCGGAAAATTGGGTGCCAATTTATTACCATCCGAGCGCATTGGATCGGATTCTAGGGCTATGTTGATACACATAAACAAACTGCATTTCTGACCTTGGCAAAGAAATCGAATCGAACCAAGCCTCCGTCTCTCGCCCACTCTTTGCCATGATGCTTCCCCCAAGTGCAACTACAGCTGCTGCAGTCGTGAATCTAGTACGTGGGGCGTGTGCGAGAGAGATAGTTGCCGTTGATGATGACGGACGGACAGACGGCAGTGCTGCTGATGGTATTGGTTGGTGCAAAACGTGAATCTGAACCGGCCGACCCAAGATGGAGACGACGCGAGACGCCCACGCGACTTTTTTTTTATAACTAGGTAGACATAAATTAAAACAAAAACGCGCTCACACCCGTTTACCTGATTGAATATCGTTTGTTTTATTTATATTAGTTCCGATGCAAATGCCCAGCGGCATTTGTTGGTGTTTTTTTCTGTCGTTGAGCCGTTTGATAGATACTGTTACGTAACTTGCAAAGGTGATATCGGAAATATGCGGGGTTGTATTTGGAGTTATTAACGGATGATAATCGTCAGATTATTTTATTTTTGAATTAGCACATCGTGTTTTAAAATTGTATGGAGCAAGAAACTTTTGCATATTAATTCATCTAGAAAATTCAATTAAGCTTGAAATAAAATATCTTTAAAGTTTTTGATTTTGTACATTTTAGCTAATATGAGTAAAAGCTTATTATTTCCTTGAAGATGGTATAAAAAAAACAAAGTTATTGGCTATACAAAGAAGCTATTTGGGATTTTTCACTCCCATCATACTGTTAACTTGCTACTTATTAACAGAAAGAGGTCCTCAAAACATAAATTTTGAAAAACTTTATATGTACATCACAAAATATCAGTTTTACGTGAAAAAAATGGTTTCTGGTGTATTCAAATAAAATAACGCAAGAAAAAGTATGAATCATACAAAGTTTTATTTTATTAGAACTTTAGTAGATCTCTGGTGATTTTTAAAAGACAAATGTTGTTTTCCCATAAAATATTTTTCATACAAAATCGTTGCGCTTAATCAAGACTATATGTATGAATAATTTCCAAATTTACAGACATTTTTTTGGGCTGTCAAAACCCTCAAAAAAGTAATAGAAGGTGTAAAAATTATGTATTTGAAATTTTCCGTACAAATCTTGAAGCGATATTGGTTTTAGACCGCTGCAAAAATTGTCTTTTGCTTCTGTATGTATTTTCGATACCTTTTGGGTCACCTAGTTCAGAGTAAAATTTTAGAAGATTTGGTTGATTTCTAATAAGCGCAACGCGTTTCAATTTTGTGTGGGAGATTAATCATTCAGGAAATTCGAATAAGCTTCAAGTTTATCTTCAATTATTGGTTTTGCCTGTTCATAATCTTGAATCTGTGCTATATATTAGATAAGTATTTCATGAAAAAGTTATAACCATTTGGAATAAAAAAAAATCCGATAACATTGTCAAGTATTTTTAAAATGGCGGCCTTCGCTAGCTAGATATACACCCAAAATAATCCGCACGTCGTGGCTACGTGAAAAACTACATAATTTTTTATCCAATTGATTTTCACGTAGCTTCGACCAATATAACAGGTGAACGCACCTCAATAAGAATTCGTACTTTATGAAATTCAGCTACAACTTATGTGAATTTCAAGTGAGTTCGATACGATGTGAAGACGAAAAATACATAAAATAATTTTAGTTTGGAAATGAAATTGGGGTTGATTTTGTTAATGCTTTTTGTTGATTTTAATGAAAGACTTAAAAGTTTTATTCAATATAATTTATTTTTACTATATTCTTCAAACAAAACACATCCATTTAGCTGATAATTCGATTTCCTATAGCTCTCACGGCCCAGTTTACTTTGGTTTCCAAAATCCTGAAAAAGGAAAAACTTATTTAAATTATAACTAAAAAATTTAGAAATGATAAATAACTCACCATTTTCGATGCGTCCACAATACCCTCTGGCATTCGTTCCAGCATGCACGAAGCTCTTCCTTCTCGATGTGCCGGAACTTCTCTTGTCGTGCCACTTTTGACCTGAGGGAAAGTATATATTTTCTTTCAGCGGGGGTCTAATTTTTTTTGCTTTGACTTACCCTTTTCTTTCGATCTACATGGGCGTGAAAATTTCAGCATAAGTACGTTGGTAAGGTTCCAAAAAAAAACACGGAATTACAGAAAAAAACCCAATGTTTAAAACTCAAACAAAGCTCAACAAGCTGATTGATGCCAACTCTTTTCTCAAAAGAATTTACAACCAAACGTTTGAGAAAATTCCACAATTGATTTCAGAAGACTTAGACTTTACGTGAAATTCATGAGGAAAAAATTAGTCACTCTGGATTTATGTAGAATCGATGGGTTGCATAAAAAGCTCAGTCTACGTGAAAAACACCGTAGAGTTTATTTTCAAATTATTTTTGGTGTAGAGCTTCAAACAGTGTTTCATGAAATGTTTTCTCCAAGGTTCTATGAATTAAACAAACTGATTTGCTATGCAAAGCAATTTTTGGGATTCTTATTTTTATCTTACCGTTAAACGGTTTCAAATTAGAAATAAATAGCCAAAATTTAAAAAAATGTATTAAAAAATAGATTGAAAAAACCTCACATTGAACTTGTACCCCAGATAATATATTCGATGCTATATAAAAACCATTTTTTCAAAATAAATTTTTGTAACGTGTTTGACTGCTTATTTAAAAGCCGCCCGTAGGATGAGAATCAAAAATTGCCAATAAGTGTTTTGATTTATACAACCTTGCAGGCCCGTGCGAAGGACCCGTTCATGGGGGGGGGGTTTCGATATTCAAATTTAGCTAATAATAATAATAATACCAAAAATACACAGCTAACAAGAAAATGAATTCATAACAATTTTCTTACTCATAATTATCACACAAACTCAAAAAATAAAAAATTTTACTGATAAAAAAAAATCAAAATTTCCAAAACAAATCACAATGAAAGTTTCAAATCAATGATATTTTCGGGAAGTCAATGATAAACTTTCAAAATGATATTCTTTAGGCTGAACTAGAAATTTGCTTCAAAATAATTCTTAAGCAGTTTAGTTTTCAAATTTGAAATAAATATTGCCATAACAAAGACTAAAAAAAATTTGAATCCTTAAAATAAATTTCAGATCAGGTAAAACATTAACCATGACAAATTGTTAGGAAAGTGATAATAATTGTTATTTACCTTAATTTATCTTAATTGACATTTCTTTTCTTCATTTTCAACTGAAGGGTTGATTGAAAAATTCCGCTGTAGTGTTTTGAATTTGGAAAAAAACTAATCGCGATTTTAAATGTGAATCAAGTTTATGGTTTTAGAATAAAAAAATTCAAAATTTAAAAACATAGACAAACTTATCGAAAATATTTCTTAAAATTTAAATAGCTTGTCTTGATAATTAGATAAATTTATTTCAAAATTTAAATAAACTGTACTATGAAATTTGGTAAAATAATTTGAAAATTTAAAAAAAAATGAAGTTGAAAATGATGGAGTTTTTAACATAAAAGAAGAATTTTTTTTACAATAAACACGACTTACCATGATACAAACTTATTTATAGAATTTAATTGATAACTCAAGGGAACAGAATTTTAGTGCTTATGTTTTAAAGTTTGATTTGGTAGATTTTAGCGTCCTGAACTCGAGTCTTTTGTCAAATTTGAACTAGCACATTTAGTTTTGATTATATGAACTTTAAGAATGTGTCAGTTTTGAGTGAAATCAATCATTGATAACTATTTAACTACCAAACCTACATTTAAGAAGAAATCCGATTCTGATTTCGTTTATTATATTTCATTCAAAAAAGAAATAATATTTTGATGATGAAGATGATTCATGTTCTAAAAAAGTAATATTAAACAGTTTTTAAAATTTGGGAAAGATATCATTACAAGAAATTTTGACATTATTGTCAGAACCAAATTCCATTTGGTTTAAAACTTCTTTACAAATTCTTTAAATGAGAAAAAGTAAACAAATAGAAAACTTCTATAACTTTTATCGCAGAACTCAGTGACTTGAAGTCTTGATGAAAGTCGATGATTGGTCCAAATCTTTTATTTCAAAATGTTATGTTTTTGTTTTCAAGTTTTACTTTCTTAGATAATTGTTACCAGTTTTTAAAAGTTATTTCAATAACAAAAGCTGATATAAAAATAGCATATTTTGATTCAGGGCACTCAAATTAGTTAAAATAACGTTTTTAATTTTTGGGATGCTCAAATATGATGCTGAAAAAAACAAAAACAATATAAAATTGAGACTGAAATCAAAAATAGTTTATATAAAGATTCCCTACTCTTATGAAAACCGGGAGACAAAAAAAAATAAGCGCCACCATCAAATATGACGGCAGAAATCCAACTAAAACACAGCAAAGAAAACTTATGTAAAACAGTTTTTATCACACGGTGGGACATATGTACTCAATTGAGAGTTTTTAAGCACAGCAATCGAAACCCCCATTTCTTTAGTGTCATAAATGAGGGTGTAGATTATTTCATGCGCAGCGCACAAAATGGGACTGCACACTACTCTAGCCAGTAACTAAAAATAGTTGAAAGATGAATTTTGAACTGGTCTCAGAGTTTAAAACCTCCTTTAATCAAATTTAAACATTGTGAACGTTAATGTTTTCATTATTATATCAACTGATTGAGTTTAAGTTTTTTCACAATAGATGATACTGAATGCGGTTAGCTCAATTTTACTGAGTCAGTAGTGTTTGATTCTTCAAAATTTAATCAAATTACGTTAGAGTGTATTTTGAATAATTTTAAATTGATTGAAAACATTTCAGAGTGCATCATGATCTGCACGCTACGATCATTAAACACAATTTGTGAGAAATGTTAACCTTTTCCGTCAGTAGGTGGTGCTGATGTTTGTAGAAAGAATGTCTTTTGGAATTTATATGAAAAATGTAAAGAGCTGGGTATCTTTATATCTACTATCTTTGCTGAAATTGGTTTCTTGAACAAAATTTCATTCAGCACAACATTTTTAAAGACATAAATGATTCTATTTCAATCAAATTTTTAGTAATAAGGTAAAGTGTATTAGATTTAAGATTTTTTTTGCTAATTCTGTGAGAGTAAAACGCTTGTTACATGGTTTCCAACTTGTCGATATATAAGATTAGTGTTCGATTGATTAATTTTGATGTTAAAATGGTTCGTTTCAAACTCTGTTCTTGTTTAGTTACACTTCTACACTAAAGACGAGCTAGGGTTCTTGTCATTCAAGTTAATAGTTTCAATACAAAAGATTCATCGAAATTTACAATTAAAAATTAGTATCAATTCATGAACGTCGTATAGTGTCGTAAAATTAAATGTCTAGTCTTGAGATCCAAGAGTAAATTCCGCCAAATTTCTGAACTGCGTGTTATCACTAATTTTTAAACACCTTTTAATGTGTATTTTTTCGATACTACGGTCAAAAATTTTACTATGAAAAAATCTCCATGGGGGGGTTAAACCCCTAAAACCCCCCCCCCCCCCCCCCCGTTCGCACGGCCTTGCAACCTTGGCAAACACATTTTATTAAATATTTTTAAAGCTTTAGCCAGCAAAGCCTGCCATTTTTAAACACTTTTCAATGGATTCAGACTTTTTTCAAAATGATTATAACTTTTTTTCGAAATACTTATCGCGTATAAACGAAAACGCGATCAGAGGAAACCTAGTTTTCCACCGGTTTTGCCCTGACTGCAGTGGTTGTGCTCGTTTATCAGAGTTCAAGTAGGCTTTGCTGTGTAAGGACGTCAAAATTATCGCTCCCTGTAAAAAAAAGTTTTTTTCCGAGGTATGAAAAAAGTATTTAAAAAAAAGATTAAAAGATCATCAAATCCAACTGATTATAACTACGAAGAAAACATTATTATGAAGTGCGCTGTAGTGTAGCTTATTGGAAAATCTCGTGAATATTTCAGTCACTGGAAAGATTTGAGAAGGGATTTTAGAAGCCCCGGTGCCAACATTCAAAGATTCAAATCAATACAATTCCCGATAAGTTATTTATAAATAACTCAAAATGATGATTCTTTTTCTAAACTAGATATATTAGGTCAATATTTTCAAAATACAGAATACGAATGCGAATAGAAATTTCGAATAAAAACAGAATTTAAAGCTTTGGGCCTAAATATGAGTGCAAAGAAATAGAATACATAATAGCACCAGATTTAAAAAGAAATTAAACCGGATTTTTAAAATAAATTTCAGATCAGGACAGTAATTACCCATGATTAAAAATTGTCTAGCAAAATGATAATATTTCTAAATTTTTAACCATATTTATATTAATTTTCTTCATTTTCAATTGAAGGATTGATTGGAAAATTCGATTAAATTGATTTTTTTTCGTAACTTCTTTATTAATCATTGATTTGAAATTTGTAACTTTGAAATATTTTTCAGTTTTTATAAAAAAAATGCAAAAATTTCCTAAATGAATTTTCAACTGTTTTCAAATGTTATTCCGAAAACGATAGCTGATAGAATTTTGGTCAGATAAGTGCCCCTAAATTAGTCCACATCATGAATTAATAGTACTTACAGGTTGATGTATTAAAAAGTTTTTCAGGATGTTTCTCTATGCCCCTATCATAGCTTTGTGACAGTTTCCACTAGAAACTTTCCAGGCGTCAGACCTCCATTCGTTTTAATTTCGATCCAAAATCAAACAATTTCAAGCCAGCGAACGGACTTTATAAGGGACTGGTTCACTCAAGATGCAATCGACCGACGACCACCACCGGTCGTAAAGGTTTCCCGAACCTATTCGGGGACGTTTGTTGAACGATTAATTTTCATATAGATTGGAATATCTGCCCACCACATCCGTGTGCTGACGTTTCTGCGCTAGCCGTTATTGGTTATGTGTCAGCGTCAGCCAGCCAGCAGTCAGCATGTCCCCGCTTCGATAACCCTTTCATTCCCTTTCCCCTGTTTTGGTCCTTTATAAAACTTTTTTTCACTAAACAACATAAATTTGGTAGTAGTAGCTGATGAAGGTTCTTGTTCAGTTGTCATATTTTTCCATAAGAATGACGTTGAAGGGTTAACAATTCGCCAGTTGTCTACTGATGATATGTGGTTCAAAGACGACGACGGAAATGATGGCATAGCGGCTACAAGCGACGGATGACGATTGGCCGTGCCTGATACACGGGAACCGACTGCGGTTTCTCAGAAAACCGAAACAACAGACTGGTTATAGGCTAAAGGCGAGTAGACATCCAGGCCGATTGAATGGAAGAGAGACAGATTGTGCGAAACCGCGCCGGTATTGCACTTTTCCAAATGAGTCCTGCCTCTTGCCTTTTGCGGCGGCGTTCGGCGTTCGGCGGATGGCGAACTTTGAAAGCGCTTTGTCACTAGCCGACAGGCGGCGCGGCCTCCAGTGAGCTGCAACAGACCCCTCTGAATATGCGAACGAGAGAACGTCGTCGAAGGTACTGAACTGTGCCTGTTTGAGCCGAATTTGCATTTTAATAATCCATGCAGCAATCACATCATAGTAAAACGATCTCCAGAGACGATTGAAACGGTTATTTGTTATTTGAGCTGTTTTTGCAGTCGGAACATTTATTAAGATGAGGCAGAAAAAGGTGCCGCAACCACCACGCCGGCGTCTCCGCAATCAGTCGATTGACACCTCCAGCGTTTTTATTTTCCCAGGGCATGGCAGCGAAATGAGATGTCAATATCAATGAATCGATTTACTGATTTGAACTTGAATGAAATGTTATGATGTTATGTTTATAGGCTGAAATATATGTTGTGAAGATTCTCGTTGCATCAATAACATGAATCATACTAAGGAATTTAGGAAGAAGTATTCTTGTAAGTGCCTGCACCTTTTAGAAGTTATAAATTTAAACAGATTAAAGCTTTAAGAAACGGTATAAATAATTAAATATTATAATAAGAGAGGTTTATGAATTTCCATATAACGCAGGTTAGAAGCCTCTTAAAAGAAAGAAAACAATCTTTTTCTTGTTTCAAGCAAATTTGATGTAGGTATTGATAAAGGTATTTGTTATCTGAATAATTCCTAGAAAAATACTCCCAAAACAACAAAACGCAAACAAGTCAATGTAATCTTGGCGTTATTTTCAAGAGCACCGCTATGAAAATTGGGGAAAGCTTTTCACAAAAAAAACCTTTTTTAAAGGTTATGAATGCGGAACTTAGTATTATTTTTGTGAATACTTAGTTGAATATTTTTGCCTTAATCAGTGTTATCTTTAGATGTTAGTTAGTTTATAACTTATTTCTGTACACGAGCTCCTAACCCACAATCGAAATCCAATCATTGATAAAACGGCAAAATTTTTGCGCATTCGGACAAAACTCTAAGGCAACCCTCAATTTTTCGTAAAAAAAATTAAGCACCAGAATTTTTTTTTCAACGGTTTTATTTTGAAACCAATTTCAGTCTCAATTTTATTTTGTATTTTTTGTTCTTCTACTCAACATTCAAACTGGTTTTGATAAATTACACAATTTTGTGACATGGTATTCACATTTTTTTGAGGTGCCATGAACTTAAGAGCTTTTGGTCTCCTGAAACTTAGGAAAATAGGTAAAAAATATTTAAAAAAAAACTCTGCACTTTTCTGACAAAACTATAAAACATCCCAAAAAAATGTAAAAATAAGGGGTTTTATCAACTTTCTCTAAGACCCCAAGAAGTTTTTTTATTTGTTCACTTTCCAATTCTGGGACATGATAGATTTGAACAACTTTTGAAAGAATTATTAACTAAATTGAATTTAAGATATTTCAAAATGCAAAAATCAAATCATTTTGCAGACTTCAACAAATTCGTTATGTGAAATAAAATCTTTTTTTTTTATTTCTTCAGTTATGCCAGAAAAAATAAATATTTCAAAACTGTAGAATATTACTTTTTTGATCTCGCAGCATCATCATCATCATCATCATCAAAATATTATTCCTAAATATAATAAACAATTTCAGAATATTTTTTAATTAGATTGGTTAGTTAAGCAGTTATCAATTTAACTAAAAACTAATTCATTTTTAATCTTAGAAGCTTCATATTATAATTAATAATTTAATTTAACAACCTTATCAATGAAATTTATCATATTTTAGAAGGCTTATTTTAAGATTTCAGGCAAATAGAAAGTTCGGAAAAATGAGAAATGAAAGAATAGAATTTGTTACGAAGCATTTTCATCAAATGTTATGTTTTTTTCGTCATGGAATGAATTTTTATTTTCATAATTTTGAAATGTTCTTATTGAAACAACATAACGTTTACCGATAAGGCGATAAATTGAATTTACATTGTATTCCAATTTTCAAATAAATTTTCGGAACTAATTTTTTTTTAAATTTTTTTTGGTTGACGTAAGCTTTAAATTTTAAACTATAATTGCGCTTGAATATTGATAAACGATTCGCTTATTTTTATTGTTTGTTATTGTATTATGAATTCTACTTTTTGGAATCGATTATGACGTAATAAATATAAATATCTAACTTTTGTAGCCTTTCATTCTAGTAACTGGAATTATGAATATAATTTTTTTCTGTGCCTTTGATCACTGGCACTCTCGAAATATTTTTTTTGTTTATTTTTACCAGTTTCATAAAATACCCGTTTAAATGTCAAAGAAGTTTTAAATAAAAATTAATCTAAAATTTATTCAAAAGCCTAAATCGAAACGTTTCGCAGTTTCAGCAGATTTGTTCTATAAATTCTATTCTTTTATAACGAATACTCATAAACTTAGTTATGTCAAAAATGTAGATGTTATCTTATAACTTTCCTTAAAAATAACAAAACTAAATTTTCTTTTAAGTTCTGTATCTTTAAAAAATGCATATCAAGATAAGATATGAATCCTTGATTGATTATAATTTGAAAAGAATTATAGTTTGAAAAGAAAACTTTGTATCAGTACTTTATTCTGATGAACATTGAAAAAAAAAACCCCAGGTTATATGACTTAAATTAGAACTGAAACGAAAAACTAAACCTTATAAAGCGAATAATTTTCGATTCCTGTTACTGTGGCAGATTCTGTCGAATCGACAGTGTCGATTACTTTGGATGAAAAAGCATTCAAGTGACGAATTTTCGTTGGGCCGTTTTGCGATTTTTCATTGCCGTTTTTCTCTTTTCAACAAAAACGCAATTGGAAAAGACTTGATATGAGCGGAGTATATTTCTATGTATGAAGTTCACTGAAGTTGCCCAGTTCAATTATAGTTGGCCATGAGAAAAATGGGGGTAATACACAACGTAAAATATTTCTGGAACGATCTAAATTTATGAAAATAAAGAATTTTCTCTTTTGTTCGTTAAATTTGAGAGGAATTAACATCATCAATGATATACCTGATGATATGTAAAACATGTCATTTAATAGATGTCCGAAAGTTTATGGCTTCATACGTTTTTGTCTTTCTGTAGTGTAATTTTATGTCAAAAGTAATGCTTCAAATCTGTTCATCTAATTTGACGTTATTTTACACAAAAAAAAATTATTTCTGTTTTCCAACTTGTTTCTTTTGATGAAATTTGTACATAAGTTTTACCTAAATTAATTTCAATCAGAAAACATCGCTTTACTTGAATGGTACGACGAATGGTTTCAGAAATTTTTGTCATTAAAACTTCAGGATAAATAATGAAAACAAGATTTATCAGATAAAAAGTGCATCTCGCGAACAACTAAATGTAATTAATCCTTACAGGCTAAGGGATTATCACACAGAGGTATTGATAATTATCAGAGGAATCAGAGGAATTATAATTATTTTTGTAAACCTTATCATTTTATAGTTATAACATGAATAACTTGGAAGAATTAAACACAAAATTAAAACAAAGAAGTGCCTTTATCAGAAGATATTTTATGTTAATCCCCCTTTCAACAAGCGAAATCTTAAAAGTGCTTGGGCTTGCAAGCTCCACCATCGATGGACCGGAAAACAATAAAGTCCATCAATGCACTCACGCATTTATTTATTATGCTAAAGATGTAAGATACATATTTTTCTATGCCATCGACCGCCGCGTAAAATTTCTAGAAGCGGTACCAACACATAAACAAACCCAGCTGGGGTCGGTTCGACATGGAAAGTAATGTTCTGTTGTTCAATTTATAGGCTTTCCCCCTTTTATGCATTTATGTATGTACTTATATTCCCCGTTTCGTGTTCCGGGGGCAGATCATTGTCATCAAGCAACGAGCAGCAAAAATATAGGTGCACGTGTAATGCGTGAACACGAGCGGCCCTCGACAATGTACTTATGTAGGCACCGCACTATTGATGCATTCGTGCTGATTGGCACAAATATTTGTATGGCCCCCACCTTAAAGAACCTAGCACAGAATGTACAATATATTTAATGTTCCAGATCAACATAAAAGTTTTCATGGAAAATGACTCAATTTTTCAAGAATTTTTCCCGTAAAGATGGTTTAAGAAGAGAAAAACCATTCTCATAAAGTCGTATTCATAAAACATAATATTAAAAAAAATAGGAATTGTTCCCATCAAGTCCCTCACAAGAGCCTGGTTTAAGCCACTAACTAATCTGGATGCCCTTCTCCCCTATGCATAACTTATATTCGCATATATTTACGACGATGCACCGTATCCAATTGCATCTCATTTTTTTGTGCGATGCAGAAAAAAAGAGATGCATTTGGTAAACGACGACATCAACTCAACTCAACGCTAGCTAGCTAGCTAGCGAACCGCCAAGGGGGAAAACCCTAGCGCTTGATGAAGTCTTGTTCGACAATGTTCTACATCGTTCTAGCATGGTATAACTTCGAAACGGGGCGGCGTGACTTGGAGATGGGGATACCACGTGGATCCCATTCCCCATATGCACAGGTAGTAATTCAAAGCTAAGCTTCAAGCTTCTTCCTTGCAGGAGGGGTCTTAAGCGCATTTGTGCTGAGGAAAAAATTAAAACTATAATGTTTTCCCGTCCCACTACTAGTTAAAATACTCTGTTTTATGTAGAAGGCATCGAAGCGAATCTAGGTGATGGTTTGGTTTAACAAGTTCTTAAAAGATTTATTGTGTTTTCATCAAAATAATTCACTCAATCGTCAGCCTTCGCAAAGAAAACTGTTCTATGAAGCGTAAATTGGAAAAAAAAATGCATTTATATAAAACCTTAACTGACCTTAAAATGATTCCACACTGAGTTCAGCAAATTTTAAATTAGCACAGCGTGGAGTCATTTGTGTTTTTCATGCTATGTAAGCTGTTCGAAAAGAAAATGCAATGTGAAAAAAAATTTAAAAATATATTTACAGATACTTACTCAACCTAAAGGGTGATACGGTCAAAATTTGGTCAAGGGAAAACGCGTGTAAATCGGTGAAATCGTTTATTTAAAAAATCAATTTAAATTTCTTTTTCAAGTTAAATTAGCATAAAATTCAGGAAAAATATTCAGTTAGGCTTCCGCTTTTCCAAATCCGAATTGCCGGGCCTTACGCTTAACCTCTGCCATCAGATTTTGTACAGTTACCTTGTCCATCTTCTTCGCCGCAGAAAGCCAGTTTGCCTTGAGCTGTTCGTTCTTAGCAGTTTTTTTGGTCTTCTTTAGGTTCCGCTTGACAATAGTCCAGTATTTCTCAATTGGGCGGAGCTCTGACGTGTTGGGAGGGTTCTTGTCCTTGGGAACCACCTGCACGTTGTTGGTGGCGTACCACTCCATGGCCTTTTTACCGTAACGGCAAGATGCCAAATCCGGCCAAAACAGTACGGAACAACCGTGTTCTTCAAGAAAGGCAGCAGACGTTTATTCAAACACTCTTTCACGTAAATTTCTTGGTTGACAGTCTCGGAAGCTATGAAAATGCTGCTTTTCAAGCCACAGGTACAGATGGCTTGCCAAACCAGATATTTCTTCGCGAACTTTGACAGTTTCATGTGCTTGAAAGTATTTGCTACCTTTCCCCTTCCTTTTGCCGTATAAAACTCCTGTCTTGGAAGCTGCTTGTAGTCGGCTTTGACGTAGGTTTCATCGTCCATTACAAGGCAGTCAAACTTCGTCAGCATCGTCGTGTACAGCCTCCGTGATCGCGCTTTGGCTGTCGTATTTTGTTTATCATCGCGATTTGGAGTCACTACCTTCTTGTAAGTCGATAGTCCGGCTCATTTTTTGACTCGATGCACGGTTGTAGACGATACACCCAGCTTATTTGCAGCATCTCGGAAAGAGAGAGGTTAGGGTTTCGCTCGAAACTACCGGCAACTCTCTTTGTCGTCTCAGCGGCTTCCAGCTTTCGATTTCCAACGATCCAGACTTCCTGACTGTCGACAAACGTTCCCCAAACACTTTAATTACATTTGTAACGGTTGATTTGGCAACTTTTAGCGATTTTGCCAGCTTTGCGTGCGAGTAGCTCGGATTTCCGCGATGCGCGAGCAAAATTTTGATACGCTGCTCTTCTTCCTTGGACGGCATTTTGACAACTGAAGAGTGAATTCCAAAATCAAAATAGGAGCGACATTCTACACACACACACCTCAAAAATGAGGGGTATTCCGGTTTTTTAAATGCAAAATTGAAAGAAATACGTCAAGTTGATATTGACCATATTTTGACCGTATCACCCTTTACGTTGTTTATTTCGAACCAATCACGGAGTGCATTCATACCATGCCAAGAGGGGCCCCAGGCAAGGCTGCCGAAATCATAGAAACATCAGTATTATCATAGAATTTTAAGAAAAAAATCGTCACAGAATCCATGTCACAGATCACAGAATTTTAACATTTTCACAGAATTTACAGATTTTCTAAATTTTGTACAGATTTCCCAAATTATATCTTCTTTTGTCACTGTTGACACTTTATTTCTGACTCTTATTCATGCAAATGAAAACACGGTAACGATAATTGACAAAAACCGTCACAGAATTTTAGATTCAAACACAGAATTCCAGTTCTTTTTTGTCAAAAACACAGGATTTTTCGCCAACCGGATCGTAGTTGATATCAAGCTTAAGCTCAATATATTTTTCGAATTGTTGTCATTGTTTCCCAACCCTAAGCTTCTCTGAGCTGTATGTAGCATTCGACAACTGTTTGTCAAGTAGGTTTCATTTGTTTGGATAGTCGGATTAACATAATTTAAATCATTCTGTGCAAAAAGTAAGTTAAACTAATAATTGGTTTTGGTTTTATGTCGATTTAAGTAAACCCCGTCTAAAGGCGGATTTGGGCACTAGAGGGTCAATTAACACTCTCCTTTGTACTAAGGTTCAAATAGGGGCAACTAGAATGCTATCACGATTCTCATTCAGATCCTGGTCTTGTAGAGATACAAATTGAATATATGAATGTTCCCAAAAAACTGTTCCCATTTTTATTAAAAGAAGTAATTATAGAATAAATTAACGACTGTTCACGCTGAAACACCCTAAAAATAGTGTTCTGAAAATTCATGTACTACTGTAGTAGTTTTATAGCAGCATTGAGATGAGCTTTTTGTATTGTACTATCATTTGCATTGTTTAGTAAATAAGCGATAGGAGAGAGTCTCCACAATTTAGGCTCTCTTAGGTAGATTATTTTGAGACTCTAATAAATCTGCCTCTTGGCTCTTAACCACCGCACGGGACGGTCGTACTCATTACAGTCCGCGTGTTTTATATTTTTATCCGAGCCCGTCTAAGTACGTGAAAGTCGTCAAGTGTCCGTTGTGCTTTTCTGTGGCCACCTCACTAGCCCCTCGAGCTAGTCGAGGATTTTGAACATTCATAAGTGGTCCTTCGAGCCGGATGTGATCTAGTTGTCCGGAAGTACAGTTTTGTGCTAGTGAAGTGACCTCAGAAAACGCGGAACTTGGACGTTCACCCGCGAAAGAGCATCGGAACGATTTTCCGATCACAAAATGGTGGACTTGTGAACAACGTGTTCTGGACAATGGAACATTGTGTCTGCGGAACAATTGTGGCTTGTTCCTTGAAAATTGCGAACAATTTGTGCGATCAATGTGATCCGAAAAAAAAATCTTAACTAATAAACGAACTATAAATGCAAAAATAAAAACCCGATCCATGTGCATGAACTTTGAGCGATCGGTACAGTTGAGTGGAAATTGGAATTTGGAACTTAACCCTCGATCACAAGTGCATGAACGATCGAGTTATTCGGAGCAGTTCCTAAGAAAAAGTGCAACAAAAGAAATAAGAAGCGGTTTGCATGGTGCAGTAGAGTGGATGACGTTCTGTGCAGGTCGAAAGAGCTCGAGAGAATTTGCCATTTTGATGCCAGTTTGATCCCCCACGAGGCTGGATTGCTGGATATGTATGTATGATATGCCAGCATGATTTGATGTTTTCAGGGTCGGTCATAAAACGGTGGAATCGTTGATTGGAAGTCAGGTAAGATCGTGCAAGTGGGTGCGTTGTTTCTGGAAGTTTAGTAGAAAATTGAATTTTTGAGCATTTTTCCTTTTTCGCAATGGCGGCTGAGAAAAAGATCCAGGTGATGTCTTATTACCGTATGATAGACTCCATTGAGTCACGAGCGGAAAAATTGCTTTTATTTGTGCGTTCTTTTGATACCGAGAAGCAGGAAAGTTCACTTCTCGAAGACAAGCTTGAGTCGATCGATCAGATGCGTTCTTTATTGCATGAAACTGAGGTTAAATTATATGGGGTTATTAAGGAGGATGAGGTTGGGTCCCTGCAGATGACGATTGAGAAAATTGAAGATTTGTTTGATGATATCCGCCACCGAGTTCGAAAGATTATCCGGGAAATCGATCCTCCCAAGCCGATAAGTGCCCCAGCAGCGGTCAATTCAACACAACACTCCCATACAAAATTGCCAGATATTCCCCTTCCCCGATTTAATGGCCAATTGGAAGACTGGCTAACATTTAAGTCCCAATTTAATTCATTGATTAAGCGTCGTGAGAGTTTGTCAGAAAGTGAGAAATTATTTTACTTAAAAGCTGCCATCCAAGATGGTTCAGCCCGTCATGTCCAGTCCTCCGAAGACAATTTCTCATCACTGTGGAAGGCATTGTGTTCGGAGTTTGAGAATAAGCGATTGTTGGTAGATAGGCATATTGCTCAGCTGTTTCATCTGAAACCTTTAGTTCGTGAGTCTGGATCCGCATTACGAACTTTACTGAGTGACGTTACTCGTAACATTAGAGCTTTGGCTAATCTTGAGCTAAAATTAGAACCTTTATCAGAACAGTTTTTGGTTTTTCTGGTATGCGCGCGATTGGATACCCGCACCAGAAAGGATTTCGAGCTTCAGTTTACTGATCATTCCTTGCCATCTTGGGAGAAACTTCTCGAGTACCTACAGTCTAGATGTAGATGCCTAGAGAGCATAGACCAGGATAAACAAGAGGTTCAAAGCTCAAGCATTCGAGGAAGATTCGGGCACAATGAGCGAAGTGGGTCACACTCATCTAAGGTTTTAGCAATCAATACCGGCAGGTCATATGGTAACCCTGTTTGTTTTGCATGTAAGGGGAATCATTATTTGAGCAACTGCGAAGACTATCTGAAGCTACAATTACGCGATCGTATCTCGAAGGTGCGCAGTCTTGGATTGTGCATGAACTGTTTTAGTAACCGACACCATGTTAGAGACTGCAAGGGGAGCTCCTGCAAGAAATGTGGAGGCCGTCACCACACTACGTTGCATGAAAACAATGCTAACCAGCCAACTCAACCAACACCTACCCCGCGTAGGACCCCTGAGATGCCTACAACTTCCTCAAATGCGCTAGTAGCTTCCGTTGCATGTACTAATTCGCAGCCAAAACAGTACATTCTCTATACCGCAGTTTGCATGATAGAAGACGAGTTTGGAAATTTGATCAGTTGTCGTGTTTTGCTCGACAGTGGGTCGATGCATAATTTAATATCCACGCGTGTGGTAAACGCGTTGCGCTTGCGAAAGACGAAGGTGAACATGTCCGTTGTGTGGGGCTGAAGATTGACTATTCCAGCAGAACAATAACTATCGATTACTCATTCACCATTGAGCACATCATAGCGCCCCTCATCAATCGATAAACACTCTACAAACTCTCCAACGACATCTCTTCCTCTCCCCCACGTCTACGCACGTCCTCCCACGTCAGTCCAGTCGTGTTCTCGCTCCACGTCCGAAACGACGCGTCACAGTGCATTCATAGTGTTAAGCGGAATCGATTCCTTCCGCAGGTTCCGAACTTGCGCAAGGTAAGTAACAGGAATCTCCCGTTTAATTACTCGGCCGTAACCTGGCGCCACATTTGGCGATCCTGCCAGGAGCTGTTCATTTTTTGGGAACAGAAAAGTTTTAATCCAATGTACATGGCCGAGAGAATCTGTTATTTTAATGTTCTATACGGCAGCCATTTTGAAAAACGTGTGAGATCGAATTCCTTTAATAAATCGTTTTTTTAAACGCTGCTGGATATCAGATTAATTCTAATGCATGAAATGATTCGAAGTGATTTTCAATTTTGTGGAATTTTTTTGTGCTACTTTTTAAATTTATTTTTCAGAAACACATTGACATTGTAGGATTACTTGCTCTAACCACCATTTTGCTGAGGCTGCCCCCTTTTTTTTTTTCTTAAGTGATATATCTCCTTGTGAGATTTCTAACGATGTTACCGTTCAACCACGATTTCACGATGACTTTTATTAAAGTGTGGCTGGTGGTGCTGGTCTGGTCACCTGGTGCATGGCACGACAGGGACCAGTTAAAAAAAATGCAATGAAAATTTTGTGTGTGACACGACTGAGAATTTCGTCGATTTAAAAAAACAAACAACTCTTGAGAACAGATGAAGCGCGACGTAGTTCTTCGCTAGTTAAAAAATGTTGCTACAAAAGATTTCATGTCCGGCGCGATGCATATTGACAATGTGATTGTAGAAACTGACGCGTTGCAGACTTCCGTCAGTGGTTGGGCTTCCTCCTGATTTACTTGAGGATGTGATTTAGAATCTGACGCGATGCAGACTTCCGTCAGCGATTTGGCGCGATGCAGACTTCCGCCTGGTTTTATTGAAGATTTGATTTCAGAAACTGACGCGCTGCAGACTTCCGTCAGCGATTTGGCGCGATGCAGACTTCCGCCTGGCTGTACTGATGATTTGGTTTAGAAACTGACGCGATGCAGACTTCCGTCAGCGATTTGGCGCGATGCAGACTTCCGCCTGGTTTCATTGAAGATTTGATTTAAGAAACTGACGCGATGCAGACTTCCGTCAGCAATTTGGCGCGATGCAGACTTCCGCCTGACTGTACTGATGATTTGGTTTAGAAACTGACGCGATGCAGACTTCCGTCAGCGATTTGGCGCGATGCAGGCTTCCGCCTGGTATCATTAATGATCGGATACAAGTAACTGACGCGATGCAGACTTCCGTCAGCAATTTGGCGCGATGCAGACTTCCGCCTGGCTTTACTGATGATTTTATTTAGAAACTGACGCGATGCAGACTTCCGTCAGCGATTTGGCGCGATGCAGACTTCCGCCTGATTATGTTGATTCGATTTAATAAACTGACGCTATGCAGACTTCCGTCAGCACTTTTAAGCGATGCTGACTTCCGCCTGGTTATATTGATGCCGTAATTGTGGAATCTGACGCGATTCAGAATTCCGTCAGCGTTTTGGCGATTTAAGATTCGTTTTTAAAAACTGATACAATACAGACTTGTCAATAGTTTGGCAAATACTGGCCGGTTGAAATGATGATAAGATTGCAAAATCTTATGCCATACAGACTTCCGTCAGTAGTTCAACGAGAAACTTACTTCCGTATGAATTGTTTGTTTTGGATATTTTGGTTCGGCTGATAACCGACAGAATGCAAATTAACGCCTGCATTTTCACGCGATACTCACATTCACCGGGATGTATTGAGAATTCGTAGGCTCCTGACGGCAGAAGATTTCCACACATAAAATTGAATAGAATCAGAATCAGAATAGAAAATCAGACTGAATATCAAAAGGGAACTTGTGAAAGCTAAGAGAGCCCCTATTGATGAGCGATCAAATTATTGTTCTAATAGTAATTAAAATAAGCTTCGTGAGATATAAACATTTGTTAAGAAAAGTAGAAGAATTTAATTGGATAGCCGCCGAGAATGGCCACGGCGTGTTCTTCGAATTTACATAGTGTCCTTGGCGCACAGTTTGTTACGTAATACACGATTTATTATTACATTTCGCAATTATTTAATAGCATTACACAATCCTTATTATTTATTTATTTACACGCGATCCTTAAAAGTAGTAATATTGGTGGTACTGGCGAATTGCAATGTTTTACTCTTAAGGTTAGAGTTGTGAGTTATTTAAATTTCATTTGAAAACAGAAAGTACAAATATGTTTCAAGGACGACGAAAGAAACAGTCGCTGATCTCCAATAAACTTGAACGGACTTAAGCCAACAGAGGAAAATAAATTAAAATAGAAAAGATAGAACATGATAAAAAAATGATAAATAGTCTAGATTACTATCGCCTATTTGCACAGTATAGCACCTTACAGCTTGAACAAATTAAGGATTTGGCAGACCTGCAAATCAGTAATGTAATGGCGCACCATTTTTTTTTCCTTTTCAAAATCACTGATCATAATTTTTTCGTGTGTACGTGTGCAAGCAAAATTCTGATATTCCTCCCCCAAAAAAACTAGCTTTCAATGTTTGTGCTTAGGGTAAGCACAGGCACGAACTTAAAACTATGGGCAAACATCAAGATCGCTCGGACAAAGCCTAGCGTCGAATGCATCGAGTATGACCAAAATGAGAGTTCATGAACCATAGAGAATCATATTAGGAACGAACATCAATGAGCCTAACCCACAATATGGTTAACGAATTGCAGAAATATTGAGGCTGGGATACTTAAGCTTGTTATGTGCAGTATAATTATTATTAAAAATATGAAGAAATCCAGTTGAAAGATGAAGCAATGTTTTAAGAAGTTGCAAGATGTGCTAATGTTGCTATGTGGTTCAATCGCTTGACGAATATAACATCTCTATATTTGTTACTGGAGACAAGATAGAATTGATAATCGATATAACATAAGACTTGCAGGATAAGCAGTAGGACATGAACCAAAAGCTAATGATGGTAAGAGAATCAAGCGATGTTTATAACTGATCAACAATTCCTCCAACAAACTAAAAAAAGTAAAGTTGAAAGTCACGTGCTACCATTTGTGTCGTCCAAAACAATCTTATTTAAATGAAAAATATCAATAAGTGCGTTTGGTTGTTGTAAATTATTACAATGCCAGTCCTATAGCTTCAATTAGCACCCCAATAGCCTTATTATCAATAGCGTTCACAAACATGGTGAGGCGATTCGTTACATTTGAAATACTCTTCAAACTCACAGGTTGAATGGACAACCGATTATTGAGATAGGAATCAACGATGACTTTTTTTTAAAGATGCAATCCTTCGACCGGTAATTAAAAAAATGGGTTAGCTTGGTATTTGTTGAAATTTGAAACACACAGACATAAACTCCAAAATCTAAGTGTACCCTCTTCTTGCTGAACGTGATTGTGTTTTTGTAGAAAGTAGATTAACGATTTTGTCGTAATATACTGACAAAAGGCGATGCAAAAACGTATAACGGTTTTTTTTTTTTTTTTTAATTTCGTACGCAGCATGGCACTCGGAGTAGTTTCATATCTTCATTAGCAAGCTACTTAAGCTTGAGTTAAATTTTGTTTTTTTTTTTCAAAAGTGCGACAATGTCATTCTTACACAACAAGGTTGGGTCTGAAAATGCATGATCGAATAATAATTGGTCCCTAATTAAGTCAGTCAAAAAAAAAAACTAGTCCAGTAGAAGTCGCGACAAACGCCCAAAAATGTAGTGGTTCCATGTTGAAGTTCAGTTGATAGCATGCAACTCAATATTACACACGATTTTTTTTCTAACCTGAGTTTTTTTTTGCTTCAAGTATCCTAAACATTCTTTCATTAGCTAGTAGATTGTTCAAGGCACAAAAAAAAAACGTGCTACATGATTTACGTTTACTTTCTTATATAAGGAAGTTTTTCAGCATACAACCGCATTTTTCTGAAAGACCATGGCATCATAAACTTGATCTTACAAACACCGAAACGCGAACTCTCAACCGAATCATGGCCGGGCACGATTACAGTAAATATTGGCTTCACAAGATGCGACTAGCAGACAGCCCAAACTGCGAACAATGTGATCAACCTGAAACCGCAGAACACATTATCTTGAATTGCAACCTATACAACGACCTTCGAAAACAATTCAACTTCGATGGCAAATTCAACAACATTTCAGACTTACTCAAGACAAAAGAAACATTGCTTTTAAAAGAAATTGTAGAATTCCTTAAACTCTCAAAGATGAACTTGTAAAACTATTAGCAAATCTTCCTAACAAAACAAAACTCTGTCCGATAACGTAACAACCGAACAAATATAGAACACCGCTGGATATATGGTCATTGTCACCAATCCATTCGTGGATTTCCACAATCCACAACTAAAAAGAAGAAGAAGAAGAAGAAGAAAATGTTGAGAATACCTAGCAGTAGCACCATTCATAACCTTCGA